>NC_083107.1:73892618-74237740 GCF_949774975.1 Lagenorhynchus albirostris | reverse complement strand
CCTCTGGCCCCCACTTCCCAGGGTCTGGGGTTTGCTTCTGACCCGCTCCGGCGCTGGCTCCTGCCCCCAGCTGCCCCTTGCTGGTATCGAGTGCTATGTAAGAGGGCCACCCTCACCTTGACCTTGCTGTTGTCCCCTGGGAGTCTTTCTGACGCTCCCTCCCCACTGCTTTACCTGGGTGCTCTCTGCATAGCCTCTCGGCTCCTGCTTTTTGCCAATTGCTCAGCCGCGGAGGCGGCAGAGACCTGGAGGCTTCCCCTGCTGCTTTCCAGCCCGTGGGCTCGTGCAGGGGAGAAGCTGGCAGGACAGTGACCAAACAAGGAGCGAGCGCCTTCCCTCCTTCTGCCGGCCAGTCTGCTTCTGGTGCCACCTACTGGCAGAACATACCAGGGACCCCTGACGAGGGAGACGTGGAATTTGCAGGGCTCCAGCCCCAGCGGCATGAAGCAGAGGATCTACGTGGGTCTGGAGCGGAGACACCACAGCTTGAGGACTAACCAGCACAGTGCCCTGCTCACTGCATTTCTTCACAAACTCTTGCTCGTCCTCTGGGTCTCAGCTCAGGTGTGGCTTCCTCCTGGCAGCTTCCTCGGGACCCAGCGCCCTCTGTGGTTTCCCACAGAACCTTGCATCCACTTCTGAAGAGCACAAGCCAACTTGCAGGAAAGCCCTCTCTTTATATGTCTGCCCCCTTACTTGGCTGTGAACTTCTGAAGGAGAGAGACTTTGTCTATCACCTTGTAAAATTCTCAGGGATACCACACAGCTCAGGAAGTCCTTAGTGAGCTGCAGTTCCTGAAGTTGTAAGCACTCTGGAAGAAAGCTGGGAAGTAAGTGAGCAGCGATGTTCCTGGTTAAGCCACTTTTTTTTTCTCTGACAATAGTAACGAGTAGCGTTTATCGAACACCTGGGAGATACCATCCACTTCTCTTCACATTCTGCATGTATCAACTCATTTAATCTTCACACACTTATGAATGAAGGTACAGAGAGTTTTAGCAACTTGCCTAATGTCGCACAGGTAGAAGGTGGTAGACCCCAAATTGGAATCCAGGCAGTCTGAATTCCAGAGCCTGTGCCTTTAGCCACTCTTTTGCCCAAGGATAAGGGGAATTAGAAAAATGTGGCCAGGTTATGTGGCTGATGCCAACGATAATAATAATACCACTGATAAAACATGACCTTCATAGTAGATACCTTTGCATTATTGACCCCCTTTCTGAGGAATTCCCCCTTTCTCTTTTCTTTTGGGGAACCAAGGCTCCCAGATCTCCAAATATATGGTTCTAGAAGAGGGTGCTAAACCTAGTACCCTGCATCCACGGGTGGACACGTGACCCAGGTGGGACCCATGAGAGCCCTCCTTGGCATTTTTCATGTTGGTGCAAATAGATGAGGGAAGCACCTCATGGCAGGTGAAGCTGGGAGATGCTCCAGGCTCGTGGGAGAAGCCAGTCTGCCAGAGAAAGAAGCTGATTTGCAGAGAGAAGCAGGGATGAGAGAAGAGGAGAGCGCCACCTTTCCCTGTCCTGCTGTTGATACTCTGAACCAGTAAACTCTCCTTTTGCCTCATCTGGTTTATGTCTGGTTTTCTCACACTTGAAACTAAGAGAGCCCTAACTCACAGCATTTTAAAGTTTATGAAATCCTTTCACAAGTAGTTGGTTCTTACACTAGCCTGAGGAGGCAGGCGGGGTAGTATCATCTCCCCATTTTACACAAGGGAAACTGAGGTTTGGTGCAGCTAAGTGACTTGCCAAGCACCAAGTGAGGGGCGGAGCTGGCTAAGTGGCCAGTGGTTTGCCCTTGGGGCCAGGCTTCTGTCTCCTCTTCCGCCTGTGCTCCCAGGGGGCCTGGTGCGAGGGCTGTCTCGGCCCCGTACCTCCCTCAGCACTAGTGGCCTTTGCCCTTGACCTGGCCTTTGCAGCCCCTCATTCCTCTAGTTTCTTGACATGGGGCCTACGGGGGGTGGGGCCACAGGGTGGGTGACGGCCCTGTGCTGCCCATGACCTTGGAGCTCACAGGGCCACGTAGGACTGAGAGGTGCCGACACACAGTACAGCATCTGTGAGACCTCCAGCAAACGGAGCACCCGGGGCTGGGGCGCCACTCACCCTGCACCGCGCCCGTCCTCTACTCCTGGACACATTGACAGCCTGGGAGAAGCTCTTCCTCTCGCCAAACCGGGTTTGGAGTTCTCTCTCTGGTCTGGGCCCTGGCACAGGGAGGGGACTGGGTGGGTGTGAGGGTCTCTTCTGGCTGGGAGCTGGAAAACTGGGGGCACCTCTGGGTTGGGGGCTTGGCCATTCCGCTTGGGGGTGCTGAACGCCAGCACTAGTGACTATTCTGAATCCTGGTTTAGAATCATCTTAACCCTGGCAAGAAGAGCAGTGAGCCTGTGGGTGGAGGGAACTTCCTGTTTACTGCTGGTGTCAAGGCTGGTCTGAGAGTGACATCCTTCTGTAGGTGGCGTGAGCTGTGATGTCCCCCAGCCTCCTCCCAAGCTGACTCACCCCCCGACCCCAACCCCAGTCCCCATCCAGGGTTGGAGGCTGGGCTTCCTGCAGCCCCAGGGAAACAGGTCTGCTCCCCCTTGGTGGCATGGCCTGGAAGCTGTCATTATGCTACCAGCAGCAGCAGTGCCCTACCCTCTCTGTGCAGCCCACCTGAAGCCTTCTCACACCCCCTTTGGTGATACCCCGTTTCACAAAGAAACTAGGGTTGCCAAACTGAGCAAAAAATAAAATACAACAAAAAAGAGGATGCCTAGTGAAATCTGAATTTCAGACAAGCAACAAATACTTTTCAGTGTAATGTTGTGCAATGCTTTATCTGTGAACTCTAAAAAGAGCTCAAGCCCAGGGAGGTGCTGTGGGCTGCATGGGCCCTGTGCCTGGTCGTGCAGGGTTCCTGCCACTCAGCCATGGGCTCTCTACACCCCATGGTCTGCAAGCAGGTCAAGCTTGGTCACTGCTGTAGCACCTGCCCCAGAGTCATGGGTGCTCCCCTCTAGATTGTGAGGATACTGCTGGAAGAGGGGATATGGTCTAACCCCACCTCAAAGGGAGGCAGATACTCTGCAGCAGTGGTTTCAAAACCTCGTCATGGGCCAGCAGCATCAGCATCCGTGTCCACTTGACTGTGTCACGTGGTGCCCAGACATTTGGTCAAATATTATTCTGGGTGTGTCTGTGAGGCTGTTTCTGGATGAGATTAACATTGTAATCCTTAGGCTGAGTAAAGCAGAGTGCCCTCCCCAGTGGGGGTGGGCCTCATCTAATCAGGTGAAGGCCTGAATATAACAAAAAGGTTGACCCTCCTGCAAATAAGGGGGAACTCCTCCTGCCTGACTGCTTTCGAGCTGGGACATCCGTTTGTCCTGCCTTTGGACTCAAACTGAAATATTAGCTCTTCCTGGGTGTCAAGCCTGCTGACCTTCAGACTGGAATTACATCATCGCTCTCCTGGGTCTCCAGCCTGCTGGCTGCTGATCTCAGGACTAAGGTCACCTCTAAACCACACATAGATAGCAACTGCTGCACAGTGATAACATCTAAAGCTTACAGCATTGAGCAGAGTCCTGTTAGGAAAACACTTCAAAAGATAACACTGCGTAGTAATACATCTAACCCAAATTAGACTATCTATTATATGTATCCTCAGCCTTCATAATCACGTGAACCAACTCTCTCTCTCTCTCTCTCTCTCTCTCTCTCTCTATATATATATATATATATTCCATTTAGACCCTCAATAGTATATATATATATATATAGTATAGTATATATATTCTATATACTATATATATTATTTCTATATATTCTATATTCTATATATATAGTATATATATTCCAGTTAGACCCCCAATAGTGCGTATACACACACACACACACACACACACATATATATTCCATTTAGACACTCAACAGATTGGACGATGCCACGTTAGTGAGGGTGACCTCCTTCACTCAGTCTAGTGAGATTCAGATGCAGATCTCTTCCAGAAACACCCTCACAGACACACCCAGAAATAATACTTGACCAGCTGTTGGGCATCCCACAGTCCAGCCAAGTTGACACATGAAATTAACCATCACAGGCACCCACGATCATTCTCTACTCCTCTCTACTCCACTCACCCTGTTTCTAAAAGATTCTCTTGCCTGGTCTGAGGCATCTGGTCAGTATTCTTGTTGGTTATGTCTCGCACTGTGGAGCATTTTTGAACAAGTTTCTTCAGCTCTGTGTGCCTCAGTCTCCTCATCTGTAAGACAAGGAGGTTGAGCCTTACTTCACAGGGAAGTTGTAAGGGTTTAGCAAGCTTCTGAGGATTGAGCACGTGAGGTGCGGGAGCTGTTAAAATTCCATGTTCACCCCCTTCTTGCGGCCACTTACATTGGGCATCATGTATCACCAGAGGGATGGAAAGACTGGCTGCGTTGCACCAGGCCTGTGCACTGGATAACATGAAGAGCTCTGCAGCGGGCCCCGGCTGCAGCCACAAGCACCTCCTGCCACTTGGGCCATATGGTCCAGTAGGCCCCGTGGTGATGGAAGTATCGGTGGTGGGAAAACATGCCATGTAGAGTTGTGGCTGGTCCCAGTGGGAGAATCACAGTGAAGATCCTTGCAGCTCTGGAGCGAGGCCATGCCCTCTGGGCCAGAGAACTAAATGCCTTTTGAGAAACAACTTCTGGTATGTTTCTGGGCCCTGGAACAGACAGGATTTCTGAGCACAGGACATCAAGTGACGATGTGGCTGACACTGCCCATCGTGAACTGAGTCCTATCAGAATCACCAGATCATAAGTTTGAGCAGGGCAGCAGCACTCCACAGTGAGATGGGAGGGGGCATCTCTGAGTGCAAGCAGGACCAGAGGGCACAGCAAGTGGGTAGCCCAGAAAGAAACCCCATGGCTCCCAGCACAGTTGCACCAGTGGCTGTAGGGAGGACCCTAAGTGACCGGCAGAAGGAGGAGAATGAAAAACAAGCTTGCTTTCTGGGTAGATTCCCTTGGTTACGTGGGTGTAAGCTGGAAATGGATGGCAGCCCCCCTACAGACTCTAAATAACATAGATTAGAGCATCATGGGTGTTGATTTTCATTAATTCATTTTCTCATCTATACATTAATTTCATCCATTCGTTCTCTCTCATAAAGCACCTGTGGGTTGGCCCCAGTGCCTCCTGCCTCTTCCGGTAGGACCTGATGCTTTTACTCAGGTCTTCTCTCTAGCACATCTCTAGCACTTACCTTTATGTGGGACCCTTTCCATCAGAGTTTTAAAATGCTTACGTTTCTTTCACTTTAAAAACCCCAAACTTAGACTTTCTTGGAAAAAAAAGACCAAAGAAACAAAACTTCACCCCCTTTCCCTCTATGTCTATTGCCCATCTCTCTTCTCCTCTTTATGGCTGAACTTCTTTTTTAAAGTTTTCTTTTAAAAAATTAATTATTTATTTTGGCTGTGTTGAGTGTTCGTTGCTGCCCGTGGGCTTTTAGTTGAGGTGAGCGGGGGCTACTCTTTGTTGTGGTGCGTGGGCTTCTCATTGTGGTGGCTTCTCTTGTTGCAGACAACGGGCTCTAGGCACGTGGCCTTCAGTAGTTGTGGCATACGGGCTCAGTAGTTGTGGCTCGTGGGCTCTAGAGCACAGGCTCAGTAGTTGTGGCGCATAGGCTTAGTTGCTCCACGGCATGTGGGATCTTCCTGGACCAGGGATCGAACCCATGTTCCCTGCATTGGCAGGCGGATTCTTAACTGCTGCACCATGCTGCATGCGGGATCTTACTTCCCCGACCAGGGACTGAACCCGTAACCCCTGCGTTGACAGTGCGGAGTCTTAACCATTGGATGGCCAGGGACGTCCCCAAATAACGTTTTGTATTCCTTGGGTCTATCAGACACACAACAATCAGGATGGTCTTTTAAGAACATAAATCTCAGTATTTCATATGCTTTATTTGTCTGCTAGGGTTACCATATCAAAATACCACAGACTGGGGGGCTTAAACAACATAAATTAATTTTTTCACAGTCCTGGAGGCTGCAAGTCCAAGATCAAGGTGTTGGCAGGTTTGGTTCCTAGTGAGGATTTTCTCCTTGACCTGGAGGTGGCTGTCTTCTTGCTGTGCGTCCTCACTTGGCCTTTCCTTGTACAAGCCCATGCTGTCTCCTGGTGTCTCTTCGTCATCTTATATAAGAACACCAATCACGTTGGATTAGGGCCCCACGCATATTACCTCATTTAACCTTAATTACCTACTTAAAGGCCCTATTTCCAAATACAGTCACATTGGGGGGATTAGGGTTTCAGTATATGAATTGGCAGGGGACACAATTCAGTCCAGGATGGACCAAAATCCTTTATATGGTCTTCAAGGTCCTGCATGATCTCCTGGGTCTTGTTTGTTCTCCTGCCTCATGTGATCAACTCTCCCCTGTCTTCTATTTATTTCTCAGTTCCTCAGACATGCAGGCTTCTTCCCTTTCTAGGGCCTTAGTACACTGTTTCTTCTGCTTGAAATATTCCTTTTTACCACCCTCCCCCATGCCCTTAGCCTATATAATACCTACTTATTCCTCAAAAATTAGCTCACATGTCTTACTCAAGGAAGTTTCCCATGACTCCAACACCAGGCCAGGGCCCCCAACTTATATTTCTTCCTCGCATGACTTACTTCTCTTATGACACTTAATACCATTGTAATTAAATCTTTAACTGTATAATTAATTGTTTAATACCTGTCTCCCTTCCATGGAATGAAAGTTCCAAAATACTTAGGGACTATATCTGTTTTGTCCAGTGCTGTATCCCCAGCATCTAGCATAATGCACCATCCACACTGAGACCGTAAAAACAAATTCTTTACATAATTAATTCACAAAGGTTGAAGGTAGATTCTTTATTGGATTTTCAGGTGAAGAGAAATGCCAGAAGCATCAATAATTTAAAAACTCTCCCTCAGTGAACCTCTTTCTAGTCAGGAAAGCCAGGGTGATGAGAATTATACCATCTTGGCCTATTTTGGAAATTACACAGAAGACTCTGGCTAAAACCTCAACGTTAGATTTCTAATCTGCCCACGTTGCTCAATCATGCGAGATCATTTTCGAAGACAGTTGAAGCAATTTGTCCCATGTGATTTTGCAATATCCCATGGCTTGCTCTTCCTTCTAACAAGAGGGAGTGACAACTAGTCCTCTCCTTAAATCTGGACTGGCCCCGTGACTTGCTTTGGCCAGTAGAATTTGGCAGAAGTGATGCTACGTGAGTTTTTGGCCCCGCCCACAATAGTCCTTACAGCATCTGCTTCCGCACTCTTGGAATGCTGCCCCAGGACCACCATGCAAAGTGGCTGGGTTAGCCTCTTGGAGGGTGAAAGAGCGAGTGAAGGGGAATCAAGGCAACCCAGTCGACAACCGGCACCAACCTCTAGACATGCAATCAAGAAGCTCTTTCTGCTCAGCGAAACTTCCAGATGAAATTAACCACATGAGCAAGCCCAGGAGAAGCCAACAGAGGAACCCACAGAACTGAGAGAATAATAAATCTTTGCTGGGTAGTTTATTACCCAGAAATGGCTGAATGGAATGTCAGTCCTCCTGACTTCCACCTAATAATCCCATTTCTCCTTCTCTAAACAGTCGTGCCCTCCCTCCGGACTTTCTCACCATCACACTAGGTATGAATCATCAGAACACTCCAGAATGTCAATATTTCCAACTATAAATCCAAAAGGGAAAACAGACAAGATAAGTGATTCACACTGGGTTCTATATATGTGGGGTCCATATATGAGTCTGGATGTAGGGCGTTGTCAGGACCATATTCTTGGAAAGGGGGCCACAGTCACTCACCTAGGACATGGAGCTCCCCAGGCAGAAACAGGAGGCAGAGTCACGGTGCTCACTTCATTTGCCCTTGGCTGCAATTTCGAAACTTGAAATGAAACCCAGGATTTTTGTCATATGGAAAGCTCCTTCCCGTGACACAGGTGGACATCCTAGAAACCCTTCCACGTGAACACATCAGCCTGTCCAATTGCAGCACTTGTCACTGCAACATGGTTTGTATCAGAAAAAACTTGAAATAAACCAAATGCCCAACAACAGGACAACGGGTAAATATTTACACAGTGGAATATTATACAGGTAAAGTGAATGATCAATAGCTATGTCTCAAAAGACATATCATTGAGTGAGAACAGCAAGTTGCCGAAGTTATGTAAAGTATAATACTCTTCGTGTAAAAATTTAAAACATGCAAAACTCCACCAACTATTCTTTAGGACACATTCATACGTAGTAAATTTGTAAGTACATCATATCTGAGGGAGGGAGGGTGGGGAACAGGATTGGGGAGGGGTACACAGGAGTTTCATCTGAACTAAAATAATTTGAAATAAACACGGGATATTCAAAGATTGGCAAAGCTGGTGGCAGATATTATTCTCTCTATATTTTTCTTACGTTTGAATCATTATGTGACAAAAAATATAAAGCACCCAGCTCCCAGCCTCACCCCCCCACTTCTTTCTGGTCAGGTACATCTTTCCTACAGTCCAAGGTTTTCAATATTGCTTTGCTGGCAGCCCTTCTGCCACTTGGGATAAAGTAAAAACGTAAAGGTGTCAATGACCTGCTTAGTTTTATTTTATGACACTAGAACTTTAAGTCACGGAGAGTTTCAGAGGGGAAGGGAAGTCGCCTCCAGGGAGTGCTGTCTTCCCAGTGTGAGCTCAAGAAATGACTGCGGAGGGAGTGAACGATTTTGGCAGTACTTCCTGTTCCGACAGCGCTCTGCCAGGCCTGCTGGCCCCTCATTAGCCACGGCAGGCACCTGCTGGCTTTAAAGACAGACACTGCCTGGTTAGAGAAGCTCACGCAGAGGCCTGCTTCTAGGAGGGAGCAGGTGATTCACTGAGGAGGGACAAGGGGATGAGGGGACAATTTGGGAAACCCACTTCAAGGAAGGGAGTGAACAACACAGTATTCACAGCCCAAGGGTTCTGGAGTCACTCCTCTGTGTGACCTGGGCAATTAGAAGACCCTCCGCTGGAGGACCCTGGAAATAGCACCGAGTTTTCAGGTTCCTCTGAGCCAGTGTGGTAGGTGGTTGCTGTCTCCAGCAGAGTGTTCACTAGATGCTGGTTTCAACATTTACTGGCAGTGTCACCCTAGGCCCTTTACTTAAACTCTCTAATCTCTGTGTCCTTATCTCTGAGTGGTGGAGCTAGTCATAGTGTAATGCAAACAAAAGTGGGCCAACTCACTTCTAGCTCCGTTCTGGGTTGCCTCTAGAAGATGCATAACTCCAGCTCAAAAAAATCTTGAAAAGAAATGTCAATATGTACATAAATCCCCCAGAGAGGTGGCAAAAGGGAGCAATAGTGCAAAACACACAAGAAAATTCCCTGAAGATCCTCTTTCCCCAGCAGATTCCCCAGAGCCCTGTCCTCGTGGTAGCTCCTCTCTCAAATCTCTCTTCTCTCAATCTCCTCTCATACCCGCTTCTCTCTGGACCTCTCCTCTGTCCTTCTGGACAAGTTGTTTTCTTCTGGGAGAAGCTCCAGGACCTTTTAAAATGTAAATCAACTTAGCCTTTTGGCTCCTTTCAATTCTCCTCTCCACTAATGATCACAAAGAAGAGTCTGCGGTCCAGTGGGCAAACCCAGAATTGCTCTGGAAAGGGGTGAAGGGGAGGTGGCAGCTGGATAAGACTCTCAGCATCAGACACCTTTTGTCTCCGCCACAATCACACCTCGCTCAGGCTTTTTGTGAGAATTAGATGAGGTAATGCATGTCAAGAACTTAATAGTAACTAACACATAAGTCCTCAAACGGTTACTTATTAATCCTATTATTATAATCCCTGTCATTGGTATTATTATTTCTAAGGACTTATTTACTTTGCTTGAATTCCAAGAACTTTAGCCAAAAGTTTAAAAAATCCAATTGCAGTCAAGACGTTGTGGAACGTTCTCCATTGGGGATGAGCCGCCACCATCTGCCCTCTCCTACCCGTCACCAGGGACATTGGCTGTAGTTGGTTCATGGAGATGCGAGGGGTCTGCTGGGCCACCCTCTCATGGTTCTGGGGATCCCGCTGAAGGGCTTTGCCTTCCCCTGGTCTCCCCTCGCGTGCTGGCCAGGATGCCAGGGTGCTTTACACCCTCACCATGCTGTATGGACCATCTTGGGCAGCTCAGCATCCATTGGACCTGAGACACCTTGGTGGCAGCACCTCTGCACAGGGCCTTACCCTGCAGCCGACTGGCCTGGCCGCAGAACCAGCAGGTCTGAAGACCACCCCTGGCTCAGCGTCCTGGCCTTGGGAGTGTCCCTTAAGAAGGGCTTAGGCAAACCCGTGTGCGCTGAGAGGCCGGCTCCCAGGAAGGCAGCCGGGACCTGCAGAAATTATGGGGTTCTGGGGACTAGAACAGCCTGAATACAGGAAAACTTGGTCAGAGAGTAATTTCCAAGAACTGAAGGCTGTTCTGTGACAAGGGAGAGACTCCTGTGTCACCTCAGACCCAGCTTCCAGGAGCCACAAGAGGGCGCTCTCCCTCAGGACAGTCTCAGCATGGGATGCTGTTCCCCCGTCCTGCGTGCACGCGTCTTGCTGGGAGGGGTGGGGCAAGGCGAGGCTGGACGACCCTTCACTTAGGAATGACAGCTAAGAGTTTCCAGGTACTTACCACGTGCCAGGTTCTGTTGAAAACACTTGACACGCGACAGCTCACTTAACTTGCAATAGCCCAGTGACGGAGGCAGTGCTAATGCCCCGATGAATAGATGAGAAACTGAGGCAGAGGGAGACGCTGCCCAGACCACACGATGGTCAGCAGAGGCCGGGGAAAGCTGCAACCTGGCTACAGCACACGTTCCATCAACCCATGGCCACCACCCTTCCTCCAACATAAGGTGAGGACAAGCAGTGCTTCTCGGACTTTATGTTCAAACAAATCACCTGGAGATCGTGTTGACCCCTGGATTCTGAGTCTGTAGGGGCCTGGGCTGGGTTGGGGCCTGAGATTCTCTGTTTCCAACAAGCTTCCAAGAAATGCTAATGTTACTGGTGCCTGACCACACTTTGAGTAGCAAAAGCCTTGAAGCCCACAGAATCCTTCGCAGCTGTAAGGATCATGTGTGCCCTCAGGCCCTGTGGGCATCCAGGAGAGCTGGAGCCCTGTCTGGATTGTGGTGGGAGGGAAGAGAGCAGGGCAAGGGCCCGGGGGCATCAGGTCTCCAGAGAGTGGGCTCCCCCTCCTCCTAGACGGACACAGAGCCAGCCTTCCCCTCCCCTCCTCTCATAGCCACAGCAGGTGCCCTGTTTAGGGCATACCTCTCCCAGGAGGGTGGGCGTGGGAGGTGAGCCGGCCCCAACACACAGACACATAGACACGCAGATACAGAAGACACACAGGCACAGATAGACACAGACACAGACAGACACTCATACATAGATAGACACACACATAGACACACCACAGACACATACAAACACACACACACACAGATACACACAGACACACAGATATAGACACACATATGCAGACAGACACACACAGACACAGACACACACAGACACAGACACAAATAGACACACAGACACACATATACAGATAGACATAGACCCATAGATACAGACACACACCCAACCTCTGCTGGGCCTGGCAGGCCAGATCTCTCCAGGGACTAGACAGAGTACACATGGCAACCTCACCTGCAGAAGGCCTTTCTCCAAGGCTCCCACTGACTGGGAGAGGAGGTGACAGACTGGGAAGTGACACCTCTCACAGGTCCTGTTGTTTTCCCAAACCTCCCCCTTCCACTCCATCCTTACTCTGCCTGGATGACCAGAGGGGCCTCCTCATCCGAAGCCTGCTTCTCTACTTCCCCTACTTGGGCTGGCTCCCATATGCAGTTAGCATGGCCTTATGACACAAAACATAACATGCCACCCACACTTTAAAATCTCTAATGGAATAACATATTTACATTAAAAAAAAAACCAAACTCAGGGACTTCCCTGGCGATCCAGTGGTTAAGACTCCATGCTTCCAATGCAGGGGGCATGGGTTCAACCCTTGGTCAGGGTACTATGATCCCACAAGCCACGTGGCACGGCCAAAAAAAAAAAAAAAAAATTCAAAGACTTTTTATTGTCCACAGTATAAACTACTTACTTTCCATACGGAGAGGAGTTAGGTCTGACTGCTTATCCTTAAAAAGGCCTGCTCACCAGGCTGGCCCTTGTCTGGCATCTGGGAACAGAGATTTCGAGTCGGGGGGGTTCCTACACATTAACTGAGAAGAGTGGCTCCCTGTCCCTAAATTGTCTGTAGAAACAGCCAATATGATTCATGTTGAACCCCCGCTTTCCTTCTAGGAGTCTGGAATTTGGGTACGTGCCAGGCAGAGGGTGCCTCTGGGGTCAGCCCTGTATTAGTCAGAGTTCTCTAGAGAAACAGAACCAATAGGATATATTTATGGAGAGGGGGCAAGCGATTCATTTTAAGGAATTGGCTCATGCAGGTGTGGGGTTGGCACGTTTGAACTCTGTAGGGGAGTCTGGCAGGCTGGAAATTCAGAGTCGATGTTGAGGCATTTGAGCCCAAATTCTCAGGGCAACAGGCAGGATGTCTACGCTGCAGCCTTTAGGAGGATTCTCCCTTCTTACGGAAATCTCAGTCTTTGTTCGGGCCTCTCACTGCTGTGGCCTCTCTCGTTGTGGAGCACAGGCTCCGGACGCGCAGGCTTAGCGGCCATGGCCCACGGGTCCAGCCGCTCCGCGGCATGTGGGATCTTCCCGGACCGGGGCACGAACCCGTGTCCCCTGCACCGGCAGGCGGACTCTCAACCACTGCGCCACCAGGGAAGCCCTCAGTCTTTGTTCTTAAGGTCTTCAACTGTTCGGATGAAGCCCATCTATATTATGGAGAATAATCAGCTTTACTCAAAGTCCACTGATTTATATGCTAATCTCTTCTAAAAAATACTTTCACCAGCAACATCTAGACTGGTGTTTGACCAAACTGGGCATGGTAGCCTGGCCAAGTTGACATAAAAAGTTAACCGGGCTTCCCTGGTGGCGCAGTGGTTGCGAGTCCGCCTGCCGATGCAGGGGACACGGGTTCGTGCCCCGGTCCGGGAAGATCCCACATGATGTGGAGTGGCTGGGCCTTGAGCCATGGCCGCTGAGCCTGCGCGTCCGGAGCCTGTGCTCCGCAGCGGGAGGGGCCACGACTGTGAGAGGCCCGTGTACCGCAAAAAAAATAAAATAAAAAATAACCATCACAGCTCCCAGTAAAAATCCCCGGCCCTGAGTCTCTAAGGAGCTTCTTTGGTTGGCAGTGTTTTATGCGCGTTGTCATAACTCATTGCTGGGGGAAGTAGGTGTGTCCTGTGTGGTTCCCTGGGAGAGGACTCTGACTGCAAGAACAATTTCCCCTGCACCTGCTGTCCCCTGACTTCGCCTCATGTGCCTTCCCTTTGCTGACCTTGTTTTGCCTCCTGTTGTTCTAATAAATCACAGCTGTGAGTACAGCTACCCACTGAGTCCCGTGAGTCCTCTTAGTGAATCGTCGCCTTGGGGATTCCCGGCCCATCCTCAGATGCTCTTATCTGGGCCTGGCCAGCCTCCTCAGTTCCAGCCCCTGCTTCTCTCCACCGTATACCCCACATTCCCGCCATACTGATCTATCTAGTACCTGAATATGCTATGCTATCTCATGCCTCCATACTCTAGAAGGCCCTTCTTTTCCTTTCTTGGTCTGGCTAACTTGTATGCAGCCATCAGGACAGCCTGTTTGGTTATCCATTCCTGTGGAACAAACCATCCTGAAACATAGTGGCTTAAGACAGCAACAATGTATTATTTCTTATGACTCTGTGGGTTGACTCAGGCAGTTCTTCTCTTTCCCATGGTGTTGGCTGGAATGTTAAGAAGGGTTGGTGCTGGCCACCGGCTTGTAGTTTAGCTGTGGCTATTGGCCAGGGACCCAATTCTTTTCCATTTGGGTTTCTCCACTTGGCTAATTGAGTTTCCATAAAGCATGGCAGCCGGGTTCCAGGAAGAAGCACTCCCAAAGGGCAAGCCCCAATATGCAAGTACTTATCAAGCTGTAGCTTGCATCATTCTTGCTGATGTCCCATTGGCTTAAGCTAGTCACATGGTCAAGCTCAGACTCATCATGGGAAGGGACCACACAAGGAGATGAATACTGGGGGTGTGTGGTTTATTGAGGGCCACCAAAGTACCAACATAGCTCTTCCTTCAAGCCTACTCTGGCCCCTCCCCTGTGCCTACCCATTTATAGCATTCACCACACTAGATTGAAATAGTTTGTTATGATTATTGTACTGTATTGCCACTTGTATTTATGGACCGAAGCTGCTCTGAGGGCTGGGACTCTGTCAAATTGCTCCCTGGCACAGAGTATGTCTGCGGAATAAATGATTGAATGAGAGCAGCAACTGTCATTACCTCCTTCATATCTGCCTGGTTTAAGCCCTGTCCCTACCTCAGTTTAGACGTAGGAAGTTCAACAGCTGTGAGACGCCAACTATGTCAGGTCCTTGAGTGCCTTAAAGCATGGCAGCTAGCCCTGTACCGAGGCATACAGGAGGCACCTAACACATGTTAGTGGAATGAATGGATGAATGAATGCGTGAGTGGATTTCCTAGGCATATCACTGAGATTTCCAAGCTACAAATGCATCAACTTCTTTCTTAAACATACATTGTGACCAAGCTGATCAGAAATCACACAACTGCACTTTCCAGAGATGAAACAGTTCCATGTGAGAATTGTGGAAAAGAGAGATTTTTCAGTGTTCTCCTTTCTGATTGAGGACCCTCACGCAGAACAGTCTTTTTTGCTGAGCCATGTTCCACCATCCTGTGTGGCTGGAGCAGAAGCAGAGGTCCTGGAATGGTGGGGTGAACTGTATCCTTCATAGTCTCCCCACGACTGTGACGTCTGCTCCCCAGATTGCCTGGTCCTGAGCAGTGGCTCCTAATAGAGGCTCTGTCTCGTGCTATAAATAGTCACAGAGCCACCTTCAGTGATAACACACTGGAGTGTGGAAACCCATTGTGTATTCAACTCCTCCCTATTGCAAAATTCTGACATCATCAGAGAATAAAAGGAGTGAATCATCCATCCCTGTATAAATACTTTGATTAGATCATTTGCTTTCAAGACTAAAAAAAATGGAAAGAGAAAAAATCTTCGTGTTATTGCCCTCTAGACTGCCATAAGGGTGTAACATCTCCCACCTTGCTCAATGCTAACCCTGAGGTAGCTGTGAGAACAACTTATTCCTTTTTTTGTTTTTAATAAATTTAGTTATTTATTTTTGGCTGCGTTGGGTCTTCATTGCTGTGCGTGGGCTTTCTCTAGTTGTGGTGAGTGGAGGCTACTCTTCGTTGCGGTGTGCGGCATTCTCATTGTGGTGGCTTCTCTTGTTGCGGAATATGGGCTCTAGGTGTGCGGGCTTCAGTAGTTGTGGCACGCAGGCTCGGTAGCTGTGGCTCGCGGGCTCTAGAGCACAGGTTCAGTAGTTGTGGCCCACGGGCTTAGCTGCTCCGTGGCATGTTGGGACCTTCCCGGACCAGGGCTCGAACCCTCATTGGCAGGCGGATTCTTAACCACTGCGCCACCAGGGAAGTCCGAGAATAACTTATTCTTACTTAAGACTATGTTTCTCTAGTTTCCATCCTTTGGAATATTTCATCTTTCGGACCTCGGTATAAGTAACTCAAATAAAAGAAAGTTTTGAAAAATAAAATTCAAGAAAAATGATTTTTTGTTTTATAAAATTATTTTTTCAGTTTATGAAAGGATTAACAATATTATTTTCTACAGGTGAGCCCTCTTGATCTGTAAAAAATGAAATTCATCTAGTCAGGGGCCACAGACTTTTCTGCCTGGCCAAATCCAACCTGTTCTGTTTGTGCCTTTTTCGGACAGCACAGTAGTTGGTTGTTTTTTTTTTTTTTTTTTTGCAGTACACGGGCCTCTCACTGTTGTGGCCTCTCCCGTTGCGGAGCACAGGCTTTGGACGTGCAGGCTCAGCGGCCATGGCTCACGGGCCCAGCCGCTCTGCGGCATGTGGGATCTTCCCGGACCGGGGCACGAACCCGCGTCCCCTGCCTTGGGAGGCGGACTCTCAACCACTGTGCCACCAGGGAAGCCCAGTAGTTGGTTTTTAAATTTGGAACTTTTATTGCTTAGATAGGGTATGTTCTCTGGTTCCCCACAGTTTCCACCACTGCCATTATGTCTCACACACAGTTAACTGCAGGACCCCTGTGGACATTTGAGTTTCCAACCTCTGAGTTCTCTCTCTCATTTTACAGATGGGGAAACTGAGACCTGGAAAGGTTGATTTGCCCGAGGCTGTACAGCTAGGAATTGGAAGACCTAAAAAGTAAGTTTCCAGGTTCCGGGTACGAGGCTCTCTCTCTTCTGCTTACTACATCTCCCCATCACTTTCCGGTAGCTTTGGGGAAGTTAACAAATCTGTGTGAAATTTCAGCGTCTGTCACAGAAACAGCAAGCATTGCTGGGGTGGATTTTGTAAGAACACTTATGTAAGGGTGAGTTCTTGTGACCTTCCTCTTTCCTTTCTGCCTTCCCATTCCTCAGGGTGAGACAAACCTCACCCTGCAATGTCTTCAGACAAACTCAGGCGTGGAAAGAGGAACATTTTCCTACTTCTCCCTCTCAACAAATGGCTCTGATTGGAACATTTCTCCACATAATATACGCAGTAAGTGTTTCACATGGTGCAAATGGGCACCTCTCCTGGAAAAATCCTACTGCTTACCCAAAGCCTTGCTCAGCCGTGAACACCAGTGTGAAGCTGACTCCATCCTTCATTTACATATTAGTGAGGTCTTCTCCCATGGTGCGGGAGGGACAAGACTTCACTACCTGTTAGTCCTAAGCTTACTTATCTTTTGTGTCTTCACCTTCCCATCCACTCTCCTTTCAATCTACATTTACTGAATTGAATTGAGAGAATTGAGGTTGATATGAGAGTTCCAGAAAACAATCTACACCTCCCATTTTTCTACCAGAATCAGACAAGGACTAGATGTTGATTCCCTTTTCCGGAAAGGAAAATAAGACGCGTGCAAAAAGGCCCAAATAGCCTCACCTGTTCAAGAAAACATTGCCTAGTGCTGGGGTGAGAGCTGGACAGACTAGGGAGGGGGCTGCTGTTTAGGGGGACAGATGAAAATTCCTAGAGGTGTCTGGCCTGGAAAGCAGTGATGGAAAGTGGACAGGGAGGTCCCAGATGGCCCCAAACCACACTGTTTATCTAAGTGTCTGAGCCTGTCTGAAATCCAGCAGTGAGTTTAGAACAAACAAACGGAAATCCTACCTCTAACCCCCACAGGAAGATTAAGGGGATCCAGGGGGTTCATATAAAGGTGACTCCCCAAAAGGGCGGTGAGGGAGGGAGTTGCCAGGAAGCCACCTGAGCTTGTAGACATCTTAGAGCGGTACTATCCAAGAGAAATACAATGTAACCTACATATGTAATTTAAAATGTTCTAGTTGTCACAGTAGCAAACAGAAAAAGGTAAAATTTATTTGAATTATATATCCAAATATATCTAACATATTAAATCTCATATTTAAAAAAAATTCGCTATATCCAAAATATCATGTCAACATGTAATTAATATAAAAATATTTCGTGGACTATATTACATGTTTTTCAATCTAAGCCTTTAAATTCTCTTGTTTATTGTACAGTTACAGCACATCTCAATTCAGATGCTAAATTTTCATCAAAGATGCTCAATCTGTATTTAGATTTCAAAAAATTTCCGGTAAGAAAAAGTAGCTTCATATACTCAAGTTGCTTCAAACATACATAAACATTTCCCAATAACTGAATCGAATATCAGTTTTTATTAATTTTTTATTTAAAAAACTTTTTGGTGGTCCATATCAGTATTTTTTTTTAATAGGTCTTTATTGGAGGATAATTGCTTCACAATACTGTGTTAGTTCCTGTTGTACAACAAAGTGAATCAGCCATAGGCATACATATGTCCCCAAATCCCTTCCTTCTTGAGCCTCCCTCCCATCCTCCCTATCCCACCCCTCTAGGTGGTCGCAAACACCAAGCTGATCTCCCCGTGCTATGATGCTGCTTCCCACTAGCTATTTTACATTTGGTAGTGTATATATGTCGATGCTACTCTCACTTCGCCCCAGCTTCCCCCTCCTATCCCGTGTCCTCAAGTCCATTCTCTAGGTCTATGTCTCTGTTCCTGCCCTGCAACTAGGTTCATCAGTACCATTTTTTTCTTAAGATTGCATATATATGCGTTAGCATACAGTATACGCTTTTCTCTTTCTGAGTCACCTCACCCTGTATGACAGACTCTAGGTCCATCCACCTCACTGCAAATAACTCAATTTCGTTTCTTTTTATGGCTGAGTAATATTCCATTGTATATATGTGCCACATCTTCTCTATCCATTCGTCTGTCGATGGACATTTAGGTTGCTTCCATGTCCTGGCTATTGTAAATAGAGCTGCAATGAACATTGTGGTACATGACTCTTTTTGAATTATGGTTTTCTCAGGGTATATGCCCAGTAGTGGGATTGCTGGGTCATATGGTAGTTCTATTTTTAGTTTTTAAGGAACCTCCATACTGTTTTCCATAGTGGTTGTATCAATCTACATTCCCACCAACAGTGCAGGAGGGTTCCCTTTTCACCACACCCTTTCCAACATTTATTGTTTCTAGATTTTTTGATAATGGCCATTCTGACCAGTGTGAGGTGATAGCTCATTGCAGTTTTGATTTGCATCTCTCCAATAACTAGAGATGTTGAGCCATCTTTTCATGTGCCTCTTAGCCATCTGTATGTCTTCCTTGGTGAAATGTCTATTTAGGTTTTCTGCCCATTTTTTTAATTGGATTGTTTGTCTTTTTGATATTGAGCTCCATGAGCTGTCTGTATATTTTGGAGATTAATCCTTAGTCCATTGTTTCATTTGCAAATATTCTCTCCCATTCTGAGGGCTGTCTTTTCATCTTGTTTATGGTTTCTTTTGCTGTGCAAAAGCTTTTAAGTTTAATTAAGTCCCATTTGTTTATTTTTCTTTTTACTTCCATTTCTCTAGGAGATGGGTCAAAAAAGATCTTGCTTGGTTTATATCAAAGAGTGCTTTTCCTATGTTTTCCTCTAAGAGTTTTATAGTGTCTGGTCTTATATTTAGGTCTTTAATCCATTTGGAGTTTATTTTTGTGTATGGTGTTAGGTAGTGTTCTAATTTCATCCTTTTACACATAGCTGTCCAGTTTTCCCAGCACCACTTATTGAAGAGACTATCTTTTCTCCACTGTGCGTTCTTGCCTACTTTGTCGTAAATTAGGTGACCATATGTGTGTGGGTTTATCTCTGGGCATTCTATCCTGTACCATTGATCTATATTTCTGTTTTTGTGCCAATACCATACTGTCTTGATTACTGTAGTTTTGTGGTATAGTTTGAAGTCAGGGAGCCTGATTCCTCCAGCTCTGTTTTTCTTTCTCAAGATTGCTTTGGCTATTCGGGGTCTTTTGTGTTTCCATACGAAATGTAAAATTTTTTGTTCTAATTCTGTGAAGAATGCTATTGGTAGTTTGATAGGGATTGCATTGAATCTGTAGATTGCTTTGGGTAGTATAGTCATTTTCACAACATTGATTCTTCCAATCCAAGAAAATGGTATATTTCTCCATCTGTTTATGTCATCTTTGATTTTTTTCAACAGTGTTTTATAGTTTTCTGTGTGCCATATCAGTATTAAATCAATTATTTCTCCAGCTTTATTGAGATATAATTGACATATAACATTGTATAAGCTTAAGGTGTACAACAGTGGTGTTGATTTGATACACTTACATATTGCAGAACGATTACCACTATAGCAATAGCTAACACCTCCATCACATCACATCATTACCATTTCTTTTTTTTTTAATGTTTATTTTTATTTGATTGTGCTGGGTCTTAGTTGTGGCTTGCCAGCTCCTTAGTTGTGGCATGCAAACTCTTAGTTGTGGCACACATGTGGGATCTAGTTCCCTGACCTGGGATTGAACCTAAGTTCCCTGCATTGCGAGCTCAGAGTCTTAACCACTGCACCACCAGAGAATTCCCAACCTGTGCTGAGAACATTTAGGAACTACTCTCTTGGCAACCGTCAAGTATATAATATAGTATTATTAACTAAAATCACCATGCTAGACATTAGATCCTTAGAACTTATTCATCTTCTAACTGGAAGTTTATACTCTTTGACCAACATTTCCCTTTTCCTCTACCATGAATATCAGCTTTTAAATTTAAATTTATTAAAATTATATAACATTGAAAATGGTTCTTTAGTGGTATCAGCAGGATTTCACACGTGGCTATCGGTTACTGGATTGGATGGTGCAATTTTAGAGTGCTCAGGAGCTAGGCCCTGTTGCCCACTGCCAATTCCCCTTAGCATGACCCTGGGCTGGACAGACAGGGAGTCTGATCAGAGGTCAATGCCTACATTCCAAAGTTTAACATTCTAGCTGTGGTGATTTTCCTGTGAGCACAGCCTCTCTGTCTTAGGCCTGGGTCAAACTGGGTCACAATCTTGGAACAGGGGAGGGGTGTTTGAATTGCTGTTACTTATAGCTTTAAGACCCCAGAAAGCAGTTTGAAGGCTCAGCTATGTAACTCATGGCTGAATGGGCCCAAACGGACCATATGGGACCACTTCTGTTTTTCCATATGAAATAGTATGGCTAGGCCTAGAAGAGCCTTTCCCTTTTTAAAACTCATCACATTGAGAAGGAAGGTTGACAATTTTCCTAGAGACCCTAAACTACTTGCTCAAATTAGAAATAATTTAAAAATTGAATGAGTGTCAGGAATGTCTATGGTATTGCTGGTTTCCAGTAAATGCTTATTGGTAAGTGAATTATTATTACTTCCAGTTATACCAGATTATCCAATAATGGCTTTCTTAACTGGGGGGAAGAAAGCAGATGATTTTTGCAGTTCAAGTTGTTTTACAACTTTCTGTACATTGTAATTAGGTTAAAAGAAAGTCCATTGTTATATAAATTAGTAAGATTCCACAGCTGTTATCTCTTCTAATCTCTTTTAGAAGTTACTATTTAACTAGGAAGGAATTAATTAATTTTTTAAGTGTATATGAAAAAAGTTCTATGTGTGTATAAATATATATGTGAAGAATTTCTAAAGAAGCTGCTTGTGAAACAAATAGGGGTTTTACATCCTGTGAAACATCTTAAAATAAAAATAGTCATAAAATGCATGCTTTTTGGCTAGATAAGTTTTTATATAATCATATATAAAATATATAGAAAATATTTAAATATAATTATATATATATATATATATATATATGTTTAAAAAAAACCCTGTAAATATTGCCACAAGATGGCACTAAAATCTAATGAACACTCCAGTCTCTGGCTGGTCTTGTCTCCGAAGAGTTGGGGGGTGATTTACAGGAGATCTGTAGGAGACAGTGGACAAAAAAGGCCAAATAAATAAGGCTGAAGGAAGATTGGAGGTAGATTAACATCTCCCTTTTGTCTGAAGGATAACTTCCCTCTCTCATTAGTGTGGGTATCTGTCATACAATGAATCTATAGGTTACTAAAGTTAACTATTAAAATGATTTGCTCTCCTTGACAAGTCAGTTTTATCCTTGCCCTTTGCCAGTGTATTGTGATGGGAGAGCAGCGGCAGTGAGGAGGCCATCAGGCACATCCCCTAGTTTGGGAGAGTTTATCCCGTGAGTGGTACAGTATTTGAAGTAGCCAGTCTTCACAGAGCTTGTCAAAGGATCCTGGACATGAAAATGAAGACCATGAAAAGAAGCTGCTGCAGAATACGGATTTTTCTACTTGTTTACTTTGGAATAATTTACCAACTGAATATTTTTAGAAATTACTGCAATATTGAGATTCAAGCTTGGAACACCTCATATAATATGTCTGAGAGTCAGGAAATGAGTGAATTGAATCCCTCTTCCTGATTCTTTGTATTCCAGTTTTAAAAAAAATACATGGTACAAAACTTTAATTGTTTGATACTTTCTTAATATTTGAAGCTTAAGGACATAGCCAAGATTCCCAAGCTATATTAAGATAAAGGAAAGCAGTGTTAACAATACAGCTATAAAAGGTTTTGATTAAAGGAAGAAAAATTTAGATTTTTCTAACAGGCAAACTGAAATTAAGAGAAAAGAAAAAGTTGCTAGATTGGAGCCCTAAACAAATGATCCAAAAAAAAAAAAGAAAAAAAAAAAAAAAACCCTTACTTTCTCCCATGGGATTCCACTTGGAGAAATTATTTATTTACTGACAGTTCAGTTCCTTAGATCTGAAAAACAAAATCAAAAAAACAAAAACATTAGGCATTGTAGTGGAGCTAATCCAATGTGAGGGAAGCAGTTTTGGTCACTTGAATGAGGATGGGCTCTGGGGGTTAGTGGCACTAATGTCGTATTTGACCTGATTATATCTGCGGCATCCATTTGGGGACCTACATCTCAACATATGAATCGTGTGAAAACACCATGGCTCAGCTACAGCTGGCTGCCCGGGTTTGGGTGGATGGTTGGTAAAGCAGTCTGGAGTCTGAGGTAAGAGACTCCAGAAAGTTCCAACTGAGCTCCTGAGCATTTAGGCGAATTCTCCACAGTCGTTTACTGATTCTTGCATAGGGTCAGGCATTATGCTAGGGCTTCAAGATGCTGAGATAAGACAGAATCCAGGCCCTCCAACAGCTTCCAGTCAGAGGGGGAGGCAGAAATATGAGGCAATAACCTCATCATGATGTAGTGGGTCTCTCCTTTCTGAAAAACCAGTAAGCATCCCACGGCCTCCAGAATAGATATGGCCCAACCTGAGTAGTTGGTTCCTCCATGACTGGCCTCCATCCTGAGTTTCACCTCTCTCTCTCTCCACCGAGGGCAGCCACACTAAGATATTCCCTGTTCCTAGAACTTGTCCTACTCTTTCCCACATCTCTGCTTTTGTTCAAGCTGTTCCTCCTTCCTGGGAGATCCTCCCTCCCTCCCTCCCCTTCCCACCTCTTCTGTCCATTGAGATCCATTGGCTTAGGTTCTTCTAGCTCAGACATAGGTGTCATCTCCTGCAGAATTCAAGGAATAGATGAATTAAGTCCTGGTGGGAGCAGAAGACTGGAGATCTAGCACCCCACCACACACTGATTTGCTGTGTCCCAGCCTGCAAGTGTCTCCTCCCACTCCCTGGGGCCGCAGCCTATTCTTGCCCAATGGGGTGTGGGGTGGCTGGATTTTATTGTACTATTTACTCCAGACAGTTCTCTACCTTATGACCAGGATCCTAATTAATCCTGCCAAACCAGGGCTGAGTCTGCCTTTTTCTGCCTGGTAACTTCCTCCAAGTGGATCTGAAGTTCTGCAACCAGCCTCGACCTTCGCTTTTCACTGCCCCCCCTTCCCCCAATCTTCACCTAGGGACCTAGGCTGGGTGCCGAGAAGGGGGTAGGAGGCAGGACTTGTTAGAGCCAGAGGCTGGGCCCAGGTCTACCCAACTTACAGCCACCCTCTCGGAGATCCAAACCCAGGGCTCAGGGCGAGTACCGGGTGGAGGGATGTGGGCGGCGGACTCGACCAAGGGAGGGGCCGCTTCTGAATTAAAAACAAAAAACCCCAACAGCCTTGCTTGGAATCAAACGTGTGTGTGTGTGTGTGTGTGTGTGTGTGTGTGTGTGTGTGTGTGTGTGTGCGCCTCTGTGTGTGTGCGTGTGTGTGTATTTAAAAACAAAACCACATTAAAGGAGCCGCCCCCTCCCCCACAGGTCCGACCACCCGCTGGGAGTTTGAGAAGCAAGGGGGCAATTTTGAGTGGGAGGGAGTCATCAACGGCCCGCAAAGTGCCGCCTCTCTCGGAACCGCTCGTCCAGGCTCCGCGGGCTCCGGGCAGCTAGCTCCAGCCCTCCCGCTTCGCGCGCACAAGCTGCGGCGAAGACGGGAACCCAGGTGCCGCCCGAGCCCCGCAGGGCCAGCCGCCGCTGCGTTAAGACTCCCCAGTCGCCGCCTCTCCCAGCCCGGCGGTCTGGGCCGTCAATCAAGCTCTCCCGGCCCCGCCCCTGGGCTGCAGCGGACGGCCAATCAGAGCCAAGCTCCGCAGCGATGAGCTCAGTCGGCTTGCTTCCCATTGGGCGGCTATATTAAGAAAGTCGCCGAACTCTTTAAATAGTGGGCGCTGGGGCCGCAGCCTGCATCTGCCACCGCAGTCTGGCTGCAGTCGTGTGTTCTCTTGTACATTTGCTGAGGCCTAGAGTAGACCCGGGAGGGAGCTAGGCCGGGTCCGCTGCTCTAGCCACTTTTTGCGCACAAAGGCGCCGACCCCAGGCCCGGGACGAGGCGAGCGGCCACCGCTCCGGAGCAGCGCGGAGACGCACGGCGCGCCCTATGCCCCGGCGCCCCCACCTACCCCGCCGCGGCAGCCCGAGCACAGCGAGAGAACGCGCCACCCCGGGGCCTGGGTGCAGCTAGCAACCCTTTTCCCCAGCGCGCAGCCCGAGGTGAGCAGTGAGCGGCGAGCGGGACGGCAGCGAGGCGCTCGCGGGCCCCCTCCTGCTGCCCGGGCCCGGCCCGCTCATGGCGGCCATCCGTAAGAAGCTGGTGGTGGTGGGCGACGGCGCGTGCGGCAAGACGTGCCTGCTGATCGTGTTCAGTAAGGACGAGTTCCCCGAGGTGTACGTGCCCACCGTCTTCGAGAACTATGTGGCCGACATCGAGGTGGACGGCAAGCAGGTGGAGCTGGCGCTGTGGGACACGGCGGGCCAGGAGGACTACGACCGCCTGCGGCCACTCTCCTACCCGGACACCGACGTGATCCTCATGTGCTTCTCGGTGGACAGCCCGGATTCGCTGGAGAACATCCCCGAGAAGTGGGTGCCCGAGGTGAAGCACTTCTGCCCTAATGTGCCCATCATCCTGGTGGCCAACAAGAAAGACCTACGCAGCGACGAGCACGTCCGCACAGAGCTGGCGCGCATGAAGCAGGAACCTGTGCGCACGGATGACGGCCGCGCCATGGCCGTGCGCATCCAAGCCTACGACTACCTCGAGTGCTCGGCCAAGACCAAGGAGGGCGTGCGCGAGGTCTTCGAGACGGCCACGCGCGCCGCGCTGCAGAAGCGCTACGGCTCCCAGAACGGCTGCATCAACTGCTGCAAGGTGCTATGAGGGCCGCGCCCGCCCCGCCTTCCCCTGCCGGCGCGCCTCCCCCTCCCGGGCCCAGCCCCCACGAGCCCGGGGAAGGGGAGACCCGCGTGCCCCAAGGACCCCACCGGACTGCCTGGTGTCTGCCTTCAGCCCCGGCCGACGTGGCCCGGCGGCTCAAGGCTCTGGCGCCGGGAATCCGCGTGGTAGGCACCGGGCGCCTGCTTTCCAAGTGTCTGTGCGTCCGGCTGTGTTGCACAGGCCTGGCCGCCCCGCTGAGTGCCAAGGGTCCCCTGACCACCCTTTAGGGAAGAGTCAAGCCTCTTCAGAGTGTGTGGCTGTGCGTATGTTCGACTCCCCGCCGCCGGGTTTTCACCCCATGCCCGCCTCTGCCTCCCGGAGACAAGCTTGGCACCGGGGTGCGGCCGCGCCCCATCAGATGTTCGTCCATAACCAGCGAGCGCCTGCTATCCCCTGTCTGTAACATAGACCTCGGGAACTGCGGGAGGGGAGGGCTGGGGAGGATGGGGTGTTATATAAATATAGATATAATTTTATTTTCGGAGGTAGGATGGTGTTATTTAATGGTGGTGGTGGGTGGAGTGACGGGGCGCTGGAACAGCTCCGGCCCAGCCTGGGTCAGGCGTCCATCCCAGCACGAACAAGACTTGGCCATCTTTCCAAACCCTGGGAAGACGTTTGCAGCCGACTTGGGGATGAGAGGACACAGCTTCTAGACTCATGGCTCCTGCGGGCCAGCCCCCCCACCCCAACGCGAACCCCCTCACCAGACACAGGCAGGAGGAGGGAAAGTGTGCTGCAGGTCGTTTTTGCCATAAGCGAACTTTGTGCCTGTCCTACAAGTGAAAATCGTTCAGTCCAAGAAACGGATGTTATTTGATTTATTTAAAGGCTAAAACTTGGGTGGTTTTATTTTGGGGGGGGTGGAAGAATTCTTTGCACAATTGTTTCATTGTTTGACATTTAATGCACTTGTCATTTGCATAAGACAGTAGCATTCTGACCACACTTGTACACTGTAACCTCATCTACTTCTGATTTTTTAAAAAAATGATGACTTTTAAAAAAAAGGAGAAGAAAAAGAAACCACTAATTTTTTTTCTTTTGAAAAAAGTGGCAACACTGTTCTGTTTTGCGATTTTATTTGTGCAGGTATGCGCACTCTTTTGAGAAAGGGCAGTAACAAGTGTTAGAGCCTATCTAAAACCTTTTTTTTTTTTACCCCCACAAGTCAGTCTCTAAAGCTGTGTGAAATTTTCTCTGCATCTCTGTACAGAGAGTAAACCTGCCCCTAGTGTCTCTTTTCTCCCCCTCCCTTCCCCATCCAGTGGTACTTCTACTAAATTGTTGTCTTGTTTTTTATTTTTTAAATAAACTGACAAATGACAAAGTGGTGAGCTTATGATGTTTACATAAAAGTTCTATAAGCTGTGTATACAGTTTTTTTATGTAAAATATTAAAAGACTATGATGATGACATTTATAAAATGGCTCCTGTGGTTTAATAATGTGTAAAAATATTCTTGTGAATTTGGGGGCAAGGGCAGAATTCTGCAGTGGAGGTCCCACCAACTCAGTTTCCCTCATAGTGTTTGTAAGAAATGGGGATGAAATCCCTTCGAGGACGTGTGGGGTTGCGTGGCCATGGGGGACCAGGTTCCTCCCGTCCCAGTCCCGGAGGTTACCCCGGCACCCAGTGCCCAAACCTTTGACCTAACATGTACTGTTTGTATGTCTTAAGCACTTGTGTCGACGTCCATTATGGGGCCTTTGCTGCCTATTCTTTGAAACTTGGAAAGGTGTCATTTGTGCATTTAAAATTTAGATGACTTTTTTGTTGTTGTTGTTAATCACCGGTGTGGGACCAGGCTCTCTGTCCAAAAGACTGGTTCCTGGGTTCCCTTCAGATCCTCGTGGGGTTATACAATAACCCCACGATTGTAGGGTCTTATCTCTGGCCTGAGCTCCTGGGTGGAAGTTGGGGAGAGCCCAGATCAGAAGCTGATTCGTCTATCGTTGAAGTTTCATCTGAAGGTCTATATGTAGCCTAAAATGCTTTATTCTAAGTGCCAGGAGTGGCCGCATTACAGACAGAACACGAGGCTTTGGGTGACTGTTATTGAAAGTTGGGGCAGGCACACTTTGACGTGGAATCTTGATGAGCTCTAATTTCAGACAGTTAGCCTGCTGCAGTGGGTCCCAGAACCAGACAGGCAGATTTATCTTCAGAGACCGTATTAAAATCCCGCTACAGGTATGATGGCTCAAATCTGCCAGCCTCAGCAGCTTCGAGGAAAGGTAGCAGATACTGCCAACCTCTCCCAACTACCAAAGACGTGGTTTTTGTTTTTGGAATCAACACTTTCTGCGTTTCTAGCCCTTAGTTGCCTGCTGCCACTGCCCCCCCCGCCCCCCTCCCCCCCCTCGCCCCCGCCAGCTCACCTCCTCCAGGCAGAAGCAGAGAAGTCCCCTTTTGAAGCCCTTTGCTTTAAAACTTGAGGCTTCTGTTTCCCTGTCTTTCCCTAGACTCCCAAGAGCTTTTGTTGAGTGAGGCAAGCCTGGTTGCTGGTGACTTTTCACCCACTTAAAAAACAAAACAAAACAAAACAAAACATTAACAGGGCCTCCTGCACAGCCACGCTCATTGGCCGACAGAGGGGAATCGTCTGGGCAGCTCCAGGCACAGAGAAAGGAGAGGGTCCACCCAGGTTGGCTTCTCTAAGCCACTGCCTCATCCTTTCCTCAGCTCCTGGCCTCACTCACCTCTAGCCCTCAGCGTACTTTTTCTTCTTTTAAAGGCAAAAATTTCCACAGAAAAACAAAATGTTGATTTGCAAGTTTTACAGCTTGCAAATCCTTTGGTACCAGGGAGTGCAGGACTCTGTGAAGAGCTCAAGCTTGGGCTCAATGCCCAGTACTCAGCTTTGCAACCAGCCAAGAGCCTGGAGTCCCAGCCCCCGAAAGGGCCTTTTCTGGGTTTCCTGCCTGCTCAAATCTGCCTGGTACCTATAGCTGCCTTTTTTTTTTTTTTTTTTTTTAATTTTAGGAAGACAACAAGCCAGGTGACACATGGCAGCCTGGGTTATGCTTGTTTTAAAATGCATGGCATTTAATAATCCTGCCGGAACACACTCTTCTTGCTGCATTAGATCCAACTGGAAAATATAAAGACGAATTGCTGTAGGCTGGAAAATCAATTAGGAAAAAAGAGGTAAAACATCTGGTGTTACTCTTAGGATATGAAAATTCATTTTGCACATTTAAAATAAATGTGCTGAGTTCATTTAATTGCCTGTTGAATGGTTTCGTGGAGAATAGTGGGGTGTTTCATTGATCCTGGGCATTTCGTAGCAAGGGGCATTGGCTTGGGTTCTTGTTTAATCTTAATTTGAAATCAATCTGGACTGTATTTCTAGGGTCTTTTTCACATGTGTTTCAGTGTACTTAGAACAGTGGTTTTCAAACTTAAGCATGCATTAGAATCACATGGAGGGCTGGTTAAAACACAGATGGCTGGGCCTAGCTTCCAGAGTCTCTGATCAGTATGTCCGGGGTGGGGACCAAGCGATGCTGATGCTGCTGGTCTGGGGACCACACTTCGAGAACCACTGGCTTAGAATAAAGGAGAGTTCATGTCATTGCACAGAGGAGGGAGGTCATTTCAGCAGGAAAGTAAATCACATTCCGGAGGCTGAGGGTGTAGTGCCCCGTGGTCCCGACTGCCCTACCTTAAAGAGCACAGCACTTTCAGAGAATTTCCCTCCCAGGATGACCCATACATAACCCCTATCTTCTCTTCTCCACATTCTTGTGCAACAGGGGGTTTAATGCCCTTCTAGAGATTTCTTTCTGCCATTCCGAATTCAGAACGCAACAGCACTCTGCTCTGCTGAGACAAGGGATACAAAAGCAAACAGGACACAATCCTTGCCCTGGTGGGCCAGGCAGTTCTGGGAATGCATTCACTGAGCATGCTCAAATGGGGGTGTTAGGCCCAGGGCATAACAGGAGCCCAGGGGAAGGTGGGGAGGGTGTCATGGAAGAGGAGACATTTGACCTAAGTCTTAAAGCAGGAGTGGGCGATGTGCAGATGAAAGAGACAGCTTCTTTATATTACTGTGGGGCCTGGCCTCTGGGGAATAAAGCTCTCTTGGGTGAGAACTACCTTCTACTTGTAGCCCTTCTGGTATACATTTCTTCAGTCAAGAAAAATGATGTTACCCAGCCAAGTCAAACAGCCTCTCCCCGGCCCTCCCTGTTCACACATAGGCCGGGAGAGAAGGTTGGTGATGACGGTTTCATTGTTTTCTCTGTGCCTCCCAGGGATGGGGGGCAGACACAAGGGCTAGCTTTGTGATAACTGTTCCTGGGAAACATGCAGCCTGGGCTCAAGGAGGCTGTGACACCACAAAGGGACCTCGTACTCCAGCTCGTTGGGGGACAGACCTTAGCCACTTTACTTGGTCCATCTTCTAGCTGGGGGGAGAAAGTGGGTACTCAGGCAACTCCTTCAACTCTCAGCAGCCCCTTTCCTGGGCTGGGAGGTAAGAGCTGGCTAGAGGACCCCAGTTCATTCCTTCCAAATATTTATTGTTGACTAAAGGACTCTGTGCCTGGCACTGTGCTACGAGCTTGGGACTCAGTAGACAAATAGGCAGGCATGGTCCCTCCCCTCACAGAGCTTTCAATCTCTATGTGTGTCTGCACAAGTAATAATAATGATGATGATGACAATAGCTAATGTAGGCATCAGGCACTGTTCTAAGCTCTTCATCTGTATTGTTTTATGTGTGTATTAATTATCTATCATTGTCTAACAAATTATCCCCAAACTTAGTGGTTTAGAACATTTATTTCTTCACCATTTCTGTGAGTCAGGAATCCAGGCACCCCTTAGCTGAGTCCTCTGCTCAGGGTCTCTCCTGAAACTGTAGTCAAGGTGTTGGCTGCGGCTCGATCGATCTCCAGGCTCGACTGGGGAAGGGTCTGCTCCCCAGCCCACTCATATGGTTGCTGGTAGGATTCAGTTCCTCACTGGCCAAGGCCTCCTTTGAGCTCCTTGCCACGTGGGCCTCTCCGTTGGGCAGTCCAACATGGAAGCTTGCTTCATCACAGCAAACGAGAGAGAAGAGCCAGAGAGAGACAGTGTGGGCAAGGCAGAAGTCAAAATCTTTCCTAACTTAATCTTGGAAGTAACATCCCATTGCTTTTGCTGTATTCTTTTTATTAGAAGCAAGTAACGGGGTCCAGCCCACACTCAATGGGAGGGCATTACCCAAGGGCATTCATGGCAGAAGGTGGGGTCGTTGGAGCCATTTTCGTAGCTGCCTACCACAATCGTCCATGATGACTTTGAGGTCAGTGCTATTATTCTCAATTACTGATGAGGAAACTGAGCCGTAAGAGGTTGGATAACTTGCTCAGGGTCACAAAACTCATATGGATTTGGAAACCCAGGCAGTCTGGCTCCAGCACAACAAACTTACATATGTGGTGGGATGATGATTTGAGAAAAATCACCCTGGATGCAGTGTGGAGGATGGATTGGATGGAGAGGGGAAAACCAGAGGTCAAAGATCAGTGAGGGGCTTCCCTGGTGGCGCAGTGGTTAAGAGTCCGCCTGCCGATGCAGGGGACACGAGTTTGCGCCCTGGTCCGGGAAGATCCCACATGCCGCGCAGCGGCTGGGCCCGCGAGCCATGGCTGCTGAGCCTGCGCGTCCAGAGCCTGTGCTCCGCAACAGGAGAGGCCACAGCAGTGAGAGGCCTGTGTACCGCAAAAAAAAAAAAAGACTGGGCTGCATGGAGGGTCCAATAGTCCTCCGATACCGCATGCTCGGAATCAAGCAGGTAAAGCACTCTGTTTTGACATGAGCTACGTGTGACACAGCAATGACAAGTAACCAGCTGTTTTTGGTGCAGGGGCTGAGTCCAGGGAAGTTAAGAAAGTGCTCCTGTGAGGCCAGGCTTTGGGCGCTGACAACACCAGCTGAGGGAAAGCCTTCTCTGGACCCCACCCCTGCCGAAATCACAAGGTACTCAGGCCCGGAGAGATCTCTGGGGAAGTCCTCCCAGTGATCCTGAGATGAGCAGGCAGTGGAAGCACATTTCTGGGGCTGCAGGCCACCCTCTGCAGGGTCACCTGGGGGACTGGCAGTGCTCAGTGGTTTGTCGATGCCGGGGCTGAGCTTCGAGCATCAGAGGAAGCTGGGCAGTTTTGGCTTCTGGGTTGGGAGCCTGGCACAACTGGCCATGTTTTTCATTTTAGAAACCATGATCCAAAAGCACAATTCTTTTCTTCTCTTTTTCTTTCTTTTCAGGATCTCTTTATATATATATATATATATATATATATATATATATATATATATATATATATATTTTAAATTTTTATCGGAGTAGAGTTGCTTTACAATGTTGTGTTAGTTTCTACTGTCCAGCAAAGCATACCTGCTCTACGTAGACACAGATCCCCTCGTTTTTGGATTTCCTTCCCATTTAGGTCACCACAGAGCATTGTGTAAAGTTCCCTGTGTTCTTCAGCAGGTTCTCATTAGTTATGTATTTTATACATAGTATCAATAGTGTAGGTATGTCAATCCCAATCTCCCAATTCACAAAGCAGTAGTTAGATGCCACAAAGTAGGTGGCGGTGCCTTAATCGTATGTGTGTTGTCAGTCCCAAGGGCCTCTTCCATCCTTGTCAAGGGGAGTTCTAACCTTCTCTCCTTTCATACAACACTGAAAGCACAATTCTAAGGGCTCTGCAGCTAGGCTTTGGGTTTTTATCACTCTGTGTGACCTCTGTCCTCTGGCTGTCATTTGGAGCTATTTTTCTTCTCCCTTCAATCCTGAAAAGGGAAGAAACAAATGTTCCCAGAAGCAAGTTTCTCATCACTTTGTTAATGATTGATTTCATTTGATTCCAGAACTTGTTTACCCTTTGGATAAACAATCGAAACCTTCTGGAGGCACCTAAGAGGAGTGCAGGAATGCATGTGCTATTTAATTCTGGAGAGCTTATAAATGGGACTCTGACAGAATAAAAAGTATTATTTATATGAGTGCTAAAAAAAGTCACTTGTAAAATACACACTTGTCCGTAGCGGCCAAATACGGGAAAGTGTGAGATCTGGTCGCATAACCAGGCTGGCTCTGTAAATGGGACGTTCTGTCCATCCATCCTCTTCCTCTTGGTTGAGCCATTTTGCGGCTACAGATTTCCTCCAAGAAAGTCGCGCACTGTCGGCCGAATGGAGACCCAGCCCACACGCATAAGAAAACACGAACATAAACGAGCCAGCCCGGGATCTCTGAAGCTGTTCTTGTCTGTGCCAAGGGAGAATTGTTCAAAGTTTTTACTTCATGGGTAATGGTAGAAATTACAGACTGTATAGTTGGTTACCTGCCAAATCTGAAAGAACAAATCTGAAATGCAGTGAAGGCATAAACAATTCAAAGGGAAAAAGAGTACTAATCGGGCTTAAAATGCCACGAGTTCTCTAGCAGGCTGATAGGATCCAACCTCCATCCATGACCTAGTGACCAACTAGTAAGCAGTCTCACCAGTTAGCCGAGGGAATTCAGAAGGCCCAGCACTACCATGAGTGGGGTGCAGAAGAGGCCCGACTCTGGGCGAGTGTAACCCTCTCATCCTCAGCTGGGTGTGGGAAGAAATCACGGGTGTGGGAAGAAATTGCAGCTCTGGGAGTTTGCCGGAGAGCTCAAGAAAAAGGAACAGGGGTGGAGCAGTGCAGATGTGTCCCCCGTTCTGTCACGTCACTTCTCCCCCTGTATTGTTCATCTTTGTCACCTGCAGTAAAGGCAGTGTGTGTGGTGGGAAAATCAAGGCTTCCAGGCAGCAGCCCTCACTCTCTCCTTCACTGTCTGGACATTCTTGATCCAATTATTTTTACTCTCCACTGCCTCAGGTTCTTTATTTGTACAATGGAAATAATTCTGAAGATTAAACAAGATCAAACCAAGTACTCAGCACAGACCCAGCTCATTCTAAGTCCTCAATAAATCTTGATTCCCTTCCCTCTGTTGGACTCATCTTAGCACCTTAAGCACAAGTAGAGGTGGATTAAACTTTACTGGATAAATGAGCGTAGAGTAATAACCACTCTTTTTTTTGTCAGGGGCTTTTTCAACTATAAGCTCCTCAGGGTATCATATTATACTCATTTTTAAAGCCCTAGCATCCAGCGCGGGGTTTGACACGTGGTAGGTACTTAGTAACTACTAAGTTACTGAATAAAAGCTCGAGTTCAGAGGGTCCTTGATAAACTGGAGATTCTCAGGGTTGCATAGGATGAATTTCGCACTCAGGGAAGAAGTGCGCACTGTGCCGGTCCCAGAGGATGTGGTGGTAGAATCTGAGCCATCTGAGTGCCAAAGGGAAGGCTATGGGGTCTGGCGAGCAGCAGGCTTTCTTCCTAGGAGCACGGTGCTCATGTGTCCTCAGCAGAGGTTGTACGGGCACTATACCAGTCTGTTGGCCCAGTGACACATAGGGAGGAGCAGGGTGGACAGGGCGCAGAGCCCAGCAGAGCCTGCACACCCTCCCCTTGCTGACGTGGCCACAGAGCGAAGGAGAATCAGCAATTTCTCCAGGCGAAGCAAATACCAGGAAAAATGCTGACAACCTCTAAGTGATGGAGAAACGTATGCTAGAGAGATCCAGCCATGATCTGTGCGTGCAAGACCCAGGGCTCAGCTGTTGCATTTGTAACCCGAGAAAGAGAGTCCCTGCCTGTTATGCAGCTCAGCAAAACCGGCAGACCCCACACCCCACCATGAAAGGGAAAACAAAGAAATGAGGAGACTTGATCATCTGATCACAGCGCCTCTGACAGCAAGAGCCCACAGCTTTATTTCTGTGGGAGTTTTACCAAGCTTACCACAAGTGAGCTGGTACAGTAAGTGCTTTAAGTCTGGGCAAACTGGTTCTCCTGGCACGGAGGTAGGAGCCCAGCTTAATTAGACTGTGGGCTTAGACTGGAGCAGAGGCCTTTGTTCAGAGTTAGCTCCAATTTTGTTTGTTTTTTTACTTTCTCATTAAATAAGAACAACAACAAAAATTGTATCGTCAGGGATAGAAGCACAGGAGGAGGGGTACAGCATGGAAATTCCCATTCAAATGTGAATCCCTCCCTGTTCACCCTTCCCATCTTTTGGCTTTTTCAGAAAGCTGACCTTGAACTTGAGTTCCTGACCTTGATGGGATCTGGGTTAGTGTCCTGGGGAGGGCTGGTTGCTGAACGGAGACTTGTTTGTTCCCATCTCACTTTGGCAGGTTTTCTCCAGGTGACTTGGAAATAGATGCTTAAATCGGCTCAGCTGTGCCAACTTCCAGGTTCTGAGGAGTCTGGGCCAAATCTGGAGGTTTGTGGTCTGGTGACCCCCAGGCCTGGGGAGGTTGCACTCTGGCAGTCAGTGGTAGTAGGCGATGTCAGGGATGGTCACTTGCCTTGTCATTTGTGGAAGCAAGGTCTAATTTCAGAGACTGGGCTGGAAGCAGCCATCGGGATGAGCTGGCTCATGGCGCACCCTCTTCAAACCACACTAAGATTTGTGGGCCCCTCCTTGGTCAGTAGGCCAAAGGCTGAAACGCCATCTGAGTTCAAGGAGGCAGGACTGACACTGGATCTGAACTCACTTTCTGAAGGGCGCTAGACTAGCCCATATGATGGGATGGCCCATCAGACCCTGGCAGTCCAGGAATCAGAGAGCGAGAAACTCAACCAGTTAGGGCTACCAGGAATGGGGTCAGGCCCTGATGAAAAAATTTGAGGGCTCCCTCACAAGGGCAGACAGGATAAAGATCTACATGTGGGATTTGATCCAGCTCACATCTGGACCCCTGATCCCTGCTAATTAGTATGGTCCCCCCATCATAACGGGCCCTGCGACCTGCCTGTGTGCGTGGCTGGTGAAGGCTGCTAAGCTAACGAGCGAGCTGAGGCAGCAGGCTTGGGGTGAGAGCAGTAGGATGGGCTCCGGGCTCGGGGCTAGGACCCTCGAGAGCTCTTCCGCAAGGAGAGCTGGGCTTCCTCTCTGGGGGAGACCTCCTGCCGCTTCTCAAACACAGCTGCTGTACCTTCAAGTGATAAACCCCATCTTGATCTAGCTCATGCTTCTGGGCCCAGAGCTGGTGGGAGGAGAAAGGTGGGAAGCCGCACCCTCCTTTCCCTGCTTCCCAAAACGAAGGTCTGGTGCCCACCCTGTCGTCCCCTTGTGTCTTTGCCCTCACCCTGGCTTCACCAGCCTTTCACAGCAAAGCTGGCTGGAGAGCGTCAGGACCAGGTGGGGGAAATCACCCAAAGGCCGCCTGGTCCATTCCACACACATGGTTTGTACACCTACTGTGTGCCAGGCCTGGGCGAGCCCCGGGCGAAATTCCCATCTCTAGGAGCTCTCTGTGGTAGTGCTTCCTTCACCATCCGAGTATTTCAATAAACAGAATAGAGGGCAGGGCTGCCAAAATTAGAATCCTCTATTATTTGTGTCTTGGGAATAAACGTGGTATTTAAAGGGTAATTGTCTTTCCATTTCTCGTGGGTAGTGGCTGCTCTGTGCCTCTGGGGCCTAGACAGGTTTGCTCTGTAGGCTTTGCGGTAAATATCACTTCCTTGGGGAAGCCTTCCCTTGACCTCTCAAGACTGGGTGGGATAGCCCACCTACATGCTCTCCAGTGCCTTGCCTTCCCCTTATCCCAACACTTACCATCGTATTCCAGAAGCCACCAGAAGACTGTGAGCCCTGGAGGGCCGAGACCATGCCTAGCATGCTGGCTGGGACACGGACGGTCTGGTGGGTGAACGAGTTGATTGGTCCAGTCTATGTGGGGCTTCAAGGGAAGAACCAACAGGAGACGTTCAAGGGGCAGATTTTGGCTCAAAAGAAAGAAAGATACTATAGCGGTCAGAACATGAGTCAAAGGTCATGAACTCTGCATCACTGAACATGTTCTTGCCACAGCTGGATGACCCCAGTTCAAAATGTCATAGAGGGAATTCAAGTATCAGATGGTGGAGCTCTCAGGAGGCAAGGCCTGCTGAAGGTGCTCCCAGGTGCTGGAGAAGAACAGGATGAGGGGCGTTAGCTAGGGGTGCTCCTTGCAGAGGTCCCCATGAAGAGACAAGCCCGAGTTTTGTTCCCACTAAGTCTTCAAAGCAGGGCTCAGACGTCATCTGCCTTCCCTGACTTCCTCTATCTTCCTCTTCTGCTCAAAACACATTGTTCCTTTCCTACCATTTCTTATCCATTTTATTTTATTTTATTTTTATTTATTTATTTATTTGGTTGCACTGGGTCTTCACTGCAGCACGTGGGATCTCCGTTGCTGCGTGCGGGATCTTTAGTTGTGGCATGCGGGATCTAGTTCCCTGACCAGGGATCGAACCCGGACCCACTGCATTGGGAGCATGGAGTCTTAGCCACTGGACCACCAGGGAAGTCCCTCTCATTCATTTTCGATGGGACCTCCTAGAGTATGGGGACCGTGTCTTACTTACAATGACTTGTATCCCGGGCATATAGACCTGGGCCTGGCACAGGTGCTGAGTAAACATTTGTTGAATGACAGACTGCATGAGGACCTTTCGTGTAAGACAAAGAGCTTGTGGCCCTACTGGGGAGGCAAAAATAGCACATGTGCAAAGAATTCAAGGAACAATTTATGGCTTTCTGCCTGTATGGCTTTCTGTATGGCTTTCTGCCCCAGCGGTTGGTTCATGAAGGAGATAGCTCAGAGTCCGCTGGCCTGCCAGCCATGTCTGAAAGGTCTGGGGAGGGACGGAAGCAAGATGCTTCTTCTCCTGCTAGAATGTGAGCGCCACGCGGCCACGGCCTTTGCTCACTGCTGGGTGCCTGGCACGAAGTAGGTGCTCAATAAATATTCACGGATTGGAGGCACTTTAGTTATTATAGTTTAGTTTTCTTAAAGCAGATAGAAATGGTGTTGACGATTAACTTGTCCTCAGACTATGAAGGTGAACTCCAATAGGAAATACGCAGAATCAGAACATCCCTGCAGAAAGCGCTGGCGTCATGGCACATGACCTGTGCAGTCAGTCACACAGAGCCAGCGCTCAGAGGAGCCCTGATCTTAGATAATGTGATGCTGCTGCCATCTCGAAATTCTCAATTTTTGAACAGGGAGCCCCTGTTTTAATTTTGCATTGGATCCACAAGTTATGTAGCCGATTCTGTCCGCAGAAGGGGATACTGTCGATCCATAGCCTGGGCTGGCGGAAGCAAGGAAGACTCTTCGGCTCTGGGCACTCACCTGGCAAACTGACTTGCCCTGTGGACTCTGGGCAGCTCACGGGGGCTCTGGGCAGCCACTCAGGTGCTGTCTCCTCTTTTCTGCCTGGTCCAAATCTGCAGCTGTTGCTGTTGTTTTGTTCCATCTGCCCTGAAGTGACCTCAGGGAGTGGCAGAGCAGCCACAGCCAGTGACTCACACCTCCTGTCAGTCCATTGTGCTGTCATTGCCATGGGGAGGACTCTCTCCCTACCAGTCGGACCCTTTTATGGTACACTTCATAAACAGTGGCCTCACCAGTAGGGTTCTAACAGGAACTCCCCACCCTACCCTTTCAAGGAATTTGGGGCATTTTGCCTCCTGGGTCGGAGGACATTGAGTGGCACCCCCAGAGTATCATTTTCCAGCTCTTTAGGGGTGAATCCAAGGAATCTTCTAGCTAAGAATGAGTTTACGGGCAACTGGAGCACCATCTCAGGGTGGGGGTGATTTTTCTCTCCCTCTGGTTCAAGGTCTTTGATTCTTGCTGGGCTGGAGCCCTCCTGCAATGCCCAGAGCCCTGCTCATTTCTCTTAGGGACACCACCGAGTTGTCATGGTTATAAGGCACGTGGTGGCAGAGTTTCACAGGATGAGCACCTTCTGTCCCAGGGATCCGTATCTGGTGGTCTAGCGGGATGAGCTGGCCACTGGTAGAGTCACACTTGATCCTGAGAAAAGCCACCCTCTGTCCCTAGAACACAAGACAGTTAGGGTGGCTGGGCTTTGAAAAGGGGATCCCAAGAGCCATACCCATGCTGCCCAGCCCCTATTGCCCACTGTCTCCTGCTGCCCTGGGGCAGGGCCCGGGATGGAACCAGCAGGCTCATGACGTCCCTGAAAGGCTGCTTTGGTGAGTTTCCAGATATACTCTGGTTGTCCAGTGAGCAGTCATGAGTGTGTGTCCCTGGCATTGTTTTATCATGAACTTTTCTGGCTGTAGTCAAGGCTCACTAACAGGACAGGTGCATGCCAGACGTTTAAATTTGCCCCAGAGTACTTCTTAACATTTGCTACTGAGAAAATAGAAAATTGGGAATTCAAGTTCATGAATAGAAAACAAAGATTGTGAAGGTAGATTTTTACAATTTCAAAGTCAATGCCGTTACTAGAATTAAGATTTTTTCCCGTAAGTTACTATTGTTTTAAATTTCCTTTTTTTAAAATTAAAAAACATTATTTATTTATTTGGCTGCTTCGGGTCTTAGTTGAGGCACACGGGCTTTTCTCTAGCTGCGGCTTGGGGGCTTACTTGCCCCGCGGCGTTCGGGATCTTGGTTTCCTGACCAGGGATCCAACCGGAGTCCCCTGCATTGGAAGGTGGATCCTTTGCCACTGGACCACTGGGGAAGTCCCTTAAATTTCTATACACTGCCAGAAGTGGGAGGGAGACCACGGGTTATTCAGTCCAATCCCTTCATTTTTTTTTTTTGCTGTACGCGGGCCTCTCACTGTTGTGGCCTCTCCCGTTGCAGAGCACAGGCTCCGGACGCGCAGGCTCAGCGGCCATGGCTCACGGGCCCCGCCGCTCCGCGGCATGTGGGATCTTCCCGGACCGGGGCACGAACCCGTGTCCCCTGCATCGGCAGGCGGACCCACAACCACTGCGCCACCAGGGAAGCCCCAACCCCTTCATTTTAAAGATGGAAAACTGAGGTCCATGGAGTGTGGGGGGCTGCCCAAGGTCACACAGCTCATTAGGAGCAGAAGTAAGAACCCTGGTCCCCTCCAACCCCCCAGGCCCCTGCTCTTTCTCCAACATGTTTCTTAAGATATTTGAGTTATTAACTAAACATTCACAGTTAAAGATCTGAGCAGTAGCTGGAGCAGGGCATGCTATGTTTTCAGTCCATTGGCAGTATAACCTCAGTGAATTTTATGAGTACAGATGGTCCCTGGCTTACCACGCTTCGACTTTGGCTTTTTTGACTTTTACGATGGTGTAAAAGTGATACACATTCAGTAGAAACCATACTTTTAATTCTGATTTTTTTTCTGGGCTAGTGATATGCAGTGATACCCTCTTATGATGCTGGGCAGTGGCAGCCACAGCCCTCAGTCAGCCGTACGCTCATGAGGGTGAACAGCCGACACACTTACAACCACTCTGTACTCAGACCCATCCTGTTTTTCACTTTCAATACAGTATTCAACCAATCAGGTGAGACAGTCAACACTTTGTTATAAAATAAGCTTTGTGTTAGATGATTTTGCCCAACTGTAGGCTAATGTAAATGGTCTGAGCATGTTTAAGCTGGGCTAGGCTGAGCTATGATATTTGGTAGGTTGGTGTATTAAATGCACTTTCTACTTAAAATATTTTCAACTTATGATGGGTTTATCGGGACACAAACCCATGGTAAGTGGAGGAAGATCTGTATCGTTCTTTTATTTCATCATTTATCGCCAACACTTTCGTGAGCAAATGTTTTGTGCCAGGTCTTGGGGTCAGTACTAGGAATACCAAGTAGAATCAGATACGGTTTAAGCTCTCAAAGGCAACTTGTACCAAAAGTGTGTGTGTGTGTGTGTGTTCGTGCATGTGGATGCGTGTGCCCCCAGCTAGAAGCCCCGTCCGTAGTGTCTTTTACAAGAGATCACTTTGCCTTCCAGTTAGGAAACTGGCTTCGATAGCTCTGATCCAGTGACTTTGAAAGTCAGAGGAGTTAACATTCCCAGCGTCCCATTAGGCAAAGGTGTCTTTCTCTGTTTTATTTCCAGCCAGAGCTGGAGGAGGATTCACTGGTCCTGAGCATGCTGTCTCATTGGCTGATGGAGGCGTCTGTGCCAATGATTAGACACGAACATATGTGAGATCACACACACACACACACACACACACACACACACACACACCCCATGCGGAACGAGCTCTAGAAGCGCAGACTCTTAGTTCTGGATTATAGGATTCTTCTTTGTCAGATGAGACAATTGAGACCCAGAGTAGTTTAACCACTTGCTTAACTTGCTAATTAGTTAATCCAGATAGCTAGTGGATTCCTTAAACCATTTAAACTTTTAGTTTATTCAGGAACTAGAAAAAGGGAAGGGGTTTCTCTTAGAAGTGACTTCATCTGAAATGTCACTGCTCCTAAGATAACATCTTGGAGAGACATCAAGGCGGCCGTGGTCTCTGCAGTTCCTTCGTAGAACCCCAGGAAGTCACAGCTGTTAGGGAGGATTCCAAGCGACTGGAAGTCACATCAGACTGTCCCAGATGCCAGTTGCCCCCTCTGACAGAGGCCTGAGACACCCAGGCTGGGGCTGGGGCAGGTGCTGGGCAAGCTTCCATCTCCCCCCACTTCCAGCCCATAGAGTCCCTATGGGGAGCTGGCAGGGTGGCAGGAAGGATGAAGGATGTGTTCACAGCACAGGTCCCACCACAAGATGTTTTGGTTTAAGCATGGGATTATTGTTCTCTCTTCAAAGCCCAGTGATAAAAGCCTCTCAGGTATGCCCTGCAGAGGCAGGAGACTTTGCTGCCAGACCTTCTCTCAGTGAGTAAGTTAGCCCATCCACAGTCTCAGAACCCAGGGCTCCTTGAGTGGGAGAGACATCCTAGTCGACTGAGTACAAGTTCCCACTGATGGGTTCCTTCCAGAATATTCTGCTCCTGCTTGCACTCCTCCAGAGACAGGGCATGTGCTCCTTTACAAGAGCACCGTTTCCAGCTTTCACGGGGAAAGGCCACTTTCCTGTAATGTCGATCTGGGGTCTCAGCCCTGCAGCCGGGGGGCTCACCCTGCTCTCTGCTGTCTGCTGCCCTGTGGAGGTTTGAGTCCAGTGTGTATAGTGCTCCAGGCCAGTCATCCACAGGTCAGTGCTTGGCCACCCGTCCTAGACGTGGCTGTGAGACCCTCGCCCTCCTCTGCACAGGGGGCTCCTGAAAGGGTGAGCTCCAGATCTGCTGGAAAACCAAAAGCCAAAAAGTCCAGTCGCAGACTGACCAAATCAGAGGTAAATAGGGCTGTGGTCTCCCTGGCCTCAAGGGTTCTCAACAACATGGAACATAGAAGCCGCAGAGCGATTGGGATTTCCTACCTACTGCCTTGCGAACTCTGCCATAAGTGCGTCTTCTCAGCCCGGGAGCTCGGTTAGACGCCCCAGAGCTGCGGCCTCTCCTCTATTCCTCTCTGAATCCTCGCTCTCAGCATAAATTCTAGCTGGAGGCAGAGAGCTTTCTGGGTGTTTTAGAAATAGCCAGAGTACGAACCACTATACTGCCTGCCGTCGTCGATTTTATGGGCTCCAGCTTGGGGATTCAAGACTGCAGGCTCACTCTGCACTGTGTTCTGGGCCACTGGTCACAGGAGCCCGTGGTCAAGGGAGCAGTGGAAGTGAGTGGAGACCTGTGCGCTGGGGCAGGAACCCCAGCTCCAGTGTCATGTAAGACTTGATGGTTAACCACCGGCCATTTGGCTGACATCAAGTAAGCGGCGGAGGCCAAGGCTGGGCCAGGTTGCAGTGCATCTGGGGGAACTCTCGGAACAGAGTGTGACCCTGACGTCCCAGAGGTGACCCTGGAGGACTGGGCAGTGTTTGTTTCTGTTTTTGTTTTTGTTTTTTGCGGTACGCGGGCCTCTCACTGCTGTGACCTCTCCCGTTGTGGAGCACAAGCTCTGGAAGCGCAGGCTCAGCGGCCATGGCTCACGGGCCCAGCCGCTCCGCGGCATGTGGGATCTTCCCGGACCAGGGCACGAACCCGTGTCCCCTGCATCGGCAGGCGGACTCTCAACCACTGCGCCACCAGGGAAGCCCTGGACTGTTTCTTAATGAACTCTCCCAGGCACCTTTCACCCACTCAGCAACGTTTATATTCAGCAGAGTAATCCTGGCGAAAACGACTCTTTGATTGCCTGCCTAACTGGATGAGCAAACCCCCTAGGGGTTATTTGAACAAGAGTATAAACGATCTCAAGAATGTGACCTGACCTAGTAAGTACAGGGGAAAATAAGGAAAGCTTCTGTGAGGTCTTTGGGGATTAAGTGGTGGGCGTGAGGGGTGGGTGGATGACTCTGTCATGTGTCCTGCTTCTTATGCACCAATAGGGGCACCATCTAGAAGCAGAAAGAACAAAGGGGAGTTCACCTGCTCTGCAGGGCTAGGTAGCTGCGCAGGCCTGTGCACTTAGAAAAATGCTGTTTACGCTTCCCATCAACACACAGTAATGACTCTGGGAATTAATGTGTGTGCTTGGGAGAATGTGTGTGTCCGTGTGCGTGTGTGTGTGTGTGTGTGTGTGTGTGTGTGTGTGTCTTCATTTGATGACCTACAAGAATGAGGGGGTTATTTGTCCTGTGCATGGGTGGAGAGACGACTTAGGAAAAACCCCAAATGTAGTATCGCAAAGCCCAAGGCCGATGTGAATTATCCTGCTGAGCCGCAGCCCGACTTGAATTGTCCTGCTAGGCCAGCAGTGGCATTGGATTACAGTTACATTAAATAATTCAGCCTGGGAGGCAGACTGCTAAGGATCATGGTGTCGCCCAGATTACTTAACTAAAGAAGAGAGTGGAAGAGGCAGATCATCCTAGGGTCAGGCCACTTTGTGTCCACTCAGGGAGATGGCTTGGGGTTTCCCTCAAGTAGGGAGGGAGATCCACTCTGTAGCGGCGGAACTCTGGAGTCGCTCTCAGGAAGAGTCATGGATCTGAGCTAGAGCTCTGTTCAGCCCTCGGTCTGTGTGAAGAGGAAAAGCCCATCGAACTCAGCCACTGCCTCATTCGGGGTGAGGACCCTCTTGTGATTGGGAGACCCTTTTAGTAGCAACCGCCCTGTCTTGATTCCAGCTACTCTCAGCCCAAGGCTGCCACCTAGGCTGCTGTCACCAGGCCTATTCCCTGAGGAGCAGAGACGTTGGCTACCGTGCCCAATCCCCCTCAGATACCAAGGGACGAGGATGACTATATACCGCTTTATACTGCTTACTCGGAGGCAGTTTATTTGAAACTGATACAGAATTCTTAAAATTAGTAAAGAATTTTATAATTTATAAAATAATTATAATTATACTCCAATAAAGATGTTAAAAAAAGGCAGCATGGTACTGGCACAGAAACAGAAAGATAGATCAATGGAGCAGGATAGAGAGCCCAGAGTAACCCCACGCACACATGGTCACCTAATTTACAACAAAGGAGGCAAGAACGTACAGCGGAGAAAAGACAGCCTCTTCAGTAAGTGGTGCTGGGAAAACTAGACAGCTACATGTAAAAGTATGAGATTAGATCACTCCCCAACACCATACACAAAAATAAACTCCAAATGGATTAAATACCTAAATGTAAAACTAGACACTATAAAACTCTTAGAGGAAAACATAGGAAAAACACTCTTTGACATAAACCACAGCAAGATCTTTTTTGACCCATCTCCTAGAGTAATGGAAATAAAAACAAAAATAAACAAATGGGACTTAATGAAACTTGAAAGTTTTTGCACAGCAAAGGAAACCATAAACAAGACGAAAAGAAAACCCTCAGATGGAAGAAAATATTTGCAAATGAAACAACAGAAAAAAGATTAATCTCCAAAATATACAAACATCTCATGGAGCTCAATATCAAAAAACAATCCAATTAAAAAATGGGTGGAAGACCTAAACAGACATTTTACCAAAGAAGACATATGGATGGCCACAAGGCACAGGAAAAGATGCTCAACATCACTAATTATTAGAGAAATGCAAACCAAAACTACAATGAGTTATTATCTCACACCAGTCAGAATGGCCATTATCAAAAAAAATCTAGAAACTATAAATGCTGGGAAGGGTGTGGTGAAAAGGGAGCCCTCCTGCACTGTTGGTGGGAATGTAGATTGATACAACCACTATGGAGAACAGTACGGAGGTTCCTTAAAAAACTAAAAATAGAACTACCATATGACCCAGCAATCCCAGTACTGGGCATATACCCTGAGAAAGCCATAATTTAAAAAAAGTCACGTACCACAATGTTCATTGCAGCTCTATTTACAATAGCCAGGACGTGGAAGCAACCTAAATGTCCATCGACAGATGAATGGATAAAGAAGATGTGGCACATATATACAATGGAATATTACTCAGCCATAAAAAGAAATGAAAATGAGTTATTTGTAGTGAGGCGGATAGATCTCGAGTCTGTCATATATAGTTAAGTAAGTCAGAAAGAGAAAAACAAATACCGTATGCTAACACATATATATGGAATCTTAAAAAAAAATTGGTACTGATGAACCTAGTGGCAGGGCAGGAATAAAGACGTAGACATAGAGAATGGACTTGAGGATACTGGGAGGGGAGGGGGAAGCTGGGGAGAAGTGAGAGTAGCATCGACATACATACACTACCAACTGTAAAATAGTTAGCTAGTGGGAAGCAGCAGCATAGCACAGGGAGATCAGCTTGGTGCTTTGTGACCACCTAGAGGGGTGAGATAGGGAGGGTGTGAGGGAGGCTCAAGAGGGAGGGGATATGGGGATATATGTATGCATATGGCTGATTCACTTTGTTGTACAACAGAGACTAACACAGTATTGTGAAGCAATTATACTCCAATAAAGATCTATTAAAAAAAAAAGACAATCTAGAGTGTATGCTCTCTTAGGGCAGGAATGATCATCCTACTTTACAGTACTTTGCATAAGTTGATGTTCAATAAATGTTTCTTGAGTTGAAATAAAAAAAAAAAGAGGGCTTCCCTGGTGGCGCAGTGGTTGAGAGTCCGCCTGCCGATGCAGGGGACACGGGTTCGTGCCCTGGTCTGGGAAGATCCCACATGCTGCGGAGCGGCTGGGCCCGTGAGCCATGGCCACTGAGCCTGCGTGTCCGGAGCCTGTGCTCTGCAATGGGACAGGCCACAACAGTGAGAGGCCCGCATACGGCAAAAAAAAAAAAAAAAAAAAAAAAAAAAAATATATATATATATATATATATATGTGAAGCAGCAACGAAGACCCAACGCAGCCAAAAATAAATAAATAAATAAATAAATGAAAAAGATAAATAAAATTCCGGGGTCCTGAAATAACCCTCATTAGCAAACATTGTGGAAGAGTATTAATGATATCACCGTAGAACATTCTAGTTAAAACATGACCTTTTCATTTTTGCTTCAAATCCATTTTATATACTGTTAAAAGTCATTTTATAGGAAACGTTTTACTTTTTAAAATTTTATAATTCTTTTTAGAGCTCTTTGCTCACATGTGAATATGGCATTTGATCTTTGCAGCAGTCTTGGGCGATAGGAAGGACGGTGACATTTTGTCATTCCCATCTTACAGCTGAGCACATGAAGGCTGAATGCATTTCCAAATCCACGTAGCTGAGAAGGCACTGATCTGCGATTCCATGCCTGATGCCTTTCCACTGCCCCAAGGTGGGGAAGCCGGGCCACCAGAGTGTAAAATTTTCTTTCTGCTCCACCGGATGAGAGGTGGCACTCAATCTGGTCCTCACAGAAATGCTGTTATAAGGCAGGTCCCGAACAGCTCGGCTGTTACCAGGGAGAGGGTATAATTTGGGGAACTCAGCCTGGGTGGTCTTTATTCTGGAAATCTCACTTGTGATTAACTCTACTATTATCAGACAAGATTACGTGTGGGAACCAGAAGCACTCTGGTTACTCTGTCCCTGGCTCAGAGTCATGCCGTACTCTGTGCTCCTCGGCTACTCCCCGGATTCCACATCTGAGGCCACTCACTCTCCCTAAGCTCAGTGTGAAAGCTGCCAAATGAAACTCGGGCATCACGTCCCCATGGTGACCACTGCTCTCCAGGTCCCACGGTGGCCACGCCCCTTCCTCCCCAGGGCAATGCTCCGGCCCCAGTGTGGGCTGACCCTGACACTCAGCTGTTAGTTGCTGCTAGTTAGGATATCCATTTCAGGTGCCGGAGCCGATGGCCTGGGCTGTGACTCCGGGTGGGAATCTCAGTTGCAGCTTTGGTGAATGGCTATTTCACCTCTGATTTTCACCCCAAAGCACCGACTTTTTCTGTCTCAGTTTCTTAATCTATAAAACGGGTGTTTGAGCAGCTGCCATATTACCACACAGCCGCTGTGATATTCTAGGGGGTCACACGGAGACGCACACGGTGGGCTCCTGCTCTGAGCGCTGCGTTATCTTATTTGCTCTTCAAAACCACCCTCTGGGTAGATATTCTTACCCCCATTTTACGGATGGAGAAACTTTGGCATGGAGAGATTTAATAACCTGGAGAGAAATCAAAACAGAGCAGCCCCTGACATTTGGAAGCTAGACTCCCATTCACAGCCAGCGGTGTTCTTCTCCTGTTGGACATAAACAATCTCACAGGATACCAGCCTCTCACAGGGCACCCTGAGACCAGGCTAAGATGGGCCCAGCAAGACCTCCTTGTAGTTTTGTCTAAGCACAGACAAAAACACCTATGTGCCACCCACAAAATACCTGTGCCCCTGTGCCCCGAAAGAGTGACAGCAGCTTCTTTACAGCGTGATCCTCGACGTAGCCCTCCTTGTAGAACGATTTACTGAGATACCCAACCATAGACTTGTTCCACTTTCTAACAACATCCAAACTCCCACTTCCTTAGACCCCCCCCACACCCCAAGCCGCCCAACAAAATCCAAACCCTGTAATTGGTTCTTTCTAACACCCTCTTACTGGGACACCCCTGGTGTGCGTTCTCTCTTGCTGCAATGAGTAATAAACCCAACTTGTTCAACTACAGGTGTGATCCTGGTGGATTTCCTGGAGGGCGCTGACCCTTGTCCAGGGTCCCGTAGTTGATGAAGGATGAAGACAGGATTTAAACTGAGGAATCAGACTTTTCTGATTCCAGAGCCTGTGCAGTACCATATGGGACTTCTAGTCTAGGAGAGCGGTGAGAACGAGTAATCTCAGCCCGGTCAAGTGCTTCCAGCTCTCAAGGGAAACTCACAATCAGATGGAGGATCAAAGCTCTGGCATCCACTCCTGGTGGCCTTGACATCCTGAACTTCCCATATGCGCAGGAATCACCCCTGCTTGATGGTTTTCTACATGCTGACTGTTGGAAAGAGGAAACAGTGAACGCAAACACTTCTAACCTGTCATGTGGTCATACCCCTTGGACAGGCCAACAGAAGGGGGACGCCCACGGCCTGCAGAGTGAATGCCCCACCCGCCTCCAAGGCCAGCCTCGTGGTGCCTGACACATGGAGGCTGCCATGTGCTCTGCTGGTGAGGACAGCCAAAGCCCCTTCCCAGTATTGTCCTTTGTTCCTGACGATGCCTACAGCAGTGTCTTTGATCCCAGCAGGACACTGGCCTGAGATGTAAGGAGATGACTAGCCATCCTCACAGACCCCTAGAGCCCAGCAGTCCATATACTTGATGGCTTTTGACCCAGACTTTGGCATAGCTCCCACCTGAGAGCATCTGGTACCAATACCAGGGCATCACCCCTGACGCTGCAGCTGCTAAAGTAACGACAATTACTGTGGTCCCCATTTACCAGCACCACTTGTGGTACTATGCCAGGACATTTTTTATACTTCTGTGATCCTCATAAAAAACCCTATAAGGTGGATATTATAGGTGCATTTTACAGATGAAGAAGCTGAGACTCAGAAAGTTTGATACTAATCTAAGCTGACAGATCGTAAGTGGCAGGGCCAAGATGTGGCTCGAGATCTGTCTCGCAGCCACTCTACTGCTTCCTCCTCTCTGGTCTCTGAGCATCCGGCTGTCCTACTTGCACCCGGGTGCCTGCACAGATCATTTGAGACCACGGTGGTTGCTGTGCTCCACCCGACCCCCACTCAGGACAGAAGGACTTCACCCCCAGTTACTGGGACCGCAGCTGGCCGACGGCCTCTTTGGGAATCGCCCTCTGCTGCAGGCAGCTGCCTTGCTGATGGCCGTGCCCCTTCTAGGGCACAGCCCACATCCAGTGACTGATCAGTGGGGGAAGGTAGACAGGCCTGGCTCTTGCCTCAGCTGGGTACAACTCCGACGGCTACCCCAACTTCAGAGTTCCCTGTGGGGTCAGCTGAGGCCTTGTTGGGACTGCAGTGCAGCCCACCTTCTCCCCCTGCCCAGCCCTGTTTCCTTCCTTCTCACATAGGTGGTCACCCTGAAGGTGCTCCCTGGGAAACTTCCTGCACACTGTTCTCCATCCCAGAGTCCACTTTCTGGGGGGCACCCCCTGTGACAAAGATGTTTTACAAGATTAGCTGGGGGTTTGCAGATTTACCCGCTGGCTTCCGTAAGCACTTTCAGTGTCTATAAGGGGCTGGTGTCCCCAGAAGGAATGACAGGCATTCTTGTGTTCTTGGCGTCAGTCAGCATGGCTTGAATCCTGGGATCCATCTGATGGACTCTAGGCTCTGACCCATTTACAGGACGTTTTCTGCCACAAAGTTTTGCTAAACATATTTTTAGTAGGAAAGCCCAGAGTTAGCCTTTTCTTTAAAAAAATAATTTGCGGATTAGAGGGCCTGACAGTCCAAATGAAGGATATCCTCTTTTATAGTTTAACCCCTAAAGCACAATCAATGATTTACAATGCCTTGACCAGAGCAAACAGTGTGGTAATGAAGATATTATTACGTGGGACTTCCCTGGTGTCGGCCTGCCAATGCAGGGGACACGGGTTCGATACCTGGTCCGGGAAGATCCTACATGCCATGGAGCAACTAAGCCCTTGCGCCACAACTACTGAGCCTGTGCTCTAGAGCCCGCGAGCCACAACTACTGAGCCCGCGTGCCACGGCTACTGAAACCCTTGCACCTAGAGCCCGTACTCCGCAACAAGAGAAGCCACCGCAATGAGAAGCCCGCGCACCGCAACGAACAGAAGCCCCTGCTCGCCGCAACTAGAGAGAAAAGCCCGCGTGCAGCAATGAAGGCCCAACACAGCCAAAAAATAAAATAAATAAACTAAATTAAATTAAAAAAAAGATATCATTACATGATTTCACAATTGGTTACTTATTTAGTTCCTTCTGCTGGCCTCTGTGCTAGGGGCTAGTCAGGGAGACACAGATGAAAGTTTCTGCGTTTGGAGGAGCCTACCGTCTAGTAGGAGAGCTGACAGCAAACCTGTCATAATGAAAAAATACAATGATGATGGTTTTGAGGATGTAGAGTCTCGTTTAAAATGTTGAATGAAAAAAAATAGTGGACATTGTATTTCCATACTAATTCAATAGAAGTTATGAAGAGACAGATAAGAAACTGTCATCCAGAGCTATTACAAAGAGGAGTATGATTTAGGAGTTTGCTCATCTGTCTCCCTAGCTCCAGGCAAGCCTCGGCTGTAAGCTGACTTCGGGGCTGCCCAGAACCTTTAAGAGAAATCTTCTTTAGCTTGAATTGTGTGTGAAAGTGCTTGATGAGTTTGTCCCCTTCAGGCCACCTGCTGGTGTCTTAAGCGTTATTGTCCTAAAATATTGATTGTATCTCTTTCCTACTCAAAAATCTCTAATGCCTCTCCTTCCACCCCCCTTGCCTCCTGGATATAAAGTTCAACCCCTCTTCTTCCATTATTTCCCCAAGAATGTTCCTCTGTGGTCCAATTGGTCCACTCTCTGGACTCCAAACTCAGGGGACCCTTCAAAGTGTCCTGGTCTCCTTGCCTTTACTCAGGCCAGTCCCCTCTCCTGGGATGTCCTCTTCACTTCTCTTGACCTGTCCAAATAGCACACATATTTCAGGCCAGCCAGAATTTTATCTCCTCCGTAAAGTCTTCCCCAAACATCCCAACCTGAAGTGACCTGTCACTTCTGAGAGGTCTTGCATTATCCCTTTATGGGACAATGAAACCCCATTGTCCTGTGATAGCCCTTCATTCTGCCCTTGAACTGTCATTTAGATGTGTTCTCTCAGTCTTCCGGGAGTCTACATGTCTCCCCAGAACTAAGCTGGAAGGGTCAGGCTTGGTGTCCCAAGAAGTGTCCCTTTGGGGAGCAGCATTGCCTGTCCTCTGTGCTGTAAATTATAGGGCCAGGCTAGAAACGAGAAGCTTCTCCCTTCATCTCTTCATGAAGATTTGGCACATTTGGCTTCTCCAAATATTGAATAGAATCGAGCCAGCTACTTTGGAGGAAAGAGATAGCATTTTTCACTGTTGAGAATAAACTAATCCAACTTCCTTTCCTTTTTAAGGAAAGTAATACATCGAAAGGGAAAAAAGAGACTTATAGGACCCTAACTTGGTTCTCTGGGAACAGTGTCCCCTGGCCTCAGTCCCAAAAAGAGGAAAGAAAATGTTTTTCAAAATGCTAGTGGCCCTACGCATTTGAGATCCATTTCAGTTTTTTTTTAGAAAAGTGAATTGTGATCCATGTGTATGTTTGTGTGTGTGTGTGTGTGTGTGTGAGGGTGCCTGCCTGTGTGTGGTATGTGTCCTGATGTATGTGTGTCCAAATATCTGGTCATGATGCCCTTGAACTTTTCTTAAGTTGAAACAGATCCGGAATGGTGTCCCTACAGCTCCAAGGGATGCCCGGGCCCAGCCTTCATGGGACAGGGCGGGAAGCAGACCCACAGTAGAGAAGGACTTACAAGGGACACAGGGTGTCAGCTGCAGCCGAAGCTGTTATTTTTAAAAGGCAGACACAGAAACCCACAGGACTACACCCTGCTCTTTCTGCCTCCCAAGGCCACGGGTGTGTCCTGGCAAAGGGGAGTCCCTGACACACTCTGCCAGGCTCAGCGGCGGGGAGGGCCCTGAACTAAACTACTCCTTGGCCTTTGCTGCTTCAGTAAAAGCAGAAACCACAACACCCCTCCTCCCAGCAGGGTCCAGGGCCTGGGCTCCAGACACTTCTGAAAGGCCTCCTGCCCGCCTGTCTGGGTACCAAGCCCAGACCCTGGACTCGTTCATTCTTCTCTGGGGCTGCTTTGGCCTCTCTGTTTGGTCCCTCACCTTCCCAAGACAGCCAAGAGGAAACTGAAGTGCCCAGCAGTTTGAGGCATGTCTGTTGACACTTCCTCTTGAGAACCCTAAACCTGGGGGTGGGAGGAGCATTTCACTCATGCGGGGTAGGAGGCTCCAAGAGGGAGTGGTGCCCGACGGCACCCCAGCCCAAGCCGGTCGTGGAAACTTGGACTTAACGCAGGAGAGAGACTTGATGGGGTTGCTAAGGGCTTGGCTCAGACTGAGGAACCCACCAATTCTGCTTCTGTCTCTGCTCCTCCCAGGGCCTGGGAAGATGGGCACGTGGCAGGGGCAGTCAGAGCGGAGGTGGACAGTTATTCTGAGCAAACTCTCCAGGGGCCAAGCCCAGTGTGAGGTGCCCACACATGCACCATCTCATCCAACTGCTGCTGTGATAGCCAAGCAAGGAGCAGGGCAGTCAGGCTCCGGGAGATCAAAGCCCGAGGGAGGCCAGGGATGCCCCTGCTCACTTGTGACCGTGTCCGAGTGGCATCTAAGAGGACCTCCATACCCGCCACGACAGCAAAAAAGAAGTTGTGTGTGTATCATACAAGGACAGGCTGTTAGGACGTAGTTTGAGGATGGGACAGGTAGGAAGTGCACTAGGGAATTATCAGCGTGGCCAGTGTCAGGAGGGCTGTTGCTCTGGGGATGGCCCTGAATCTGGGCTTGCTCTGACCCTGCCCCTTGTTTCTTCGGATTCCCTGTGTCCACCAGGTAGAACAAGTAGAAGGCCTGGCACTCAGGAGAGGGGTCCAGGATACAGACGTGCGTTTGGGAAGAAAGAGCCACAGGCTGTTATGGCCTGAGTGTAGGTGTCCCCCAAATTTATATGCTGAAGCTCTAACCCCATAGGAGATGGTATTTGGAAGTAGGGCCTTTGGGAGATAACTAGGTTTAGATGAGGCCATGAAGTCAGGGCCCCTGCGGTAGGATTAATGTCCTTATAAGGCGAGGTAGAGACTGGAGCTAGCTTTCTCCCCACCATATGAGGACACAGTGAGAGGGCATCTGAAAGCGAGGAAGAGGGCTCTTTCCAGAATCTGACCATGCTGACACCCAGCCTCCAGAGCTGTGAGGAATAAATGTCTGTTGTTTTAGCCACCCTGTCTATGATATTCTGTTATGGCAGCCAGAGCTAACCTGACACTCTGAGTTCTGGGGAAACTGAGACAATGGTGCAGGCACGAGCTCCCAGCAGTGGGGGGATGGGGGCGTGTCGGGGAGGGTGGCTGTGAAGCAGACCGGGCTGGCGATAGGACTCGGAGTGCACCCAGACTCTTGTCTGACCGTGCCAGCCTGCCCCTCACCCCCCTTCTGCCTGGGCTGGCTGAGACAGGTAACTTCCTCAGACACCTGCTTTGGACGAAGCAGTGACTCCTGGGCCAGACGTGCACTTTAGCTCCCGCTGTGTAATTAAAGGATAAACAGCAATGGGGAGCTGAGCCCAGCACGCAGCTCTCTGTCTGTGGAGATGCTTGGCCGTGTCTGGCCACGTAGCGGCTCAGCTGACCTCGGGTACCTCCCCTCCCCTCCCCTCCCCTCCCCTCCCCTCCCCGCCCCGCCCCTCCCCTCCCGAGGGAATTCTCCCTCTCAGAGCTTTACTCCTAGGGCAGCTGAGTAGTAGGGGAGAAATAACTGAGTCTCCTGGGTGGATAGAGCCTTCAGACCTGCGCGCAGGGCCTCCCTCCGGCACTCTCCTGATGAGCCCAGCCTCCCCCGCCCCTCCCTGCCCCCCACCCCGGTCTCCTGCTGAATTTCTGGCTGATGAGTCCTTCTAATGTGAAGGGCCTGGGACCAGGGCCTCCTGACTACGGAGGGTTTGGCCTCACATGGTATCGGACGGAGTACCGACTTGGTCCCCAATGTGAGGTTGTGGAAGGACGCACTTCGGGACAGGGCCATCAATAAGGAGACTGGGTGGGCGGAGAGCCCGGGGGGGCGGGTCCTGCGGCCTATGGGGAGACCACGGCCAGATTTCTGCGCTGAGTCAACATACAGGTTCCTTCCAGCTGGAAAACCCTGTGTTCTGTAAGCTTCCTCTTTTATTTATTTTAATTTTAATTTAATTTAATTTTATTCATTTTTTTGTAATACAGCAGGTTCTTATTAGTTATCCATTTTATACATATTAGTGTATATATGTCAATCCCAATCTCCCAATTCATCACACCACCACTTTCCCCACTTGGTGTCCATACGTTTGTTCTCTACATCTGTCTCTATTTCTGCCCTGCAAACCAGTTCATCTGTACCATTTTTCTAGGCTCCACATATATGCGTTAATATACGATCTTTGTTCTTCTCCTTCTGACTTACTTCACTCTGTCTGACAGTCTCTAGATCCATCCACGTCTCTACAAATGATCCAATTTCATTCCTTTTTATGGCTGAGTAATATTCCATTGTACATATGTACCACATCTTCTTTATCCATTCGTCTGTCGATGGGCGTTTAGGTTGCTTCCATGACCTGGCTGGTGTAAATAGTGCTGCAATGAACGTTGGGGTACGCGTGTCTTTTGAATTACGGTTTTCTCTGGGTGTATGCCCAGTAGTGGGATTGCTGGGTCATATGGTTGAACTTCCTCTTTTAAAGGGCTCAGTGGAGGTGATTTCCAGCTCCTCTTATATCTGCATCCTGAAGGTGCTTTCTGTGCTCTAGAAGTCTGAGCAGCTTCTTTAAACCTGCCTTGGACAGTTGACCAGGTGGTGGTGTGGGTCAGCAAGGAGGATTGGGAAGAGGGAGGGGGAGGGTAAGGCAGGGAGGTTGTAGACTAGGGTGGTGATATTTAAGAAGGATCTGCCCAAACCCGGAGCTATGGACACCTGGGCAGCCCCAGTTCTGTGCTTTTGAGGTGCTGGTTTGGATACTCCATTTTCTGGTACCTTTTAGGAAATGAAAGACACTTAAGAATTCAGGCATCGGCAAGAGGCAACCTCGCTCCTGTCCCTCTGCCCAGCCCTGCAGCCGGCCTGCCTCCCCACAAACACCCACTTCCTGTCTCCTGTTTGCCTCCTGCCCAGGAGCACAGCCAGAGGGAAGTGTCCAGCCCTGGACATGCTTCCAGGTGAGGGAGGACGAGCTTCATCAGATCTGACAGCCTGCTCCTCTGAGATGCCCAGGGAGTGTTGACAGATTGGGCTGCATTTTAAACTGCTTGGTGCAGCCTTTTACCAGTCAGGTGAGGTGTCCCAGCAGGCCTAGCCACACTAGCGCCCACCCTGTGTGTTGTACAGCCGGGGGGGACCGAGGCCAGGAGAGGCGAACGGTCCTGCCTGGGTCCTAAGCTTCCTGGGCAGGATGCAGGACTTGTTCCTGCTGAGGCTAGGTGGTTGTGCTCTGATGGACCCTCCCCTCCATGCCCGTGGCCCCCTCTTGGGTGTCTGGCTTGGTCCAGGTCTCCGGGCCTGTGGGACAGGCGCCTGAGGGCTGCTGGTTTAGCATCCACAGCAGCAACTCAGAGTCTCAGCCTGATGCCTGGGTCCTGGCTCGTAGATGGTCATCCTCATGTCCATTCCTTCTTGAGTGTGGGTTGTGGGTGCCCCGTGATGTGGAGGCTCAGGGAGCCTGCAAAACACTGAAATGTGAAAGGGGCAGCGCAGTTGGGGGATGGAGCCCCAGGCAGCCGCGGGAAAGGGGCTCATCCCCTGCTGTGCCATGTAGATCTTCTAAGGTGCATCTTCTCCCCCACTGCACCCGTTTGCTTGGTGAAGGGGTTGAGTGGATGCCCGAAGGCCTGACACTGAGCTGCAGGGCTGCTGCTTGCTCTCTGTATCGCTTTCTTTCAATCTCTCTCTCCCTCTCCCTCCCTGCCCTTCTCCCCACCTCCCTCCCCCACCTCTTGTCAACTAGGACTCCCAAGCCACAGTCTGAACAAACAAGGAGGACCCTAGCCCTTTTTACTATTACTTTCTCTGAGGAAAAATCTTCTAAGCCAAAGGGAAACCCAATTTCTGTGCCCTTTCGTCTTTTTAAAAAAATTACTCCCTAATCTATCTATTAAAAAACAACCTCAAGCAGGATCCTAAATAAATGAGCTTTAAGCAAGGAAGTTATTGATGTGATTCATTCTCCCTCGGGGCAGATATGCAATTTATCTTTCAGCAAAGTGCACAGTGACTTAACCTAAGAACGATGGCCATCAGTCCCATCTGTCTCCATGAGAAAGAAGCAGAATTCCCCATCAGCACCAGGGGCTCTGGCCCCATTAGGGACTTCTCTGGAGGTGCTCGCCTAATGGTGACACTCAACTGAAATGGGCTCAGAGAACGCAGAGCCTCGGGCAGGGGAAGGATGCATGTGGACCCCCGGGGCTGAGAGCTGGGCAAGGGGTCACCTCTCCTTTCTAAGGGGGGACCTGTCCACCTCAGGAGCCTGTGCTGATTGGCTCAACCTCTTCCTCTTCCTCTCTTGCACCCTGGAGTCTCCTTCTAGGTTGCTGCAAGGAGAAGGGTGCCCCCCGGCATGGGGCGTTCACTCCCCTGGTTTTCTGTGCCCTCAGTGCAGTTGTGGGGCTGCTCTGAAGGAGTAGGGGGATAGGGGTCGGGGTAGAGGGGTAATATTCCTGTGGTTGGCACTACGTTGGCACCTAGGCACTTGGCGCTGTAGCAGCTGCTACCCTGCTCCACAGTCACTGAATCATGGGCTGGAACAGGGCCAGGGACGTGGAATTGAATCCTTTCTTCTTTTTCTTTCCAGAGGAGATAACTGTCATTCCTCTTTCTCAGTTCAACTTGGGGACAAGGCTGCTTCCTGCCCTGGACTTGTCTGAATTGTCACAGCCCCAGTCCCTCACCTGGTTTGCCAGACCTATGAGCTCAGGCTCTCCCTGCCAGCATCACCCACGGCACCCTGCTTTCTGGAAGCCCAGCATCCTGGGACCTGTGGGTGCTGCCGTGGTAGCGTTACAGGCTAAATTATGAGTAAACCTTCCAGGAGCCATGGAACCTCATGGAAACAGAAGCACTTAGCAATTTAAAGCATTCTTAGAACATTTAAAGCATCAGAGAAAAATAGGACCTCACATTTGGAAGAGATTATTAAAGTAATATATCTTCTTCCAGCACAGCGGCCTCTTCTTCCTCATCCATCTTCTTCCTTTCTTCCTCATCGGCTGCCTCTGAAAGGAAGCTTGTCCTCGTGGTAGACAAGCTTCTCCTTTCCTCTGGGAGCTGTGGGATCCCACACTTTGTAGCACCCTTGCAGTTTGGAAGGGCCGAGCACAAGGAACGTGTGTTCCACTTCTAAGTAGAGGCCCCGAAAAGTCATCTTCTCTGATGTCCCTCTTCCCTCTCAGCATTGGTGCAGCCAAGTGTGTGTTGAGATGGCAGGGCCACAGATCAAAGCTACCTGGGTCATGAAGACATGGCATGGAGGACAGTGCCCTGGAGAAAGGCCAGAGCTCCAGCAGCCTTTATGTGAGCTAGAGGTAAACTTGTTGAGATTTGGAAGCCATTGGTTACCACAGTATAACATAGCCTGTCCTGGCTGTGATATTGTGATTTATAATAAGAAATAGATATATATTTGGTCTTCCTCACCATTCCTGGCCCCTCTGCGCTCCTAAGTCCCTTGGAATTTCATAAATGCAGAAAGCTGAAAAGGTGGCTTTTGTTATGTTATTGAGGCAACTTTTGGACCCCCATCTAAGGATGGGGGCTGGTTGCCTGGAGAACCAATCAGGGGATTAAAGGGTTGGAACTTTCTGTCCCATCCCCCAACCCTGGGGGAGAGGTAAGGGACTTGAGATTGTGTTCAGTAACCAATGGCCAATGACGTAATCAGTCATGCCTATGTAATGAAGCCTCCATAAAAACCCAAAAGGACAGGGTTCAGAGAGCTTCTGGCTTGATGAATATGTGGAGATTCGGGAAGAGTGGTACGCTCGGAGGGGGCAGGGAAGCTCCAAGCCCCTTCCCACATACCTTGCCCTACACGTTTCTTCCACCTGGCTGTTCCTGAATTATATAATTTTGTAATAAACCAGTAATTTAGTAAGTAAAATGTTGTTCTGAGTTCTGTGAGCAGCTCTAGCAAATTAATCGAACCCAAAGGGGGCAGTTATTGAAACCTCTGGTCTATAGCCAGTTGGTCAGAAGTACAGGTTTGGGTTTCATCTGGTGTCTGAAGTTGGGGGGAGGGGATGCACAATCTCGTGGGACCGAGCCCTTAACCTGTGGAATCTGATGCTATCTACAGGTAGCTAGTGTCAGAATTGAGTTGAATTGTAGGACAAACATCTGGTGTTTGGAGCATTGCCTGGTGGTGGTGGAGTGGGGAGCCTCCCGCCATTGAAATTGCTACTGGAACCCCAAATACTGGCTAATATACCCAGCATGTGTTCCAAACTTATAGGAATGGGAATTCACCATGATTGAGGTTTTGGGGTTCATTGCTGAGCAGCTGTCAGAAAGTTCATTTTCCGCTTGAAGTGAAATCTGCTTCTCAAAACTCCCTCATTTCCCAACCCAAGGAGGTGAAATTCATCCCTAGAACTCTCCTATCTCTCTGTATTGTGGTTCTCAAACTTTAACATGCATTTGAATCCCTTGGGGGGCTTGTTAAAATACAGTTTGCTAGGCTCCATCCACAGTTTCTGATTCAGTAGGCTTGGGACCAGACCTGGGAGTTTGCATTTAAAAAAAAAAAAAATTTATTTATTTATTTATTTTGGACTGCGTTGGGTCTTCGTTGCTGCGCACGGGCTTTCTCTAGTTGCGGCGAGTGGGGGCTACTCTTCCTTGTGGTGTGTACAGGCTTCTCATTGTGGTGACTTCTCTTGTTGCAGAGCACGGGCTCTAGAGCGCAGGCTCAATAGCTGTGGCTCGTGGGCTCTAGAGCGTGGGCTCGGTAGTTGTGGTGCGTGGGCTTAGTTGCTCCGCGGCATGTGGGATCTTCCTGGACCAGGGCTCGAACCCATGTCCCCTGCATTGGCAGGCGGACTCTTAACCACTGTGCCACCAGGGAAGTCCCAGGAGTTTGCATTTTTAATACGTTCCCAGGGGATGCTGCTGCTGGTGGTCTGGGGACACACTTTGAGGACAACTGCTCTGTAACTTCTGTTAGAGCTCCATGCCCCAGGAGCCGACTAGCCTTGCCGGTCATGGCTGCAGAGGTACTCCCGCTCTGCTCAGCCCCACAGAACAGAATCCTGTGTTTTGACCCCCACGCTGAGCTGGGAACGTTCTGCCCCAAACCCACTCCCCCATGGGCTGTAGGCCTCCCTGGGCAGGGCCCACAGTGTATTTTTTTGTTTTAGTATTTATTTATTTTTGGCTGCGTTGGGTCTTAGCTGTGGCACGCGGGCCCTTCATTGTGGCACACGGGCTTCTCTCTAGTTGTGGTGTGTGGGCTCCAGAGCACATGGGCTTAGCTGCCCCGTGGCATGTGGGATCTCAGTTCCCTGACCAGGGATCGAACCCGCGTCCCCTGCATTGGAAGGCAGATTCTTTACCACTGGACCACCAGGGAAGCCCCAGAGCTCACAATGTATTCATCTCTGTGGCCCTCAGCCTGACACCGGGAGGATCACAGCAGTAAGTAGGCACTCAGTAAATGCTTACTGAGTGGATAGAATACGGTGTCCTCACCTCTGAAATCTCACTAACCTTCAGGCTCTTGGTATGGAGATCCCCGTGGAACTCACACTACCTACCTTGAGGGCGTCAGGGCTGATGCCAGCTTACAGGTGCGTTGGACAGGAGATGGTGAATAGGGGGTGTGCATCAAGCTGTCCTTCAGTAGATGAATGGATACATAAACTGGTACATCCAGACAATGAACTATTATTCAATGCTAGAGAGAAATGGAATATCAAACCATGAAAAGACATGGAGAGAAATTAAGTGCATATTACCAAGTGAAAGCAGCCAATCTGAAAAGACTACACACTGTATGACTCCAATTCTATGACATTTTGGAAAAGGCAAAACCATAGAGCTAGTAAAAGGATCCCAGGGGTTGGCAGGGGTGATGTAAGCTGGAGCACAGAGGATGTTTAGGGCAGAAAATACTGTGTACGATACTACAAGGTGGATGCACGTCAATTTACATCTGTCAAACTCCACAGAATATACAACACAAGAGTGAGCCCTGATGTCAACTATGGACTTTGGGCTATAATAATGTCATCGACTGTGACAAATGCCCCACTCCGGTGGGGGACGTCAATGGCCGGGGAGGATGTGCCTGTGTGGGGCAGGGGATACATGAGAACTCTGCACCTTCCTCTCAGTTTTGCTGTGAATCTAAAGCTTCTCTAAAAAGTCTTATCAGAAACCCCCAAAAGCCCCCCAAACAGGAGTGTGCCTATCTTCTCTCCAGGAGGGCTCGAAGCCAGCAGTCCGATGAGGAGTGTCCTATTCCTGTGAAGACCCAACTTGGCCAGCCTGCTCCTGCCGCCGGATCTGCGAATGACTCCCCAGTGCTCTCATGGGCCAATTCTGACTTCTGGGAAGGACTGTGTGGTCTTGATTTTTGCAAACACAGACAGGCTAACTCATGCTTGGCGGTATTGCAGATGGCATGGGCTGCAGCTTCCTGGGGGGGCCTGCTGAGCCAGGCCCTCAGCTTTTCTGCCCAGAATCGATGAGCTACTTCTTAAGGCACCATTGCTGATCACGTGCCTGGCTGGGGCTCCTGGAAAGGAGGCCCCCAAAGCCATGGACTGTGATTCCATTCCTGCTGGGCGCCAGCTCTGAGAGCGCGGGAGGGCCATCTCCAGGCAGGACTGCACCAGGAGCGGCCTGTTAATACGAGGACCTCCGATCCTTAGGACAGGAAGTTTCAAGCCTGGCTTTGGGGTGTCCGTCTCTGTTCCCAGGAGAGGGCTGACCCTACCGGAAGTCTGTGATGCCTTAACCCAGCTCCGTAGCTCTGGAAACCAGGCCCACTGTGGAGGCGTCCTTCCAAATTCCAAGTGCTTACTCATGACTCGTAGAGAAATAGGCAGCCACACCCTGAGGCTCTTCTTGGGTCAGACTGCTGTCTAGGGCTCTCTGGCTGGGTCTTCACAGTGGTCAGTGGCCAGAGTTGACCCCAGGCTCTATATGCTAAGCTCCAGCCTCGTCCAGAGTCACACACCTTTCCCGTCCTCCAACTACTCCTTCTTCTTCTTTTTAAAAATTTTATGATCAAAGTACTTAACCATACATACAGAAAGTTGAGAGGACAGTTTATACCCACCCCCTAGATATAACAATTATTAACATTTTGCAACATTTGCTTCACATACATTTTTTTTTTTTTTTTTTTGAGGTACGCGGGCCTCTCACTGTTGTGGCCTCTCCTGTTGCGGAGCACAGGCTCCGGACGCGCAGGTTCAGCGGCCATGGCTCACGGGCCTAGCCGCTCCGCGGCACGTGGGATCTTCCCGGACCGGGGCACAAACCCGTGTCCCCTGCATCGGCAGGCGGACTCTCAACCACTGCGCCACCAGGGAAGCCCACTTCACATACATTTTTGCTTAAGTATTTTAAAGCAGACTATTGACAAGCATTTTACCCCTAAATATTTCATTCTGCGTCTCTAAAAAAAAAAGAGTTGTTACATAGGAGTATCATTGTCACATCCATCAAAATTAACAATTCCTTAATTTGTCTAATACCCTGTCCCATTCAAATTTCTGCAATGCTAGCAAAACTGTCTTTTGTGGCTGGTTTACTCAAATCAGAATTCAAGCCAGATCCATGCTTTGCATTAGGTCATTATATCTCTTAAGTCTCTTTTAAACTAAGTCTATACCATCCTTCCCATGGTATGGACAGTTTGAAGAAAGCAGGTCAGCTGTGCAGGTCAAACCCAGTCTCATGACCTGCAGATTCCCAGGCAGAGCTGGAGAGGGAGAGGCTCTGCTCCTTTCTTCCTGGACCTGGGAGTCCCCAGCAGACAGCACACTGAAGAGGTACAGGGTCCCTTGTGGCCCTGAGGTGTTTCTGCTTTGAGGCCCAGATCCTCAGAGAAGCTCTCCCTCCTTGGGGAGCCACTGTGACATGCAAAAGGGGCCAGGGAAGATGGCTCAGACCGAGAATGAAGCTTTGAGACATTCATAGTCACACCAGATCCCTCTGGGAGGGAAGAGTCACACTGAGTTCTCTGGGAAGGACCTTTGAAGATGAAGGTCAGTGACTCAAAGCTTGTCAAAGCCAGGCACTCTGGTACCTCCGATCCCTCTGGGAGAAGGGGCCTGGCCGGGCCTGGCAGCCTCCCTTCCCGCCCACACACAGTCCCGTTTGACGGATGCTTGGCCCTGCCCTTTGGCTCCCAAAGGGCCCCTACCCAGGGCAGCTTCTCTTCTGTCTCCAGTTGTGTAGCAGCTGTCGTCATCCACCCACAGTTGCTGTGGCAGCAGCTGTGACATTGTCCAGACCGCTTCCTCCCTGCGCGTAGGGCTGCAGCTCCCCTTACCCCCTGCTCCCTGCCCCAGCCTTCCCCAGCTCTCCCTGCGCCTTCCAGGCTTGTGCCTCTGTGCGCGCTCACTGCGAACAAACAGAGCTTCCCAAATCAGTCTGGCAGTTCACACCCGCTCACGGTGAGAGGCCGGACAGCACTCAGGAGGAACTTGTCAAGCAACGGTAAAAAAGAGGAGGCAACATTGTCCTCTATAGATGAGAAAAATTACTTTAAAAGTTGATAACCTCCAGCGTTGCCAAGGGTGTGGGGAAGCAACCTCTTGCTGTCTCAGTGGAGTATAAACTGGTCAGCCTTTTGGAAAATAAATTGGCAACACCTATCAACATTAAAAATGTACATGTTGGACTTCCCTGGTGGCGCAGTGGTTAAGAATCCGCCTGCCAATGCAGGGGACACGGGTTCCATCCCTGGTCCGGGAAGATCCCATATGCCGCGGAGCAACTAAGCCCGTGCACCACAACTACTGAGTCTGTGCTCTAGAGCCCGCGAGCCACAACTACTGAGCCCACATGCCTCGAGCCCATGCTCCTCAATGAGAAGCCACCGCAATGAGAAGCCCGCGCACCACAACGAAGAGTAGCCCCCGCTCACCACAACTAGAGAAAGCCCGCATGCAGCAACGAAGACCCAACGCAGCCAAAAATAAATAAATAAAATAAATAAATTTAAAAATGTACATGTCTTTTCATCTGTTCTTTCATTCAACAAATATTTACTAAGTCCCGCGATGTGCCAGATACTATTGTAGCTGAGTGTTGGGGGCACAGAAGTGAATCAGACAGCTAAGACATCTGCTCCCGTGAAGCTTATATTTTAGTGAGAAAAGCAGACAATAAATGAGTAAGTCTATACTATAATTTATAGTAAATGCTATCAGTAAAAATAAATCCGGTATGGAGATCAGGTGTAGGGTGAGTTGTGGCTCCTTCAGTCCTTTCGCATAGGAATTCCACTTCTAGGAAACGCTCAGAAATGCTTACACACGTGCATGAAGACACGCACAAATGTTCATAAGAGCAAAACGTGTAGACGCCTAAAAATAGAGGGGCTGGTCGATGAGTTGTCCATCCACACAAATGGATAATCGGCAGCCCTTGAAAGAAGGAAGCGGCTCCACCTGGCTGAAGATTATTGAGCAAAACCAGCATGTCTTAGAATAATATACACGGTAGGACCCGTATTAGTAGAATGATACTTACATATATCTGCAAATGCAGAGGAGAAAGTGCTTCAAATAATTAACGGTGCTTTCTGGTATAAGAAAGGTAAGTAATTGTAAGGGGGTAATTGTAAAACGGGACTTGCACTTTTTACGCAAAATACTCCTGTATTGTTTGAATTCTTTGACAAAAAGTACCGCCAGCATATATTTATCCATGGGTTAAGTAAAAAACAAAGCAGAATGTCAGAAGTAGACGCCCCACATCGCAGCAAAGATGCCTTTCCTCAGGATTCTTTCGCATAGGAATTCCACTTCTAGGAAACGCTCAGAAATGCTTACACACGTGCCTGAAGAAAGTTAAACGGCTCCTCACTTTGTCAAATTGACTCTGACCTGCAGCTTTTCGTCCTGAGGGACAAAGTGAAGGGAAATGAGTGTCTGCTCCCTAAATCCAAAACTCTCAACAGCCTCTGTAGCCCCAAATTGCAGAGTTAAGAGGGTAGGGAAAGGACAGGAGGTGAAGGACCTGCTTTTACTGAACAGGGTGCTGGGCCAGGAGTTTAGCTGTGTCCACGGGGAAAATGCTCTTCCCGCCATTTGGAGATGAGGAAACTGAGGTTCAGAAAGTAGCTCACCCAGGGTCACGGGCTGCTGAGTGAGAGTCAGGGTTTGAAACTACATCTGTTGAGCTCCAGAGTTCGTGCCCTTGTCTGGTGTGGATGGGCAACAACACTTCCCCTCCAGGGGGACCCAGCAGTGGGCGGGTCCCTCTTCTGCTCTCCAGCCAAGCTGGGTGTTGACCCATCCCTAAGCCCAGGGCCTAAGGAGGCCATCATCTTCTGGGCCCCTAAGTCCTGGCTCCTGGGAAATTGGGGACCCATGGTAGCTTCAGTCTGCAACCATGACCATAATCAGAGTTGAGAAATGATACTGAAAGTACTAATGATAATAATAACCAATACAGAACATAGAGTGAAAATAGCGATGGGCATCGTTCTAAGCATTCTGCAAACATTGATCCATCTAATCCTTTACTATTTTAGCTAGTATCACCCCCCTTTTACAGATGAGAAACCTGAAGCACAAAGCATTTAATAACTGGCCCAAAGTCACACAGCTAGAAAAGGACAGAGCCAGGATCCAAATTCCTGTAATCTACAGAGCCTGTGCTCTTGACTGCTGTTACACTGACTCCCCCAAAGCTAGTCAACACGTGCAGTCCTTACTGTGCTGGGTATTGTTATAGGTACTTTAAATATATCCACGTATTAATTGTTCTGAGACAATTGTAAGTGGTAGGTACTATGAGTAGCTTCATTTTCACGGATGAGGAAACTAAGCACAGAGAAGTTAAGTCACTTGCCCAAGGTCACACAGCATGTAAATGTAAAAGGTGGAATTTGAGCCCACACCTTCTGACTCTAGTGTTTGTACTCTATAACATTGCACTATATTGACAGATAGGCCCTGAGACCCTAATGCCCTCAACATACATTTCCTATTTCTAGAGAGGAGTCCTGAGAGTTCCCTAGGGGCATTTTGGCATTCACTGGAGGAAGAACAACTGGTAATTCCTGATCTCTGTGTTCTGTGGTTGAGGAGCTAGTTGACTCACTGTGCTGGGATGCACAGACTAATCCCTTTACAGTCCAGCTGATGCCCGCAGTGACACGCCATCATGCTGCAGGAACGGGGAGGGGCGGCAGCTCCAGGACTGGAGGAGGGTGGAGGATGGGGGAAGGGGTTGTTCAGGGGACAGACTGCACAGACCCCTTCTCTCTCCCTCACTTCCATTCTGTTTCTAATTCATTAGGATGAAAAGACAAAAGCAATTCCCAGGACATGTAGTAGAAGCGTCTGTCCAGCTGCACTCATGTCCTGGCAAAAGGAGCAGACCAAGCCTGCGGCCTCACCGTACCTCACCTGCGGTACTCCCACTGAGAGACAGAGCAGGCCCAGGGCACCAAGCACTGCTCTAGGGTCACCGGAAGCTCAAGGAAGGCTCTCGCAGTGGGTGCCTGGCTCAGAAGCAGGCTGCTGCCAGGCAGCTTTCTGCATTTCGTGGCTTCATTGGAAACTCATCAAGCTCTTGGCACAAACACTTCCCTCCTCCAGAGACAGGAGCTCACACTTCAGGAAGCATCAAACTGCTCTGAAATGTGATATCGGCGTCTGTCAATTTCTGCACAGGGAATGCTGTTTTCTACAGCGGGACTATCTGTGTTGGCCTTCAGGAACTGTATGGGCTTCCAGATCCCCCACTCCCGGCAGCAAGGTTTGGGTGGTAGATGGGGTAGAAGAGGGGAGGGCAAGGGGGAGGAGAGGTGGTGGAGAGCTCACAGGAGCAGCTACCTCTCTGCGCTCCATTTGTGGGGTGGCGGGAAGAGGGAGGGTTCTGGGGACATTCCCTAGCCAGGCAGGAGGCACAGCTGTGAATGACAGCAGCTGCAGAGCCCAGAATGGGTCTGAGCATGGCCTCTCCCTCCCCAGGCCTGGCAGACAACCTCCTGTTCCCCGGCCACATTGCTGCCTCTGGCTGGCAGCACAGGGCACTCAGCCTTCCCCCTGCAGTGAGGTTTGAGCAGGTGCAGTGGGGAGGGTGTCTTAGGAGGTGAAGGACAATGGGAACAAAAATGCAGAGGTGGCATTGTGCCTGGTGTTTACAGGACTGAGGGGAGGACACGTTCATTGTTTGGATGCATTTGTAATTTAAAGCCTAAATCTTTCCTAAAGAAGGTGCTGCTGGAATAGGGTGAGTGCTGAGCAAACATTGAACCGTTTTGAGCAGGGTAAGAACAAGATCAGGAGGCAAGTCTGCCTGTGGGTAGAGGGAAGTGGGATGGAACACGCACACACTGGAGGCTGCCCAGTGGTCCAGGTAGGAGGCCACTGTGGACCGGACAAGGAAGGGGGTGGTGGGAATAGAGAGAGGGGAGCACTGCAGGATTCAGGGCTTGGGCAGAGCGCGTAGGATTTGGGGTGTGCTGTTCCCCTCTGTCCTTAGCCCCAGTACAACAATATGTTTAAGGCTGTCCCCTCCCCTTTTAGGAGCTCAGTGGACCCCCAAAGGTCTTGAAAAAACTGACAAAGGTTATCCAACAAGAAGCTTAGCGGAAATGTCTCTTAGGAAAGGTGAGGATTCTTCCTGCCGATGCTGTAAAGATCAGGGATGACGGAGCACCCATCTGAGTGACTCATTCCTGGGTGATGATGGGGGGGGTGGTCCTTGCCCTCAGCCACTGCTCCTGGGGTCCCAAGACTCCCACAGCAGTCCTTTATCAGGCCAGCAGCCATGGCAGCTCATGGATTTAAGCCCGTTTGGTGTACTTTTATCCAATGGGGTTATTTTCCTAATTATGTTCAAATTGTCCCATTCTTAGCTGGTGGGAGCTTATTCAAGTTTGCTTTTGAATCCTTCTGACACGATCTCGGTAGATCATGGCTTTGGTATGGCAAGAAGCTTTAGGCTCTCATACATTTCCCTCCTCAGACCTGGAATCAGCCATTTCTCCAAATGGCCTTGGTTCCTTTTAGTGGGAAACGGGTATTGAGAGATCACAATTTAGGTATATTTGTATCCCTCGTTTATTGGACAAACAGTTGTATAGTATAAACCCAGATCTACACCTAGATTTTCCCCGTAACCTCATAGGGACAGATCATTCAGCAGCAGTCAATGGAGATAGCCCTCATTCCTTGTTACAGCTGCATAATAACCCACTTAGTAGATGGACATTTAACTAGTCCTTTACTGATGAATATCTGAGTTGGTTCCAGCTTTTCAGTATTATAAATTGTCCTACAATGGATAGCTTTGTGCGTATATCTTTTTTGTATCTTTGCCAATGTATCTTTAGGATAGATCCCTAAAAGTGGGATTTCTGACAAAGTATAAATGCACATGTAATTTTCCTGGACACTGCCCTTTGTGGGGTTGTAACATTTTTCATTCCTAGTATCTCAGGGTTGTTAACAGTTTGCATCTCTCTTACTATGAATAAAGTTGAGTAGTTTTTAAAGTATATATATATATATATATATATATATATATATATATATGAGCCATTTGTCCATTTAAAAATTGGATCGTCCTTATCTCCTTTAGTTTTAGAAGCTCTTTATTTATTAGGATATTAACCTTTGTCTTTTATATAAGTTGCAAATATTTTTCCTAGTTTTGCATTGGTCTTTTTACTTTGTTTATGGTGTTTTTCGTCACTCAGAAGTTTTTGTTTCGCAGAAACAGAATCACAGACATAGAGAACAGGCTGGTGGTTGCCAAGGGGGAGGGGGTTGGGGGAGGGATGGAGTGGGAATTTGGGGTTCGCAGATGTAAGCTTTTATATACAGAATGGATAAACAACAAGGTCCTACTGTATAGCACAGAGAAACTACATTCAATATCCTATGATAAACCATAATGGAAAAGAATATAGAAAAATTGATATAACTGAATCACTTTGCTGTACAGCAGTAATTAACACAACATTGTAAATCAACTACACTTCAGTAAAAAAAAGTTTTTGTTTTATTTTGTTTTTTGTAAATATCATGACTTCATAACCCAGATTGCAAAGATGGGCTTCAAGGAGTCTGAATCCCCTGTCATTTGTGCAAATTTCAGAGTATAAAAGCACATACGCATTTCCCTGGGAAAACATTGTTTCTTTCATTAGCACCCCATCATTTAAGAGCTTACTTTTAGATTCTCAAAATCCAGGAGTCCTTGCTCTTAAGCTTTGACAATGCCCCGCCTCAGCCATCTCAGACCTCAGTTTCTCCACTGAACAGCGAGGGGGGTGGGCAAAGGACCGTTTCGGGCCTTTCTCCACAGTTTGGGCATGCCCAGGCTCCCCTGCAACAGCTCCCAAACCTGACTCCTGGCCTTTTGGTGAGAGGTGCCACCCTCACTTGCTAATTCAGGATCCATCCTCCCCAGTCATCCCCCAGGAGACCTAGGGATCGGATGAGTTGCCTTTCTATTGGGAAAGGTCTCCCTGGGTTAGCCACGAGTGTTGCCAGAAGTTCAAGGTGAATGAGGTGCCTAAGAAACGAAGTAATACCCAAATTACTGCCCCAGAATGAAGAGGACTTGGCACTCAGGAATATAATAGCCAGCGGGGGTTAATGAATAATTAGACATTAATTCTTTGTGAATGGAAACAAATTAAACTTCACTTCGGTGGAGAAGGAACCAGGCTGCCTGTGGGATGCACTGTCCTTACCTCCAGAGGCTTAATCTTCTCCCTGGGGGTGGGGTGGGGGATGACTAATTAAGATTTTTTTTTTTTTTGTCTCTTCAATGTAGCAAAAGCCCCCAAATCTGAAATCTCCTCTGAAAAGAACAATCCACAAATCTTCAAATTGTTCCTCTGTTTACATTTCATTTAGGGCCCTGTTGGTGGATGTCTGGGGGAAGCAGGTCTGGTATCCCAGGAATCACAATGACCACCCACAGAGAAGGGATCAGACCCGTTTAGACGTTGGCCATCACTGAGAGTCTCCAACCCAGATAGGTCACTTGTCTTTCCCTGCAGAGCACACAGAGACGGTAGTCCTGTGACAAGCAGCCCTTCTCTGGACCCTAGGCCTCTAACGTGGAGCTTCTTGTGGGCTGAGGCTGCCCTGGGCAGAGCTGGCCACTTAGCTTGGCTTCTCAGCTTTCACAGAGGAGTAGGTCAGGAGTTAGAGAGGAAACTGGGCCGATCGGCCAGCAGCCAGCCTGGGGCAGGGCACGGAGCGACCACTAAGCAAAGTGTGGTGAATGAATGTGGGGGGGGTGTGCAGAAGCCATGATGAGCGCCCCACAACTGCACAGCCAAGCAGGGCGGTGGAAAATGTGACCCGGTGCTTCCCTCCAGCACGCAGAAAGTGCCAGAGAGGTTCTGTTTCTGCAACCCTTGCATTTTCCAGAGTGACCCCCATATCCCCTGACGCCCCCAAATCCATGAAAACAAACCAATATTAATCCCCCACCTCTCACCACCCCACAAGGCCATTCCAGAAAGGGGCAGCAAGCTGACATGAGAGCCCAGGGCCCTGAAAGATGCTGGTCCAGCCTCCTGCCCCCCAGCCCTGAGCTCTGTCTGGCAGGTACCTCCCTGTTTCCCTTTTCCTAAACTTCACGGCACCCAAATATTCAAAGTCAACCAGGAACCCCTGCCAGCAGGAGCTGTTTGCTGGGCAGCGGGGGCCCGATGGGCCTGGGTGCAATTGCTCTTACTGGGCTCTTTCGGAAACACTTGTGCTGCCATGGCCGTCACCTGTCCAATGAGGGTGTTTTGGGGGCTCTCTGAGCACCCGCCATTGTCTCTCCGCCTTTTGTGTGTCTAGGCCACCCCTTGCCAGGCCCTGCTTGGGCTCAGAAGGGCTCTCTTGAGCAGGGTCCACTTTCTAGTGCCCTCAGAGTTTCTTATGCTCTTGGCTGTCCTCGGTGCAGGGGTCACGGAAGTGAAGGCCCAAGAGTGGGTTTGTGCTGCAGGTGGGGGAGGGGCAAGGTGAGCACTGGGTCTCTGGACCTAGGGCACCTGCCCTTACACTGGATGGGCCTCTGGCCAGTGGTGCGACCTTGGCTGGTCACAAGAGAGGGGCTGAGAAGCCAAGCCCACCACCCTCTCCTCTGAGCAAGGCATGGTCTGCCTGCCCAGCACAGTTCCCTCCATTGAATTCCCTGAGCATGGCTGCCTCAGCTGTAAAACAGGGGTAATAATTCCTTCCCCACTGAGTTTTGGTAGGAGTGGATATAAGAGGTAATTACAGGAAACCTACCGCAGAGCGATTTGCTGATGTCAGTGAGGATAATCCTAGTTGTCTGGGTCCTAGTCATGGCCTTCATTTGGGGTCTAATTCTTCCTCCCTGTGGAAGATGGGGACTGTCTTCTGTGACAATAAGGTTCTCACACCCAGGCCATTGGCGGGAGGGAGGCTGGTGGGTAAGTACACGGCTGAGACTGCTCCCCTAGCTCTGAGATGATACCAGTGCTCTGGCCCAGCCTACTTCCCCCATCCTCACCATAATGGTGTGGGGAGGGTATGCCCTGGGGAAAGTTGGTGAAACCTGGAATATTAGGCATCTACTGATTATGAGCTAGAGAATCTCAGGCAAGTTGACTTCTCTGAGCCTCAGTTTCCTATAAAATGGAGATAATAATTGTACCCACCTCATAGGGCTGTTGTGAGGATTAAATGAGTCGGTTCTGACACTCACGTAGAGTCTAATAAAAGTTACCAGACTTAATTCACTGAATATTGAGTGTGCACCCACAATGCACAAGATGCTGTTTCATTACTTTTTTGTCTATGTAATTGGAAAAAGAACCTAATACAGCTATTTTGTTTTTACTTTTTCCTTTTCTTACGGTAGCAGAACCTAAAGAAATAGAGAAACATACTATGTTCATGGATTGAGAAACCCAGCATAGTAAGGATGTCATTTCTCCCTCAATTGATCTATAGGTTAAATGCAGTTTCTATCAAATTTCTAGCAAAATTTCCTGTAGACTTAGACAAGTTTATTCTAAAATTTATATGGAATTGCACAAGATCTAGAATAGCTAAAATAATCTTGAAAAAGAGGCATAAAGTAGGAGCGATCACTCTACTCAATATTAAGCCTTACTATATAGCTACAGTAAGCAAGACGGTATGGTATTGGCAGGGGATAGACCCAGAAATCAATAGAGAACCCAGATATAGACCCACACATATATACCCTGTTGCTATCTGACAAAAGTGCAAAAGTAATTGAATGGATGAAGGATAGCCTTTTCAACAAATGGTGCAGGAGTGATTGGATATCCATTAGCAAAAGAATGAACCTCAACTTAAAACTCACACCTTATACAAAAATTAACTCAAAATGGATTGTGAGCTTAAATATAATATGTAAAACTGTAAGATTTTTAGACAAAAATAGGAGAGATCTTTGTGATCTAGGGCTAGGCAAAGAGTTCTTAGACTTGGCAGCAAAAGCATGATCCTTAAGAGAAAAACTGATAACGTGAACCTCATCAAAATTAAAAAGTTTGCTCTACGAAAGACCCGTTAAGATGGTGAAAAGGCAAACTACAAACTGGGAGAAAATATTTGTAAACTATATATCCAACAAAAGACTAGTATTTAGACTATATAAGAGCTCCTAAAATTCAACAGTAAAAAAACCCCACAAAAAATCCAATTAGAAAATGGGTAAAAGACGTGAAGAGGCATTTCAGAGAAGAGGGTATAGAGGTGGAAAATAAGTAAATGAGATGTTCATCATCATTGGGAAATGCAAATTAAAACACAATGAGATTTCCCTACATGCCTATCGGAATGGCTAAAATGACAAAGAGTGACGTCGTGGTCGCACAGCTAGAGAGGCGTCTCTGGGTGTCCAGCTAGAGCTGTTCTGAAGTCAAGACTGGGAGGATTCAGTCCGGAGAGTGGACTTGGCCCTGTCCAGAAGAGCCCGCCTCTGTGGCCCTGGCCACCCACTGCGGCGTCCAGCAGCCCCACCACCTGCAGTGTGGAGCCGGCCAGGGTCCAGCTGCCCTCGATCCAGCTAGAAGCCAGGCTCCCTGGTCTGCCTCTTTGGACAACTCAGGACAAGCTGTTTCCAAAATCAGTTTATTATAGAATTCCCAGCCTGGTAACTTAGTCAAGGATTCCATGGGAGTGACTGCTTTCCTTTTGGTCGTCTCAATTTCCTTTTATGCTACAGTAGTTCCCCCTTTTATCTGCACAGATAGTAGTGAACCTTATATACACTCTTGGGTATATTTCCTATACACACATACCTATGGTAAAGTTTAATTTATAAATTAGGCACAGTAAGAGATTAAGAACAATGATACTAAAATAGAACAATTATAACAGCAATAATAATGAGTGATGTGTTCTCTCTCTCTCTCTCTCAAAATGTCTTATTGTACAAATTTAATGCCTTTTCCATCTTAACTAAGCACTTATCACACACTGTGGCTGTAACTTTTGCAGTTTGAGGTGTGACAGCAAACCTAGAACGAATTTCTTTTTCTTTCTTCACACTTTCACAGAGAGAAGATTTGTTCTTACCATAGATATTAGCACCCTCAGCATATGATTTTTTTTCTTTCTTTATTGAGAACATCCCCTTTCACTTAAAGGAAGCACTTATGGCTTCTCTTTGGCCTATTCGAATTGCCAGCATCACTACTCTTATGCTTTGGGGCCATTATTAAGTCAAATAAGGGTTGCTTAAACAGCAGCACTGTGTTACCTTGACAGTTGATCTGATAACCAACAGGGCTGCTAAGTGATTAACTGGCAGGATAAGCTAGGCAAAGGGATGATTCACATCCCTGGCCAGACGGACTGGGACTGTGAGAGATTTCATCACTCTACTCAGAACGGCGCGCAATTTAAAACTTAAGAATTGTTTATTTTTGGAATTTTCCATTTAATATTTTTGGACTATGGTTGACTACGGGTAACTGAAACTATGGAAAGTGAAACTGTGGATAAGAGGGGACTACTGTATTTATGAAAGAAATCATACAATTTTAAATAGTGAGATTAAAGTTTTAAAATAATTAATCTTTTACACTATTTTCAATTCAGTAAAATGATAGCAGTTACCGTTCATATGCTTGTCTGTGTGCCAGGCCCTGTGCTAAGAACTTTACATTTATCACCTGAGTTCTTACAACCACTTTGTGAGTAGGTAGATTATTCTCTTTTTTCAAATGGGTAAACAGGTTCAGAGAGGTTAAGTAACTTGCCTGAGGTCACACAGCTAGTAAGTGGCAGGATCAAGAGATATCCAGCTATACCTCATTCCAAAGCCTCCACTGCATGCTGCCTACCAGAAAGCAGGATAAATGCCAGTGTCACAGCTATTAACTCAGGATGAGCTTACTGCTGGAACAGGCAACCCTGCATGTCAGTGGTAAACACGTTATGCCATTGGTCAGAATGTAGTTGCATAGACCACGCCTAATTGCAAAGGAGGGGGGGAAATGTGGTCCTACTATGCACCCAGGACACAGGAATTGGTTAACACATAACAATGTGTCACCCAAATTCACCTCTAGGGATATTTTTCTTTTCACCTGAACTCAAGCCCAAAGTCAATGTCAGGATGGTCCGATAGGGTGCAAATCAGCCAGTCTTTGCACAGTGCCATGAACAGATAAGCCACTTCTTGTTCCTGGTAGAGCCAGGGCAAGGCACCATGTTCCCTGCAGACACTTAGAGAATAGATTCTCAGTCCCCTTTGTCCTGCATCCTTTCTTGTCCTAACACAGGGAAGCTTTGCTGGCCATGCTGGAGTGGAGGCTGGATGGGGGAGAAAGAGGCCCGGGTGCTGTGCTCATGCAGGCTGAACAGGAGCCATGGCCCTCTTACCACCCTGTCCGCCTCTGAGCTCCTTGCTCGACTTAGCCAGGCAACACGTGTGAGTAGCTTGGACCAGTTGGGCATTGGCACCAACCGCACCCTTTGTGCCCACCCTGCCAGCCAAGAGCACATACAAGTACGACCTAAGCGAAGGCCTCCAGCAGCCCAGGCAGAGGGTAGTGATACATGTGTTCTTTGCTGCTGCCTCCCCTGCCTCGGCCTATTGGACCTGCCAAGTCAGCCTATTTTGTAGAGAACTCAACTCTCAGAGACATCAGGAATTTGCACTAATTCAATTAAGCAATTAGCCTATCAAGCGGCAGGAAATGCTTTGACTATACCCTCTGTTGAAGGGAGCAGGACTGCAGAGCTTCTGTTAAAAGGCGGTTAGGAGCTCGCCCACGATCATGCCGGTCTCCCTGCAAGGTTATATGCCAGAAACAGTGACCTGTCTGAAGGTGATCTGGTTCATACATTTTATTGGGTGTGCTGTAAGGCAGAGCTGGAAACCAGGAAACCAAGCTCGAGGGCTGGCTCAGTCATGGACTTTCTGTGACTCTGGACAAATCCTTTTTGAGCTCTGGGCCTCAGTTTCCTCACCTGTAAAATGGGAATAAGTAATGTCTGGTCTTCCCACCTTGCAAGGTGGGGTAATTTGGCAGAGCTGGGGAATGTGGGATTCTAAAAGGCAGCCAGCATATACAGATAGAAGGCTCAAGGTCACGATTATCCTTGTGGCAGACTGTTGGATGGATGACCTGACAACTGTCCCCATCCTTTTTCCCATTCAGCTCTCAAGGCTAACAAGGCAGCACTTCATTTTCTTAGCCTCTGGGTGGGGCAGCTAGGGGTGGCCATGTGAGGCAATTCTGGCCAGTGAACATAAGGGGAGTGTGTTGGAGGCTCCTGGAAGGGCTTCAGCTCTCCTGATTAAAAACAACAACAGCAGATGGGGCTGACCTGACTCTTCTTCCTTCCTGCTTCTTTCTACCTTGAATTCTGAAGAGATGCCAGAAGACCATGAAGAGACTTATGGCCTATCCTAATCAAGTATGGCTGCACTTTAATTACATCTGCAAAGATCCTATTCCAAGTAAGGTCACATTCTGAGGTTCCTGGTAGAGATGAGTTTTGGAGGGTGCTATTTAACGCACTACAATCCCTCATTCTCAAAATCGAATCCATCAGCAAATTCCATTCACCTTAACTCCTAAATGCGTTCTGGACCTGGCCACTTCTCACTAGAGGGATTCAACCACCCTACTCCCAAGTCCCATCATCCCTTACCTGCCTCTACAACAGGATCCTCATGGGCCCTACTGCACTCAGCAACTCTCTCAGGCTGGGAAGGTAGCTGGGGGGCCTCAGCCTGGACTCAGTGCAAGTACATGCTTTTTTTTTTTTTTTTACTAGAGTTTACTTATTTATTTATTTATACTTACTGACTTACTTACTTTTGGGTCTTCATTGCTGCATGTGGGCTTTCTCTAGTTTTGGCGAGCAGGGGCTACTCTCTGTTGCAGTGCGTGGGCTTCTCATTGTGGTGGCTTCTCTTGTTGTGGAACACGGGCTCTAGGCACGCGGGGTTTGGTAGTTGCAGCACGCAGGCTCAGTAGTTGTGGCTCACAGGCTCTAGAGCGCAGGCTCTGTAGTTGTGGCGCACGGGCTTGGTTGCTCCGCGGCATGTTGGATCTTCCTGGACCAGGGTTCGAACCCGTGTCCCCTACATTGGCAGGTGGATTCTTAACCACTGCACCACCAGGGAAGTCCCAGTACATGCTTCTTTGCTGCTTGAAGTTCTAGAGGCTGTGATGCTCTCTGCTCCCCCGCACCCCCAGGCCATGGGACTCCTGTGGCCGTATCATGAGTGCCAACAGTAGCACTGGGAGCGCTGGAGCTGGAATCTCACTGGGCTGGATCCCCTGCACAGCTCTGTCGGAAAGGCCAGGGCTGTGCAGGTGTCCCAGATGCGTGCACACCAGGCCGCCTTGTGGAAGTGGACTCGCATATGGGTTGTGCAGGAGAGGTAGTGTGGGAAGGTGTCCTCAGGTTTCCTCTGCCTGGAGGCCCAACATGCCCTCCATGGGGGTCCCCAGATGGAGGCCTATCCTTCTTGAAATTGACCAGGTTTCTGGGGTCCCTGGAGTTGGTTCTGTGTCCTGCTGGTGGCAGAGGTCCTGGAAATGATGGTGGGGCAAAGATTTGAAGTGGCCAAGAGTGCTAACCAGCTACAGGTGATTCAGAAGTGAGGACCAGCTGGTAAGTGCAAGGAGAGGCTTTGCAGCCGGGCGGCCTGGTTGGTGCATGGGCTGATTTAGGTCAGCAAGTGGTGATTAAGCACCTGCTATCTGCCTGGCGCTGTGGGTTTGCGGGTTGGTGGAGGTGAGGCAGGGAACTGCCAGTGTGTCCCTGCAGAGGAATGAGGAGGCATCGGTGGCGAGGCAGGAGGATTTGAACCTGATGCAGGCAGAGTTTCAGACAGCAAGAGTGCATCCACACTCATCCCGTAACAGGCCGCAGCAGCCCCCAGATCACGGGCGCCCCGCTGAATGTACTGGATAGGAAACAGGCCCTTCTCCTCCGCTGCTAAGGTTGTTCTTGCCTGGAGGCTGAGGACTGTCACAAATGAGGGTGGGGGTCCTTCTCACCTGGGGGTCTGTGATTCTAAAAGTAGACGAATAACCTCAAACTCTCTGGGTCTCTGCTTTCCCAAACTTTCCCTCATCTTCCTTGGATAAGGGGCTCCTGCAGGGATCTGGGGCTCCTTCTTGGAAAGCTGAAAATAATATTAAGCAGTTTCTATTTTAGATGGAAACACTTTCCTAAGGGATCTTTCAAAATTTTCAATTTGATGTCTATTTAAGGAAGCATCAGACAGCCCCCGCAGACAAAGCTTGGAGGACGAGGCCGCTCTCCACCCACACCACCCCCAGCCCAGCTGGTTGGAATGTTCTGAGAAGCTGCACTGGCTTCTCGGAGGTACATCCTGGCGAGATCTAACACAACAGGCCAACATCCTCAGCCAGGCCATCCTGCCCTCCTTCTCACTGCCTGTGCTCGGGCTCGGTTAGAAGCCGCAGAAAGGGTTGGGCATCCCTGCAGGGGCCCCCAGGAGGACTACAGCCTCCGGGTTGTGTTGACGTGGGACGCTGATCCAGGTCATCTGGCTGCAGATCCCTCAAACTTTTCTTTGCACCACACGCTCCTTGGGAATGAGTTAGCGAATGAGAGGGAAAAGTAAGAACATCCTACAAACTTACTTTGTTAAATCTTTACCTACTTCCATCGCCAGACTCAACTTTGAAATTCCAGAAAGCAAAGAAGAGATATCATATTTCAAGTCATTCCCACAGTGACTCATTTCAGAATTGGGGTTTAGTCCTTTTTAAAAACAGAGTCAATACCATCTTTCATGAAAACAGCCTTTCCCTCCCCTTCAGTTGCTCGGGCAGAACCAGAGAAGTACGCCAACCAGCAGCTCCCATTATGGGCCTGGCGGGGACACAGGGCGGAGCTCTCCAGATGGTAAATGATGACATACCAATCCCTCATTGCGAGTGGGGGGAGCCTCTGTCTGGCTGTGTCCCTGGCAGACCCTAGCATGTTGGGCCATCTAAGCAGATGCCACAGAGAAGGGGCCCTGCCGGACCCCCTTTGTTGATTGCTATAGCTAACTAAGTATGCTGTCTTGGCAAAAGGGTCCCCAGGTGTGATCTCAGATGTGAGCAGGCCCCAGGGGAGAAGGAGCTGTCCTCATTCTTTGGCCATTGAGTTGGGCTGGCCAATGAGTTGGGTTGAGTTTGGACTTGGCAGGAGAGAAAGTGGAGGAAGAGAATGGAGGGAGACAAGTGTCCCTGGAGTGAGTGGGCACAGAGTCAGTGCCGCCTTTCTCCCCCAGCCTCACCTTCATGCACTCTAAGACCCGGGGAGCCCTCCGTGGAGGGGCTGCTGAGCCCTAGAAGAAAGCCCTTCCATTTCCAGAGCTATAGGACGCGCCTTAGCCACGTGACTGCCACCATCTGTCAGTCCAGAGGCAGAGGCTGGTGCCAGGTCCTAGGCCAGGGGCCCAGCTGCAGACAGGGCATCTGGTGAAAGTTTGCCGATCGGCGGATGGGAACAGGCTTCCTCTTCCTCGTCTGAGCCCTGGGCTCTGAGGCCCCCTGGCACCACAGGTCACAGCTCTGGACTCTCCCTGTGCTTGGAGGGCTCTGTATCTGTGAATCACCACTTGGCCAAGAGCCACTTCCGCCCTTCCCCCTAGTCCCACTCCTGCCATGGTGGCCACTCACTTGCCTTTGGTTTCTTCCTTTTTTCCTCCTGCCAGAACCTTTCTGAGTATCACTAGGATGGAGACACTCCTGCCCTTTCTGCTCCCCACCGCTTCTGCCAATTTCCTTTTTAGGTGATACATTTATTCCTTGATGAGCTCCCTGAGGACCTGGCCAGGACCCTGCCAAGGCTTTTCTCTGCCTCCACCCCTCAGGCGCTCTGCTGGGGGGACCAGGACCTGATGTCCTCCCCAGGGACCTGCAGCATCAGGCTCCACCAGGGCTGGAGCCTATCTGGTTCTATCCCACCCAAGACAGAAGCCCAGGCCCATGTCTTTCTCCCCAGAGCCCAGAACAAAGTCCCGTGTCACTGTCAGTAGCAGCTGCACTAATAAGAAGATGCCCCTGCGAAAGCTGGCAGGTACCTCCCTAGGCAGCCGTCCTGGGAAATCTGAGTGGCAGTGGCTTGAAAGGTCCAAGTCACGTCTTTCTGTAGCGAGGAGAGATCAGGTTTCAAAGCGTTCCTAAAGGGAGGAGTTAAACCTGCCTTGATTTTGCTGACACCAGGCCTTTTATTCTGGGCCAGTGCTGTCCTGGCCTCTTTGCAGAGCCCCTTCCCCAGATGCAGAGAAAGCCTTGTTTTTCTTACCATAAGGGAGTTTTAAACCCTGAATGAGAGGCTCTTCCTATCCCACGGGGAAGGGGCAAGGCTTGATGAGACAGCGTTTGGACAAAGCCCACTGCATCGCTGCCCCATGGCGAGCAGTCAGCAACCCCAGTGGTGATGCTGTGACCAACTCCTGCTTACAGAGGAGGCCAAGTCTGATTTCCCCTCTGCCAGTGGAATAACTCTGATCCTAATCTCACCTCCCAGAGCCAGGAGTTGGCTGTTCACTCCACTTTGAGATGCTGTTCACCCTCCTGCCAAGGGACCCCTAGTCTCTGGGATAGATCAGATGAGCATGAGATGTCCTTGAGGAACCAGCCAACAGAGCAAGGTCAAAACTTTAGTACAGGTAATAAGAGGACAAGGTGTATGGCAAGAGGGTGGCCTTTGGTGTAAGAGAGAGACCTGAGTTCCAGCTCTGACACCTAAGTAGCTGTGTGACCTTGGGCCTGGAGCCATCTCCCTTGGGAAGCCCGTCTCTGCAGGGACAGAGCGATTCCCACAGACTGAGGGGGTTCGGCCAGGGCCAAGCACTCTCTCCTCCTGGCAGCTGTCCTGCCTTCGCGCTGCCCATGACTCAGGCTGCTTCTGGTTTCAGCCCCCCTCACTGACGGCGAGCGGTGCAGAGGAGAAAGTGCACACAGGGCATCTGAGGGTGGTGGCGGAGAATGGCAGAAACAGGGGCCACAGCTCCCTCGGCTGTTAAGGAATCTGACTGAGTCACTTCTTTGCTCAGAAGCATCTCGTGGCTTCTTCAGGATCAAGTTCAGGCTCCTCAGCCTGGAATTGAAGACTTTTCATGATCTGGCCAAGAGCGGCTGCCAGATTCCTGGACCGCTGGGTGCTGACCCAGCTCTCCGAGGCCTGGCTCTATGGCCGAGATGACAGCCTGTGTGTCCGCACCTCCATCACCCAGGTGGCCCAACTACACTTTCTCAGCCCATGAAGCCAGAGGAGCTGACCTGACACGCCCTCCCCAGGCTCCTCCTTTGCTCCCGTCCCGCCCTGCGCCTCCCTGAGCCCACCCACTCTGGCCTGCCCACTTCCCTCCTGGCCCAGAATCTCCTCAACGGCAGTGCCTTTTCCCCTCCTTGTAACTGCCCGGGCTCAGCACACAGTGGTTTCTCAATCAATATTCATTTTGCTATGAGTTGGGTTGAACTGATTTAAAAATGCTCCTCCCCAGACTGACAACGATTCCTTCTCCTTCTTGAGGGTTTACGCTGCCCCTGTGTTGGGGGCTTTTCTGCTGCTCACTTATTCTTGCCCTCTGATGTGACCTTGCGTCTGCTCACTAAATCCTCTCTTCTGCGGGCACTTTCGGCAGGCTGCCCTGCACAGCTGGACAGGCTGTGCACTGCACAATTCCAGGTGGCAACATTCATTGAGACCACGATGTGAGTGGCACCCTCCGGAGGTGTGCAAGGTGGTGGTCCTGTCCCAGATGCCTCTGTCTCTGAATGCCAGGCCTGGCTCAGGGAGTTGAGACTCTGCATCTCGAGGCACGGCCAGGACTTCCTCCTGGGGCGTCAGAATCTCCCTGAAGATGCAGCCAGCGTCCCCCCACCCCCGAGCAGTGTCCTCATTCTGTTCCCCTCTGTAATCACAGAACTAGATGGGTCCCGAACCTGGCCACCCACCAGCTGCCCGTGTGCCATGCCTTCTGCCTTAGTAAGGTAACACACAATGTATGGTCCTGACAGGGGCACTTTTAGAGGGAAAAGTAGCCCTAAGGTATCGTTCTATAAGGACAACAGGCATGAACGGTGACTGTTTCTGGTAAACCGAGATTCCAACCCAGGCCTTCCTGACACCCCAACCCGTGATATTTCTACTACTCAGCTGAGAGGGAATACAACCCAGGATTGATCATTTTGGTGGACAGAAGGGAAAGGCGGGCCTCTCCAGGGAGGTGTACCGCTGGACCCTGTGAGGGGACTGGTGCTTTTGCTTTCTGTGTCCCCCACCCTGCTTCCATCCTAACTTCTGTGAGCTGGGCCACTTGGGGCCGGGAGAGCTGACTCAAAGCCCTTCATCTGGAGGTCAAGGGCTTGGGAATTAGTCCTGGTCTCGTGTAAGTGGAGCAAGCCACCTCCCTGACCCGGCCTTGGGTCACCCCTTTTGCAAAATTCCTGCCCTACCTGCCACATGGGAGCCTTGAGAAGCTTCTGGTTGATGACGTGAGGGAGAGGTTTTGCTTGGGCGTGGTCTCTGCTTCTGCCTGGTGCCTGTGCTGTGTCTCTTCCAGTGTCTGCTGCAGGGACAAATGGATGCAGGGACACTTCCAAGCTCTCCACCAACACGCTCATCAAATATTACTTGTTGGGGACTTACCCCTGAACACATCTTTCTAGGGGGTTAAAAAAATGGGGGGGGGGCTATGACATTCCTTCCTTGAAGCATTTTGGATGCAATGGAATAATACAGGAGCTGGGATCTATCCAACAGCAAGAATGCAAGTAACTGAGAAACTTCAGTGAGTGAGGAGGAAGCCGGCGTGGAGATGGTTGTGAAGCAGTCAGAAGGGGAGGGAGGCAAAGACATCCGCTGTGCGTCTCCGGGGAGGAATCGCATGGTGGCTGTGGCCTTGGCAATGGCAGTGCAGGCCACGATGGCGCTTCCACTCCTGGGAGACACGCTAGCAGCCCCTGGCTACCTGGGCCCCATGATCTATGTGTACCTGAAGTGGAGCCAGAAAAAGCAGGCAGTGCAGTAGCTCTTTTAGAAGGAGGCTGCCTCGTCCAGGGCTGGCATGCAGGCCCGAGTAGGGGGACAGCACAGGCTCCCAGAGGGACCAGCGCACGGGGAGGGCTGAGGTCAGCAATACAGGTTCAGTTTCTGATCATTTTAGCCACAAGGGGAGGAGGCTGGTGCTTCTTTATCTGAGGCAATTGTCTTCATTCTAAACCAGCCCCCAGGGAGGCTCACGGCTGGGACAGGAAGGCTAGTGGACGCGGGAGGGCTCGGGGTGGACAGTGGCTGGCTGGCTGACCCCTCCCCAGGAAGGAGCAGCCCCAGATCTGAGCGGTAGCGGGAGAGCAGTTGCATTCCCAGGAGGCCCAGGAGGTCACTTTCAGATCTGGAAGGGGCAAAGGATGGATCCCAGGAACGGAAACATAGGAAATGTGGCCAGAGTTAGCAGAGCGCTCCAGCTGGAGTCACTTGTTAGTCCAGCCACTTGGGGACTTTCCACAGGACAAAGCGGACATTCTCCATATAGGACACGAGGGTGAGGGGGCCTTAGGACGAGGAGAACATTCTGTTTCCCTGCCGTCCTGCAGCCTCTCTGTGCGACCTCGGGTGGGCCAGTGGTGCCAGCTCCTGGACACCGCCTTCGTCGGTGGGGAGTGAGCGCCAGGGCTGAGGACTTGGCAGGAGCAAGAGCTCTTAGCAGATGCGCCCCCCAGGCAGTTGGTCACATGGGCACTGGGACTTTTTGGTCTGTTTAGATGAAGGTGTTCTGACCTATCAGACTCTGGCTCTCTCAGTAATCCCGCTTCATGATTTACACCTCAGGCCAAATTCGCCTGGGCCAGACAGCCACAGGCTGAGGGAAGCTATCGAGCATCAGCTCTCGTCTCAGAGGAAGTGTGGTGGGAACCAGATGCAGGAAGCCTCCGCAGGGCGCATCTGGGCGCTGCATCACCCAGCAGACCTGAATCCAAATACTCTGCTTGGGGACTCAGGCCAGGAAAAGGCCCCTGGAAGCCCAGTGAGAGGGCACAGCTAGTGAATGGCAGACCTGGAGTTTGGGTCCAGATCGGCCTGCTCCAGAGCCCATTCTCTTTCCCTGGGAGAAGTATTATGGGAGATTCTTAGAGGCTGACCTTCGTCACTGAGGACGCCACTGTCCCTCAAGCCCATAGCCAGGACAGTCATGTTATTTGCTCAGAGAAAGTGTAGGGGTTTTAAAAGGATTCCATTTCATGATAAGACAGGACGATGCAATTGATAATACATGTTTTCAGAGCCAGGAAAACCCCTCTGTTTCCTGTGACCTTGGGCCCCTCACTTAACCTTTCTGAGTTAGGTTTCCTCACTTGGTAAAAAACAATATTATCTACCTCCTATAGTTGCCTTGAGAATCACATGAGGTGTGTTTATTAAATGATTGGAATAGACTCTGGTACATGGTAAGTTTTCAAAAAAGTTAGCTTATTCTAAAAATACCTCCCCCCTCCCCGATTATTGGGGATAATTATAGCTTGACTGATATCTACGTGTGTATGTGTATCTCTCTCCACACATTTAAACCATATCAGCATCTTGTGAGTGACTCAGCCCTTCTGTCTGCTAAAGAGAATAAGCCCCTGACCCATTTCCTGTGGTTGTTTTGAAGGATGACTAATAAACGTGCTCATAAAAACCTCTGCTAACTATCAAATCCGACATAATTCAGGGAGAGTAGGAGTTCTTCAAGGTTGCACGTGCAGCTGGGGACAGAGAAAATGCGAGATCTTAAAGTTGAGTGTGTGTATGTGTTTTATTTCAAAACTTTACAGAAAAAAAGAACTGGGACATATGAGCCTGACTTCTGATCTTTACTGAAGCCCCTCCCTGGAAAGTTAGAATTAGCATATACACATTAGAGTGTCAAGAATTAGCATATACACATTAGAGTGTCAAGAATTAGCATATACACATTAGAGTGTCAAGAATTAATAGGGCTGGGGCTCATCTGCATCCTCTTTGGGAACCCAGACATTGAGGCAGGAAACCAGGGGTCCTGTTTAGACCCCTCAGCACCCCGGGGAACATGGCGAAGGGTCTTTGGGATCGATGGTCAGGCTCCTGGGACTTTGGTGTGAAATCTTTTAATGACCAGAAGCCTTTCCCACACCCTGGGGAGGTGCAGAGTTGCAGATGGATCGGGAACTCACCCCCCTGTAAGGAGGGCATCCCAGGACACATGCCTTTTGAGGATAGAGGCTCCAGGCCTGTGAGGGTAGGTCTGCACAGCCCGCCCCCTGCCCAGCCTCCCCTCAACCTGGGAAGCTACTGCAATTGGAAAACAAAGCCCAGGCCAGTTTGCAGCCTGATTTTTTTTCACTTCATAATATTTTATATCCTCATTTCCCTGCGTCACTGATAAAATGATAGCATGTTTGAGCGCTTATTACATGGCATCCACGCTTCCAAGTACTTCTCATGAGTTAGGTGGCTTAAACCTAACAATTACTCTACAGGTGCCATATCGGTTCTGTTTTCTAGCTAAGGAAACTGAGAAATGGGGAGATTGAAGAACGCAGGCACACGTCACACAGCACTGGGACCTGACCCCTCCCTGGAGCTGCTTCTTGACACTGGTAAGCACGGCAGGTGCTGTTCTGAGGGATTAATTGACTCAGTCCTCCTAACAGCCCTGTGAAGTGGGTACTAGTGTTACCATCCCATTGCATCCATGCAGAAACCAAGGCTCAAAAGGGTCTAGTATTTGCCTATAGCCACTCAGCCTAGAGGTGTCAGCTAGAACGTCTATGCTTAAGCACGGCGCCTGGCTCCCTGGTGGTGGTGGGAGGATGCTGACCTTTGTTCTGTTAGGCCCCCTCTCCCCAGCCTCTCATACGTAGGATTTCATGGCATCGACCTAAGATTGGCTCAACCACCCTCTGCTGTTGGGCATCTGGGCTGCCCGTGCTGACCGCGGGAGATAGTCACCTCCTGCCTTGTGCGCCTTCTGAGAATGAGCCTTAGAGACTTCTGTGGTAGAGGCCGGCAGAAAGCTGGGAAGTGTCGGTACGCTGAAAAGACAAACGTTTCACCAGTTATTAAAGGATAGTCTATCCTTGGGCAACCTCTTAAGATCCCTGGAAAGGAGGAGACCTTCAGGACAGCCAAGCCCCCTCGTAGCTCTCCTGGGATGGCCTAGGCAGTGGCCCAAGCAGCATTTAGGTTTCTGCCACCATCCTTTAAAACAAGACCAGTAGACTTCCGACGTCTCCACCAGACCCCTGCAGCCCCCATTTAAGGACTCAGATTGTGCCTCTAGCCTTGCCTGGGAGATACCAGGAACTGGGCAGGTCAAACTGAGCCCAGACTTTTCCAAGGTCACATTGCTGCCTGAAGCTCAGGACTAATTCTTACCCTAGGTGACGTATCTGAGGTCAAGGTGAGATGGGAAACATCCTGGGTTCTGTCCTGACTCCGCTAGTTCATCTCTGGGGCTTGACTCCTTCTCTATAAAATGAGGGGGCTGTTAAAATATATCTAGATCTGACCGCATTCTCTAACATTTCCCAAAGTGTGTTCCACGGAAAAAGGCATTACTCGAACCAAAAGGTCCGTAGTCAGATAGGTTTAAGAAACGCTGCATATACTGGTCCACTCTTGGAGACCCAAAACGCATATCAGCACATGCTCTGAGAAGTTCCCCTAAAGGCACCTAAACCTGACGTAACCCAGCATCTCCCATATTTACTTAACCATGGAGCATTTTTTATAAACGTAACATCTATTAAGCCTTCTGCAGAGGGTATGTACAGCGGGTCCCTTGGTGAATTTCACTTCCTCTGGCACCAGACCTGTGCTGTGTTCCACTGTGGGCACAGAAGTGAAGGGGACAGCCCTCCCTCCAGCAGTGTGGTCCCAGTGGGGGCATGGGGCACCCACAACCTGGCCTTAAAAGCCAGAAGGGAGTTCGGGGAGGGAGACTTGGACGTTTCCATCCAGGCATCAGGGAAGGCTTCCTAGAGGAGGTGGCCTGGGAGGCAAGCCTCGATGGCCCGGTGGAGCTGGTGAGGGGCAGGGCTGGATGAAGATGCGGTTGTCTTGGTCTGACAGTCTGAGTGGTGTGGGGAAGGGGGGAAAGGCCCCACGTCTCCTCTGTGATGCTGAGCACCCCAACTCCAAGCCTGAACCTGCAAACTCCACTCAACGGAGCAAAGCCAGTTCCAGTTAAGTGAGCTCAGCTTCCTCAGTGGACAAGGGAACAGCCATCTTCTGTGGCTTGATTCACTCCATGAGCTCACGGAAGCGTTCCTTCTAACCACGTGCAGTTTTATTCTTTGGAAGAATCCCCTTTACAGTCCAGTGATACTTTAGTGCTTCTGAAGAAACGGAACCCCTCCCACCCATGAATCTAGCTCGGACAGAGGAAGAAGTTAAGGGACTGATATTTCAGGTGTATGGGACTTTCGTTCATTCATCCTTTTAGTTTTTCAATCATTTTCTGAACACCTATTCTGTTATTCATTCATGCTCTTATTTTTTTCAATCAACAAACTTTTACTGAGCACCTCATCTCTTCCAGATGCTATGCTAGGTGCTAGGGACCCAGAGGGGCATCAAACATGTCCTTCCCCTCAAACAAATCAAAACTGTGGGCCTCAGAAGGGCATTGTTCTTGTAACATAACCACGAAGCTTCCATGTGTTGTAAATAGAACACTGGTGAGAAGCTGCTGTGTCATGGTGTGAACACCCACAACTGCAATCTAGTGCGTTACACGTCCAGGCACTGACAAGTGCACAAGCATCCCGGGAGTGCCTGGGAGAGGCCTCCAGGGCAGGCCAGGCCCGAGGACAGTCCAGGCAGAGGGAACGGCCTTCATGGAGGCACAGCTCTCCGTGGAGAGCCAAAAGTTGAGGTTGGAAGCTATACGGGCCCCGGTCATGAAGGGCCTCTTTAGGCCATGTTAAGGACTCTGAACTTTATCTTGAGGGTTTTTAGCTGTCCAGAGGGGACTTGATAAAATGTGTTTTCAAGAAGCTCTCCCTGGTTGTGGGTGGAGTGTAGCAGCCGGCGGGACCATAGTTGCCAGAATGAGGAGATGCTCCTACCTGGCCTGGGCCCGGGCGCAGACCAGACCCCGGGTTTGGGGGGACCTCTGAGACAGGTCAGGGACCGGCTGTGCTGTAGAAATGCTGGGGGCCCCCAGCCCCCAACACACACTGCCCTTGACCCAGCTAGAACGGGCCAGGCAGTGCGGACAGCGAGGGTGGCATCTCCGGGGGGCAAGTCTCTGCGAGAAAGTAGGCAGTTTCTGCTCCGGGACAAGCCCTTCACAGTATCCAGGCAATTAATTATTTCTTATCTCACCAAGTGAGGGGGCCACGTGGAAATCACTCCCATCCTTCTGTTCAAATTCTATGTTGCTGTTTATTCTGAACAGGAAAAGAGCAGAAAATAGAACTGTTTTAAGAATGGCTCCCAGCTGGAGGTATTTTTCCCCCTTTTATTTCTGAGGGATGGGATCAGGGAGGGAGGGGGAAGGGGGCCCTTTCTCTGGGGCAGTTGAGGCAGGAGCAGGCACCCCTCAGGGTATGTGCTCTGGGCAGGGACCCCTTGCACCCACCAGAGGGGATTCTGAGAGTCTGGGAGAGCCGGAGCCCCAGAATCTGCCTCAGCCCCAGCTCTGGACAGTCCTCCTCAGGGTCATTCCCTTTGTGGAGGGAGGTTTACCACGGCCCTGAGGGGGGACCTTGAAGCAGTTCAGGCCTGCTGAGTCCTGGAGGGGCTGGAATGAGAGAAAGGAGGGGGCACAGGCCCACCTGGCTGGTTGCCTGGTGTCCTGAAGTGAACACTGAGCTGGGAGCAGGGGCCCCAGGCTCTGGCCCCAGCTCTGCCTATTTGTGTGATGCTGGCTTCAGTTTCCTCATCTGTAAAATGGGTCTTCCACCATCAACAACTAGGAAAATGTATAACACAGCTCCCCGACTCCCACACCCCCCAATAAAGCACTTAATAGTATCCTCCAAGAGCACCTGGGCTAGGGGTCCAGGTTAGATACTGCGAGGTGGCATACTTGTCTGGGGGGGGGTCCTCTGTGTTATGATCTTGCTACAACTCACGTCTCCCCAGAAACTGCAGGGAAACAGCCCACAAGGAGCCTGAAATCCTCAGAGTTTCAGAGGAGGGTCCCTGGAGCCTTGGAGGCTGGGGTGGGGCTGACAGGCCCTGGAGGGTAGGAAGTGGAGACACACTCAGGACTGTCTGGCGTTGCGTGGGCTGGGGCACCATCTCTGCTGTGTCCCCCCTGCTTGTCCTTGGGCCGACTCATCTCTCTGAGCTCCAGTTTCTTCCTTTGTACAGTGGGGATAATGACGCTGGCCCATGTGACTGGGGGGAGAAATAAGTGAGAAGACAGAGGGCTCACGTTGACAGCGCTCACTGCCATTCCCCTGGTGCTTAGTTGGCCTCCAGTAACGTGTGTTGAATGAATAATGCAAGTGAAGTACCTAGTACAGTGCCTAGCACAGAACCGAGAACAAGTGTAGCTGCTGCTGGAGATACGCCCCACCCCTCACGAGCCTCCACCGCCTTGTGGTCCTTCCAATTCAGGCTTCGTCACAGAGGGACACTGGTGCCCGAGGCACCACACCCTGTTCTCTGCAGGCTGCCAGGAGCTTCCATTGTTTGCCTCACCAGGCGCTGAGCCGTGTTGTGAAAGCTCAGTCTCCCCAGAGGAAGAAGGACACCTGGGTCCCAGCTGGGGTCACCCACCTCTACCCTGCCCTGCGTTGTATTGTACTCCTGCCCGGGGTGGGGCTGCACAGTGCGGCCCAGCTTCCCGTTGCTGGTCTGGCCTCATCCACCCTCCCTTTCCTGTTGGATGTGAGGCTGCACAAACGTCACATATATTATGTGAGGTTTGGGACAGGAGTTCCCCTCCTGCATCTGTTCCCTTCACACCCACACCATCTCCCCTAAAGTCCAATCGACGTTTTAGGATTGTCCTGGGCCCGTCCTCGGTCTCTGGCTGGCCACTCTGGGATTTGAGTAGAAGACTCAGATGTCTACCACCTGCTTTTGAAAGAGTGCTTGACCCACGCCGTTAGCAGCTCTCTGCACCGGTGAGGACAGCTCTTCCCATGGCCTGTGGCCCTCCCGACTTGAGCAAGGTGCCACCCCTCACCTGGGACCTCTCTCCTTCTACCACTCTCCCCAGGTGTCTGCACCTGTGTCCAGGGTGCTAGAGGGACCCCATTTTCCCAGACCCCTCACTCAGCATCCCCACTGCCCTACACTCACCACCTAATCCCCTAGGAAACCATCAATGACGCCCGTGTGCCCAGGGGACGGCCCACACCTTCATCTGTAGCACATCCTCACCGAGAGCTTACTACGCCTCCCATGGATGAGGAAAGGCCAGATGGCCTGCGGGTTGTTGGGGGCGGGTGTGCCCTGGTCTAGGGCTCTTACCCCGGGGTGCAGTGTCAGGACAGGCTGGAGTCCACCTGGGAGCAAGCCCCCTGACCCAGGGCGAGGCCTGTCCTGGCTGTGTCTCTTCTCAGCACCCCCTGCGGCTCATTCTGCTGAGCTCCCCTCCTAGGGCAAATGCACAAGGTGTGTGGGGCTGTGAAGCCGGTGGGAGGAGGCTGTGACAGAAGCACATTTATGGAGCACCTGCTGTGTACAGGAGTGTAACACCAGCTGTGCCTGCTCCCTGTGTCTCACCGTTCCGTGAGGAGAGGGAGGTAGCTGGAGCTGTGTCAGAGCCACAGAGGGAGCCATGGGGGACAGCGGCAGGGGGTCTGACTCTAGCACGGGCACTGGAAGCCCTCACAGAGGAGCTGGCCTTGAACACTGCATTGACTTTCGACAGGTAAACATGAGGAAGGGCATTTCAGGTGGAGGGGACAGCATTGGTGAAGGCCAGAGATCAGAAGGAGTGACCGTGCTGGGGGGTGTGCAGAACCTGGGCTCTCATGACAGGGGTTTGTAGGTGAGGAGTTTAGAAAATGGGGTGACCAGCTGTCCTGGTTTCTGGGACTGAGACACCTCCCAGGACACAGTACTTTCAGTGCTAAAGCCAGGAAAGTCCTGGGGAAACTGGGATGAGTTGGTCATTGTACTGGGAAAGTTAAATTGAGTTCCAATAGATACAGGCTTTGAATATACAGGTCCGGAGTTTGGGGTTCTGTCTTCTAAGCCATGAGGAGTTCCAGAAGGATTGTGGGTTTTTTTGGCATCTTCTACGAGCTAAGCCTACCTGATCCCCACTGATGGGAATTTTTATCTCCATTTTGCAAATGAAGAAACTGAGGGTCAGAGAAGTTAGGTTACTTGCCCCAGGTCACACAGCAGATGAGCAGCTGGTGATTCCAAAGCTTGTATTCTGAGCCACTGAGCCATCTGCTCAGGGTGAGGCTCTGGTAGGCCAGGGGGGCAGGTATTGTGACTCAAAAGCTGAGGCTGAAAAAAAAAAAAAAAAAGCTGAGGCTGCCGGGATCTCTCTGAGGATGGGACCTCAGGGGCTCCTGGAATATGGGCCTGCGCTGACTCTTGGTTCCCTGTCTGTGGCATAGAAAGCCATCAAACAGCACAAGGGCTGGCTTGGCTTTCCTAGCTCTGTGTCCCCGTTGTCCATCCTGGGATCAGTGAACAGTGCTGAATGGATCATGCGACCTGTGTTGGACCCACTGTGACTGACAGGGCCCCGAGGGGCTAACCATCCAGCAGCCCCTCTCAGTGGTGAGAAATAGCATTGCATGCAGGCCCCAGGGTCCAGGAGACCCCCCTGGGCTGGGGGAGGCTCTCCCTTGCTGAGCAGGGAGCACAACCACTGCTCCAGGGATCAGCAAGAATAGACCCAGGTCCAGCTCTCCCCTGACCAAGACCAAGCTGCTCGGGACATGACAGCTACTCCTCCCAGACAGCCAGGCATAGAAGGGTTAATGGGCCACCCCCAAGGAGCCCTCACCTGGAACCAGCCACAGGCGGGCAAGGGAGGAGCAGGCAACAGGAGGAAGGCCAGCTGGTGCACGGGCAGCAAGCACGTCTGGCTGGAGGATACAAGTGTTGGGACAGGTGGCTGGAGCTTGATGACAGGAGTCTGGCAAGGGGCAGCCTGGTCCTGAGTGCCCGGATCTGGGGCAGGAAGCCAGGCACGTTGATGTTCCAGGTGTGTTATAAGGTGGCAGAGGATGATCTGCACAGCACCGGGCCCTTGGCACACATAGCTGGCTTTTGGGCCATCCTGTTCAGCACGCCCTTGGCTGTGGAGTTATACGTGGGAGCCAGCCTGCTGAGGAGGGCATCCCAAAGTAAGGCTGCAGTAGTGATGCTTTCCTGCACAGAGCAGCAATGATGGGCACTAGGGCTGGAGCTGGGGGGTGGTGGGAACCTCTGTGTGGGGTGCTCTGCAGGGAGAGCCCCACGTCGGCCCCCAGGAGAGAAATGCTTGCACAGGCTGCCCGGGCCTCAGCAGGAGGGCTCTTGGCGGCTGTGTGGAAGGCGTATCTCAGATATCTCAGCCTTTGTTAGAAAGCCAAGGCAGGACCATTTCCAGAGAAGAAGAGGGGCAGGTGGGGTCTTTGACTCTTCTCCGTCCTTAGCAAGCACTCGATGTGCTAAGAATCAGGGATGGGTGCCACCGAGAGAGTGACCGCAACAGACCTTTCTGTGCAGCTCTGGGGTCTAGAAGGACTGATTCCGGTCAGGAACAACAAGACCTCTTTCCTGGGCATGAGGCTGGGCTGGCGGGTCCCCTCTGAGCCTCTCAAGAGATCCCTGGGAGAGGAGGATGGGGAGTTATTGCTTCACGGTTGCACAGTTTCTGTCTGCATGATGACCATGTTTGAGAAATAGACACTGGTGATGGTTATGCAACACTGTAAATGTAATTACGGCCGCTGAATTGCCCGTTTATGGTTAAAATGGCAATTTTATGTCATATGTATATATTTCGCCACAATAAAAAAAAAAAAAGGGGGCTTCCCTGGTGGCGCAGTGGTTGGGAGTCTGCCTGCTGATGCAGGGGACGTGGGTTCGTGCCCCGGTCCGGGAGGATCCCGCGTGCCGCGGGGCGGCTGGGCCTGTGAGCCGTGGCCGCTGAGCCTGCGTGTCCGGAGCCTGTGCTCGGGGGAGGTCACAGCAGTGAGAGGACCGCGTATCACAGAAAAAAAAAAAAAAGTAAAAACTGCCAAGGTCATGAAAAATAAGGAAAGACAGAAAACTGTCACAGATGGAAGGAGAGTGAGGAAACGTGACAACCAAATGCATCATGGTAGCCGAGATTAGACCCTGGAACAGGAAAAAAGGACAATTCATGTCCACTAAGGAAAAACTGGTGAAATTCGAGTAAAGTTTGTAGTTTAGTTAATAATGTTGTCCCAGAGTTAGTTTCTTAGTTCTGAGAAATGTTCCACAGTTATGTAAGATGTGAACATTAGAGGAAGCTGGGTGATGGGTGTATGGGAACTCTCTGTACTGTCTTTGTAACTTGTCTCTAAATCTAAAATTATTCCAAAATAAGAAGTTAAAAAAAAAAGGAAGATCAAAAGCAGGACCCGGACTATGAAAGAGAGCTGGGCTCTGCCCAGGAAAGGCCAGGGCGTAGACACTTATGCAGGGCCAGTTGGCAGTCGAGGCCGCTGGTCCGGCTGCACCCCTCACCCGCGTGCTACCCACACTTATCGTGCAGCTTGTTTGTTCTCCTACACAAACAGCCTGTCCCAGGCCCCTTCCCCTTCTGGGCATCTTGGTTTCCATCTCTCCGACGGCTCCACTCATAGCCTCTGTCTGCTAACACAGTGGGCCTGGGCACTGGGCCCTCAGTGTCCGGAGACGTGCTTTCCCAGCACACAGTGGTCACGCAGCCTACACTGGCCACGCGCCCTGAGGGCCGGCTGCCAGCAGAGGTCCTGAGAGCCAGACTCCTGTTCCCAGCCACTCATCGGAGGAAAAAGGCTTAGGACGGGGAGGAGAAAGACCGGAAACTGACATTTAGTGAGCACCTACTGCATGCCAGGCACAGCACCAGACCCTTCACAGGTGGTTCTCCTTGATCTCCCTACAATATAAGTAGGAAGATAAGCATGGTTATCTCCATTTTACAGATTGGGAGATTAAGACTGAGAGAGGTCAACTCATCTTCTATATGTGTCAGAACCAGGGATTAAACCCATGGTATCTGTTGGACTCCAGATTCTGTCTTCTTTCCTCCACACCCAGGCAGGAGAGGCGGTAGGACCCATCTAGCTCCCCAGGCTGGGGGCAATGTCCAGTCTGCCGGACATTCTGAACTTCTAGGAGTGTCAGACAGGACAGAGGGCATACTTGGTGATGTCATTCTCTGGAAGGGGTCAGGGCATTTGTTTGCAAGGTCAAAGTCTCTGTGGACAGAGGGCAGGGCTGGGGGGAGGAGTCTTAGTGAGTCATGTAGCTGGGGGGCTGCTTGGAACTGGGGAGGCCCCAGCCCCCAGGGTACTGGCAGGACCTAAAGTAGAGCCCAGGCCCTCTCGGAAGACACCCACCTCTGCCCCAACCCCGAGCTCCCACACTCCATGATGGGACTCCAGAGGGACCACACACATCCCAGAAGAGACCCTGGATGCAGACACTTCCTCTGTCCCCCTGTGGATCCGGCCATCCTTCCAGGCCTTGCTTCCATCTCCGCACGCCTCCTACCCCTCTGTAGACACTCCCTGTGCATAGCCTCGGGATTGCTCCCACCTCTGGGAACTTTCCTCACTGTTAGTGCCACAGCCACAGTCCCAGGGGTGGTCTCCTTGGGGTGACTGCTCTCGCCAGCACCATGAGCCCCCAGAAAGCCTGGGTGGCCATCATATCCTTTGGGCCTCAGCCCTTAACAGAGTGCAGGGCCAGGGCCAAGCTTGGGGCACCCTGGGCATAGACAGATGAATCACATGTGGGAGGTTCCAGCTGGAGTCCAGCCCAGCCCGCATGCTACTGCTCGTAACTGAGCCTCGTTCTGGAAAGGTAGGTCCCAAAGTTCAAGGCTCGGGTCCAAGCCCAGGCCTGTCTCACTGCTCTGGGCACAGCTTTGACTCTGAGTTCCACTCCCCCAGCCAAAGAGGAGGATGAGCCTAGAACGTTCTGTGATTTCAGCCTGTGGGGTTGGCTGTGATTATGCAGAAAAGACCAGTGTGTTTCCCTTAAAACAGTGAGTGATCTAGAAAGCAGTGACCACCCCACCACATTTATTCTTAGAAATCCTAGGAAGCTGTTGACTAGCTCATTCTTGGAAATGGAACTCTGGCAGGAGACCAGGGGAGTCCGCTAGTGACAACCCCCCAGGTCCCTGCCCTGAGCCGAGAGCAGTCTGTGGGTAGCGTTGATAAACACACCTGTGCCATACGCTCTCCTCCTCTTTCAAGTAATTTTATACAGCAGTCCCCTGGCTGGAGCCTCCCTAGAGGTGAAGGGAATCATGGTTTAAAGTCCCTAACCCTTAGTTCCTTGTCTTTGGCCTTGGGGAAGCGTGAGCTACCCTTACTTATTCAAAGGAAGTGTTTATGGGGGGAAAGGGGGCCTGGGGACGAGAGAATCAGACACTGTTTGGGCCCTCTTGGGAGCTCCAGGTGGCAAAATTGAGTGTACAAATAACTCTATAGCAATACGTGTGAAAAGAGCCCAGGAAGGGGACAAAGGGTTACATGGTACAGAGAGAGAAATTTGGCACAGCTAAGCAGAACGGGCAGGCTTCCTGGAAGAAGGGGCATTTGACTGACACTTGAAGGACTAATTTTTTTTTTTTAATCTTGAGTATTGAAAGGGAAGCAAGGCTGAGTGAAGTCCCTGATGAAAGGGGCCTCTGAGGTGAAGTGGGTTAGGCCTGTACAGTGTCAAGCAGACCTGGTCTGGATCCCACTCCTGACGATGGACCATGTGACTGGGAGGTCCCTTCCTCCCTGGACATATTTCCTCACCGGAAGAGAAGAACAATTGCAAAGATACCTTGAAATAACACTCGAGAAAGGGATGCCCAAACCCGTGGGCGCTGCTTCCATCCAGCTCCCTTGAGTTCGATTGTGGTGGTGGGCGCACACATGCTCCAGGCTGGCTCCAGGCAGGTGCAGACAGCCCTGTGCCACTGGTTTGAAGGGAATTATTAGACATCGAATGAACATTCCTTCGGAAGAGATAAATAGCGTCACCCTGTCAGAGCCATGGCCCCTTCATCAGGGCAGGTGACCAGGACTGCCCATCGTGAACACAGCCAACAGCCCAGGCCCTGGAAGTTTCCATGTCCCAGCGCCCCTCCAGAGAGAAAGGAGGCCTGCACACACCCGTATCTGAAGGGGCTTGCACTGAGGTTCTTGACAAAAGAGTCTTTCCTGTGTCACAGCTGGAGGCCACCCCAGCCAGTAAGTCCAGGAGGAATAACTCACGTTCAATAAAGGGATGCCTGTTTACCCATCTTCTCCTCAGAGCTAATTGCTCAATCAAAGCCCTTCACACATCAAAGTGGCCCAGGGCCCGGCTCCGAGGGTGAGGTGTAGCTTCGGGAACGCAGAAGCCTCTGCTGCCCCTGGGAACTGAGCCAAAACCTTTCCTTCAATCCACAAGTGGCTTCGGAACCAGAACAGACAGGAGCCTATTGGGTTATTTCCCTGCAGGCCAGGGTCTTTGTCCTGACACACTGGGTTGCAGATGGACAGCTCAGCACGTGGGCACTGGGAGGGGTGATGAGAGAATTCTGACGGGATACAGCTCACCCTCCTCAGGATGACTAAGCTGTAGCCTGGGGCTGGGGAATTGGAGCTTGGGGTGGAGGATTTCGCAGTGGCTGTTCCATGGGTGGTGACGGGGCTCTACAGAGAACATCTACCTTGACTCCCCTGTCTGAGTGAGGAAACTGAGGCCCAGGGAGAGGTCAGGCTTGCTGAGTTTCTCCTGGGAGTTAGTGATGTCTCAGGCCAGGGCTCCATCCACAAGGCTCAAGCCAAGCCCGCCTCTGCCTGTGGGTGTGAGCCAGAGACAGGAGATCGGATCGAGGTGGGAGAATGTGGGAGCTCAGCTGAGGAGACGGGACCCCACAGGGGCCAGGAGGGGGGTGGAGGGGCCTGGGGCCTGAGCAGAGAGCTGCTTAGAAAACCTCAGAACTGGATTAGTTAATGGTGGCCAGGGGTTAAGGAGGAGGTAAGACAAGAGGGAAGTGGGTGTGACTATAAAAGGCAACACGAGGGATCCTCGTGGTTTGGGAAACATTCTGTAACCTGACTGCTGCAGTGTCAGTATCTCAGTATCCTGGTTGTGGTATCGCACTACAGTTTTGCAAGATGTTATCATTGGGAGACACAGAGTGAAGAGTACACAGGACCTCTCTGTATTATATCTTACAATTGCATGCAAATCTACAATTATCTGTAAGCCAAAAGTATAATTAAAAAAAAAAGAAAACCTCTGAGCTGGGTATGCAAAGGGGTCTGAGAGATGGAAGGGGCATCCTGGAGGTGGATGGCTGAGCCAAGTGGAAATGGCCTGTGCCCAGTTCACCCCGGGGCACTGCACCTGCCCTCGGGACAGTGGGTCATGGGCGCTTGGCCTGGCACGGTCTGTGAGCGCAGCGACTTCTGGGTCCAATGGAAGGAGCATCAGAAGGCAAGGAGCAGAGCTTTGGGGCAGCCAGGAGAGGGCGCTCCAGGACGAAGGGTAAGGAAGCCACGCAAGACCCTTGATGACTGATGAGTCGGGGTGCTGAGGGCCAGGTGGGAGGAATGGTGTCTGCTCTACGGCCCAGTGTGGCAAAGCACTGTCATCGCAGCCCTGCCGAGTACAGGAGGACTCTGGCATATCTCTAAACCAAACCAACAGCTATTTACATTTCCACGGGAAGAATTTAGATTAGATGCCGGGCAGGTTTGGATGCAGGAAATGCCATCAAAGCCACGTGGGTGTTTAATGAGACTTGGGGCTGCGCTGCCTGCAGCCCAGTCAAGAGCATATGGACTTTCCCGGCTGTGTCTTCAGTTCAACCCAGCTGAGCACCACAGGGTAGCAGGTGCTGGAGGAGATGCACATATACCAACTTCCCTTCCTGGGCAAGGAGCTGGTGACACAGAAGGCAGAAAGATGACGCAGGTGAGAATGAGGCTGGCAAGTGGATTGACAGTGACTGGAGCTCTGTTCAATGGCACAAGATCTGTGATTTGCAAATGCCTGTTCCTAAGTGCCCTAGGAAGAGCCCCGTCACTGAGCTTCCCTTCTGCCCCTCCAACCCAGCTTTTCTGGGCCTCCAAGTTTGCCTGAGATGCCCTCCCACATCTCCAGACCTCAGCCCGGATCCCTCATCAGCCCCCCACTGTGAGTAGCACTCAGAACCTGAGCACTTCCTCGGTGCAGATGCTCTGTGGCCCTGGGCGCACAGACATACACCAGACACAGTCCACCCCTTGAGGGGCTCCAGTTGGGTGGGAGAGACAGATACATAATTACATAAGGGTATCAAAGAGGGTGGGGTAGGTGAGCCTCCCAGATGGCAACCTTACCTCTAGGTCAGTGACAGGGACATATTCCAGCCCAGGCAGGGAAGCCCAGCTTATTCTCCAAGTGAAGAGCTATTCTCGGAGTGTGCCAAGGATGCCTGCCTCTGACTCTGGGCTGCTGGAGGAGCCCTTTTGTCCACTGGGCCAGGGAGACGGACAGGGCTGATTGTCCTTGTACCCAGAGCCTGCCCACACTCTGAAGCCAGGTCTGCAGAATTGCCATCAGCCCTGTTGGGTCTTCCTTGTGTTTGATGCCCAGGTGGGTGCAATGGGGGCAAGGCAGACAGGAGGTGGAGGTGGAGAGACCCCCCCGCCATGCTGCCCCACATGGCTCCTGGCCAAGCTGGTGCCCTGTGGACTCATCTCACAAAATTAGAGATGATGAGAGAGTGGGTGGTGGGAGTGTGACATGGGGAAGTTATTCTTGAAGGAGAAGGAGATGTGACCCAAGCTTCCCCTAGTTGGGGATGTAGATGGATCAGGGAAAGCTACTGTAGAGGAAAGCAGGGCTGGGTACACAGGCCACAGTGGGTACCTCGCATGATCTACAGGACAAGCCAGGAGAGTCCCATTCAGCTATCTTGATTGTCTCCCGGGCTGCCTTGCTACCATGGAGGTGGCATTACCTCCAATTCACAGATGATGGAAGCAAGGCCAGAGAAGAGAAACGACCACCCTGGGCTCAGAGCCAGTAGCCTGAAGAAATCAGCTTCTCAGCTATACTACACCCAGGCCAGCTCCTGTGGGCTGGAAAGGAGAGAGCTCCCTGGAGAAGACACGGAAAGATGCCTGGGATGAAGACAAGGGTCTGATTGTGCAAAGGCTCAAAAGTCAGGCCTAAGGGTCGCCACAGTGATGTTGGCTACATGCACCACATTTCACATGAAAAGGCCTGCTTTTCCGGGAAGGCTCTGTTTTGCTACTGGTTTTGGCTTTGCTTCTGGAGGGAACTTGCGGGAGCAGCTGGTACAGGGCACCGGCCCAGGCCTGGACTCCACTCTGAGCTCCAGCACTGCTTAACTGGGGGGCCGTGAGCAGATCACTTAAACTCTTTGATCCTCAGTTTCTTCACTGTAGCAAGACCTAATAATACACGGCCAGCTGCTGCGAGGATTAGAGGTGCTGTATGCAAAGTGCTGGACATACGATCATGCACAGTAATGAGGAGCCATTGATGTGATGTCAGCGGCTGGCTGCGGCCACCTCCTCTTCAGCGATCCCTGCGTCAACCACCCAATCACCTCCAAGGAGACTTCAACCCTTGCTAATGCAGTGGGGTGGAGGTGAATCTCCTATGGATCTGAGACAGGACCCTATGGTCTGGGAGGTGCACTGAACATAAGGAAATCAAGTGGCTTCCCTGATCTTGCATGCCACATGTCTCACACAGCATCCGAGAGAAGCCGCCGATGTAGACAGCTGGTCCTGCCGTGTTCCCGCTCAGAGGAGCTATTAGCTGTGTCATGCATCCATTTGTAATGAAACGGAAGTGTTTTGATTTCTCTGGGAAGCCGGATTTTCTCCCAAATCCTTGCTGCTTTCATCCTTGGACATGAAACAGCCCATTATAATCTCATATGGAGGAGCAGCGGTTATAAGGCGCCCATGAAATCTGATCGCCAACTCAGCTCTCAGGCGGCAGCTTTGATCGCTGGGAGGGAGCAAGTCTTCCCCAGCTTGGTGCTAATAGCCCCATGCATTATTGACGAGCCATGTTTCGGTGGCAGACCCATTCGGAGAGACATTCAAATTGCAGGCTGGAGTGTCAGCTGCTTCCCTCCCTCCTTGGTGAGGAAGCTTTGTAATCCAGCAGAGCCGCTAAAAATAGGCACCTGACAGAGTTGTGTGTGCAGCTCACCCCACCCTTGCTGCAGACTAGTTGGAGGGCAGGAGACATGGAACAAGAGAAGAAGGCGAAACCACCGCTTTCCACTTCTCTCAATTGCTGCCCCTCTGATCCAAAGGTCTGAGGAATGAACAGCTGCTCAGGGAGCACCCACAGGAAAGCCACATCTGAGGCCTCAGCTGACTTCGGGCAGGGCTGTGGCCAGACTATGTTCTCTTACCCCTTTGAGAAGGACATGGATACCCATGCTTTGGGACCACTGGGGCAAGGCAAAGTTTGGGACTTAATTATCTCTGAGAATTTGCTGGAAATGCTAAGGGGGTTGGCAGGCTCACTGTACCCATCTTCTCTTACTCTGGATAACCTAGTCAAGCCCTCTTTCAGGAATTGAAAAACCATTATTTGAATATCTACAATGTGCCAGGCACTGAAGATAAAATAGTGAGGAAGGACAGATGGGGCTCCCATCTGTGACAGACGGCCTTCGACGTGGGCCCCAGTGACCCCTCCTCCTGGGATTCATGTACTTGCATTGCCTCTTCCCGCACTGATTAGAACTGACCAGTGTAATCAATAGAATATTGTGGAAAGGAAGGAGAGGGATGTCTGAAGTGAGGTCATCGTAGCTTCTGCCTTGCCCTCTTGGATCACTTGTTCTCTGAGGAAAGCCAGCTGCCATGTTGGGAGGACATTCGAGTAGCCCTATGGCGATGCCCAGCAGTCATCATGGAAATGGATCTTCTAGCCCGAGTCAAGCCTTCAGATGCTTGCAGCCCTGGGTGACATGTTGACTACAACCCCCCGAGAGAACTTGACCCAGAATCACCCAGCTAAGGTGCCCTCAAATGTCTGACCAATAGAAACTGTGAGATAATAAACAATTGCTGTTTTAACCTACTAAGTCTGGGGGAAAGTTGTTGCATAACTATTGATACTAATGTACTGGTCTTCAGCGACTATCACAGGCTGGGGGAGAACTAGATATTGGTCAAATAATTACACCAATAGCTCTAAAACGGAAACTATGAAAGTTGCTATAAATGTCTCTGTTAGGGGGAATGGACCTAGCCAGAGAGGTCAGGGAAGGCTACCGGAGGGGAAAGATGACTGATCTGAGGGTGAAGTGTATGTCCAGGTAAAGCAGGGGAAGAGGGTGGGGAGTGCTCCAGGTAGAGAAGCAGCTTGAGCCAAGGCCCTGGGTTCGAGTGAGCCAGAGGCACGAACACATAGTAAGGAGGCCCAGGGGGTGAAATACAGTGAGCTGGGGAGGCACACAGGTGGGCCTGCAAAGGCGGAGGGGCTCTACCCCTGGGGGATTTGCTACTCAGCCTTAGTGCAAAGTGGGAGCCCCCAGAGTATCTTAAACAAATGAGTAATGTGCTCAGATCTGATTTTTGGAAGGGTCTTTTAGTTCTGTGGAGCCTGGTTGGGAGGTTTTAGTGTAGGTAGGGCTGTGGCAGGAGCCCAGGAGAGGGATGGGTGCCTGGAACCAGGTGGTAATAATGGACGTGGAGGGATGGACAGATTGAGAGACATTAATGACGCTGAATGGTAGGTACCTGGTGATGAAATGGCCATGGCAGCGGGCAGTGAACAGAAGAGAGGTGCCTAGGAAGAGTTCTAGGTCACACAGCCTTGGATGGCCTGGGGATTGAACTTGTCTGAGAGATCCAGGAAAGTGCACTTAGTGCATCCTGGGGGATTTATGGTCTGATGTGTTGTCCAGGACGTGCCTGCCAAGCAGTGTCTTGAGGACATGGGTCCACCCACCCCCTGCCTCTGGGCGTGGCCCTGTCCTATCAGAGCTCACTGTTTAGTGGAGCTGATGACACCTTCACAGGAAACAATGAGGTCCTAGCAGGTTGGTCTGGTTCCTTCCAAAGGGCAGATCTGTCAGGACAAGGTCTAGAGCAACAGCCCCTGTGGAATCCTGAAAGCTTAAAGGGGATCCAGGAGGTAGAAACTATTTTCATAACCACACGGAGATAGTATTTGCCTTTTTAACTCTCATTCTTTCGTATGATAAAAAGGAGTGTTCCAGAATCCACGTGGTGCGTCATTTTGCAGGGGGTTGAATGCAGAAGAAGATACGACCAATATCTTCTATTCAGCCAGACATTGAAGAGATTGGCAGAACTGTCAAACAATGCCACCCTCCTCACTATTTTTGTTTTCAAAACTAGTTATTTTTTCATAAAAATATAACACATAGTAGGCTTATTATAGTTGGTTTTAAATAAATTCATACATAATTTTAAAATTTCTCAGCTTTAATTTCTAATATGGTAAATATTGATAGCTATAAGCCACCTAAACAGAAACTCTTAGGGATCCTCAATAAATTTTAAGAGTGTAAAATAGGGGTCCAGAGATCAAAACGTTTGAGAACTGCAGATCTGGGACAAGAAGGCCTCTCGGTTCCTGGGATCCTCTTTAGGCTCCCCTCTCATCGGCAGCTGAGACATTAACAAGATGCTATAGGGTAGAACAGTGATGTTGGAAAAACATACTTTAGACACAAATGGTGCCCTGAACCATTTGCCTGGGCTGTAACATGTCCCAAAGCGTCACTTCTTGTATGCAGGCTGAGAATGTCCTGCATGAGGCAAACGTTAGGAGGACCCATTCCCCTAGACACTAAAGGTGTACCTCAGAGCAACTCTTTTCTAAATGCTGGCTTGTCTTCTTTCACTGGGGGAGTTTCTGGTCACCTTCCCTCTGGCCCGTTATACTCACCTATTAATTAGAATATAGACATTGATCTTTCTAAAAACACTAGAAAGATAATTTGGTCCAGTTCCCTCCTGATTAAAAGTCCTTTAGCTGTTCTAAATCAACTTGAGGAATTAAATCCCAAATCTTATTAAATCATGCAATGTCCTTTGTGGTCTGGACTCTCCCAGCATCAAGACTTTTCAGCCTCTTCACGAGGCTACTGGAAGATTCATGAAGTCCCAGGGGCTCTCTTGCTTATAAGACTTTGTCTACGTGGTATCCACTCTGTATCCCACTTGTGCCTGAAATGCCTATTCCTTCCTTTCTTCCTCTGGTCCTGCAGGATTCAACCTAGAAGCATCTCATCTGGGGAGCCCCACTGACCCCTCCCCCCAAGACCACTAGAATGTTGTGCTCCCTGCTGTATCTTCAGCTCCAGGGCTGATATCTTGCCTGTGCAAATCAGAATATGTTGGTCCCTTACAGGCAGAGTCTATTCTGATTGGTCAGTTTCTCGTTCTGATTGCTTGAAGCCTGTGCCATACTAGTTGTTAAATTTTTTTTTTTTAATTTATTTCAGCTGCATCGGGTCTTAGTTGTGGCATGCGGGATCTTTGTTGAGGCATGCGGGATCTTTCATTGCAGTGCTAGGGCTCTTCGTTGTGGTGCATGGGCTTTTCCCTAGTTGTGGCGTGTGGGTTTTCTCTTCTCTAGTTGTGGCGCGCAGGCTCCAGGGCGTGTGGGCTCTGGAGTTTGCGGCACACAGGCTCTCTAGTTGAGGTGCGTAAGCTCAGTAGTTGTGGCACGCGGGCTTAGTTGCCCTGCGGCACGTGGGATCTTAGTTCCCTGACCAGGAATCAAATCCACGTCCCCTGCATTGCAAGGCAGATTCTTTACCACTGGACCACCAGGGAAGTCCCTGTTAAATATTTTTAAGACCACCCCTTCCAAAGGCCTTGAAAGAAAACACTCAGTAGATATTTGTTGAATGAATAAATGAACAAAGTCTCCTGGGCTCCAAAATCACGAAATGAGTTGGCTTAAGAACCCAGCACTCTGGGCCCCCAATCACAGAGCTGGTGATTCAGGCCCTTCTCTTTAACCATCTGGCTGGCTTTTGAAACATCCTGCATTGCCCTGAGCACCTGGTCTAAGCACCTCAGTCCATTGATAATTTTCTCTGAACTACACAGTAGCGAATAATCAAAGCTTGAACTCTTTTAACAGACAATCTCTTCCTAACAGGCTGGCTCTTCACACACCTGCACCATTAGAAGCAAGGAAAACCCCTGCCCTACAAGGAAACGCAGCCTATGGTTTTTTGGTTGGGTCCAGAGGGATTATTACTGACGCCTCACCCTTTGCAATTATACTTTAATAGCTCATATTACATGTTAAGCTCCTAACTGAATGAATTACAAAGTGCTCCAATTACATGAAACAATTATGCACTGAAGTCAATATCCTTCCATAAATTGCTGGGAAGAATTGTATTCTAAATCCAATCTAATCATTGCCCCCATGTTGGAACACTCAATAAAGCCCCAGTGGCTTTGGGTCAAGACACTCTCATCATCCATTAAACTTAGAGTCACCCCTGACCCAGAGTAGAGTATAAAATCGTCATTTGGGTGTGAGTGGGCCATCTGCATGATAAGCAGGGGTTGCCCACGTACAGAGCAAGTCCAGACTCCTTCCCTGGCAATTACGATCTTTTCTGCAAGATCTTTTCTGCTCTCCCCTCCAGCCTCTCCTAACCAAATCCACTCACCCTAGAGACTAAGGTCAAGCCCATCTGCTCCAGGAAGCCTGCCATCCTGGGCATGACAGTGTGCTGGGACGGGGTGTGCATGTATGAACGCTTTCTCAGTGTGTCAAGAGGCCCATTGTAGACTTGGCCACCAGTTAACTAAATAAACGAACAAAGAAATTAAACTGATAGGGTTACGAGCAGAAATACCAAACTTGACACCAAATGTTACTTGTTTACTTGGTTATGGCAGGTGGATGACAGATGCATTTCAGCCTCATTTTTTCATTCGTTCGACAAATGTAAATTTACTTAGTACCTGTTAATGAGCTAGGTTCTGTGTGGTGCAGGGCCCAGCGCATCTCACACACACACACACACACACACACACACACACACACACACCATTTTCCTTGGAAAATGCAGCTTCGCAGGAATTATCACAGCAGTAAAAATTCTCTGACAAGGAACAGAAGAGAATCCTAATTCTGCCCAGCTCTCCACGGACAGCTAAGATAAGCCCAGAATAAGCGATTTCCCGGAGGGCTAAACTTTGGGCCAGGGGTGAAAATGGAGCTCTGGAGATGGCCCAAAGGACAGGCTTCTGGTCCCTCCCCTGGCCTCTCTCTGCTCACTACACCTTGGTCGGACTGCCAGGCTGTCAGGCTGGCCAGACGGACAATGCCCCAGGATAGCAGGCACGTCCTGCTTGCACCTGAAATCCAGCCTGGGAGCCACTGGCCAGGGCTCATCACAAGAAGACCTTCCAGCTCAGCCAGCTCATCTGCAGCTGTTTTTTTTAAAAAAAAAAAAAAAGCCAAGGAGGGCTTCCCTCGTGGTGCAGTGGTTGGGAGTCCGCCTGCCGATGCAGGGGACATGGGTTCGTGCCCCGGTCCGGGAAGATCCCACATGCTGCGGAGCGGCTGGGCCCGTGAGCCATGGCCGCTGAGCCTGTGCGTCCGGAGCCTGTGCTCCGCAATGGGAGAGGCCACAACAGTGAGAGGCCCGTGTACCGCAAAAATAAAAATAAAAAAATTTATAAAAAAGTTTAAAAAGCCAAGGAAAGCAGAGTCTTGGATGATCGATGGGCTGTGTGTGTCTTTCTCTCGCTCCCGCGAATTTTTCAGTCGGAAAGAGGAGGCTTATCTCTCATTTTTAATTGATTTTAATGTGGCTCAGCCAGGCTAGATGAGATCTTATCTCCTCTGTGGCCTTCGATGAATGGCGTGAGGAGCTGCCTGAATGTTAATAAGAGGGGATCCGAGAAGCCAGAGGAGGTAATGAGGCCGTTGTGTGCCTCGCGAGACTTCCTCAGCGGCCGGGCTGTCGGAGCTGACCTGCCAGGATGGACCCACCTACAGATTTCAGGGGTGGTGTGGCTATGGGGATGGGGGCAGTTTGATCTCTAGATGACGCAGAGGAGCAGAAACGCGCAGTTGTTATTCGTTACCGCCTGGAGAGATTCTCGCTCCATCCATTGCAAGGTTTGGGACTCCAGCTAGCTTGCCTCTCAAAACACGCACTCGGTCTCCTCCTGCCAGTTCCCCATGCTTCATTTGCCTCCGAAAAGCCTTCTTGGTACCTTTGCAGTTTATATCTGTAACAGAGGCAATACCTTCTCTTCTCACTTCCTGTTTGTCCCTCCTCACCACCCCCTCTTCCCCCAAACCTTGCTGGGCTCTGCCTCTCTGCATGAGCTTAGACCAATTGCCAAGCTCCTCTGGTCCTCAGCTTTCTCCTCTCAAATAGGGATAACAGCATCAAGCATGGGGCATTATCTGAGGAGGCAGAGAAGATACTGCAGGTAAAGCACCCAGCACTGTGCTCAGAGCGGTAAATAATCAGTTGTTATTTCTTTTCTACCCAACCTCCCTCTCTACCAAGCCAACTGGATCCAGAGATGGGAGCAAAATAATTGGAAACGGAAGGAGGGGCTGACATGTTGTTCAGTGGGGATGGACTCAGGCCCCTCTTGCAACCACACTATACGATAGTTAACTGATGGAGACCCAATCCATTCTCTTGGCTGGAAAGAGATAACAGGCACCTTGGAGGAGAGGGTCTCAGCATGGCTGCTAGAGAAGAAACAGCCAGAGAGGTTTTAAAAAACCAGTGCTATGCCACATGGTCCAGAGTCTGATTCAGTTGGCCTTGGATGGGCCAGGTGTTGACAGAGGTTTGGAATATTGCGGAAGGTGAGTTTCAAATGGTGCAGGCAGAGGCGGGGAAGATCTTATCCCGCAAAGCAGGGGCACCTTCTAAGAGCTCAGCTCCTTGTTCTACCTGGTGGTCCTCTGTAGGCCTCTTCCTGTGGTCACTACAGTTGTTCCAGGGGAAATCCAGTGCTCCAGCAGCGGTCCCCATAAGCCCAGGTGGCAGGTGGGCGGGTGGAGGAGGGAGGCACCTGTCTCTCCTTGTCCCTTAGCCCCCAAATCCTTCCCATCAACGAGGAGACCTGAGACAGTCCCGTATTCAGTACATGCTTACAGTTGTCTCGTACAAACTCAAACATCCAAGGGCTGATTTCCCAATATGTACAAACTCTGAAACACCCTTTCCCGCTGATACCACAGCCCCCTAATCCTCGTGTACACATACAAATGTGGTCAAAAACAGGTTCACTGAAACATACATATTTACAAACATACGTCAAGAACTGTGAATGGTCTGAGATTTTCTCCTACTTGCAAACTAGCGAGTTGCCTGCCACAGTGTCGTGGATGCTGGTAGAAAACACAAGATTCCTGGGTCAGGGATGAAGGATGGTTTACTTCTAACAGCAATCATAGGTGTCAGAGTATCAGCATTTTGGCGCCAGTTCTCTGAGCTCTAAATTCCACAGGGTGACATGAGGAGACTCAGTGACACCCTGCACACAGGGGGTTGTCATATTGAGGACCTCTGAGCTTAAGACACCAAGCCTTATAGTAAGTGGGAAACCTGTCTGCCTGGGCTTGGGCAGAAGATGCTAATTCTATCTACTGAGGCTGTTTGCTCTACAACATCCTGAAAAGAGTCCAGAACAAAGGGCATCATCACCTTTTTTTGCAAGATGTTCAGAAACGTAAGATCCATGGAGAATTACCTTCTAACACTTGTGTCCCCAGATATGCATCCCGACACGCAAGCGTATGAACTCACTTCAACGTGCACAGTGTCACCATCCTACAAACATCCACGAAGCTTTAGGAAATGCTTGGACAGGGTCTGGGGCAGTGCACGGCTTCCTGGTATAAACTGAGAATGCCTAGCTTGAGTCTCCATCTGGAATCCACTCTCCACATTGACCTGACAATGATCCTTCTAGTACAGTAATTGAGTACTTCCCTCCCTTGCTTAAAACCAGCTACCTGCTGGACACAGCTCCAACTCTGTAACCTGGCCTGTTGCCTCCGTGGCCTCCTTTCCTGCTTCTCCTCAGCCCAGCAGCATATGCTTCAGCCACAGGAAGCTGTAATGCTCCCCACCTGCCCTGCACCCTCCGGTGCATCCACATGCATTCCCTCTCTCAGCCTGAGATCTCTTGGGTACCAATCACGGGGTTGCAGAGCAAACTGTTCTCTATCCTACGCTCCCTCCACAATCCCTGTTTATGCCCAATGTCTCACTAAGCTCACTGTGCTATAATCATCATTTATTGTTGTCTTGACTTTTTCCCCATTCTAGGCTGTGAGCTGCTCTAAACCGAGGCCTTGTTTTTTTCATCTCTGTTGAGGGATCCCAGGGCCTAGGGCAGGGGACAAGTCTTAAGAAGCGAGATGATTACCGTTAGATCCATTATAGGACTGTAGGCAGAACTGGCTATACCAGTTGCAGGGCTCAATGCAAAATGAAAGTGTGGGATCCCTTATTCAGAAGTTATTAAGGATTACAAGATGGTGACAGTAGAGCATTAAACCAAGCATGTAGCCCTTCTGAGTGCAGGGCCCCAGGTGACTGCACAGCTCACACACTCATGAAGCCAGCTCTGAAAACAGCCTCATGAAGAGGCGATAGCATCAGTCACCTTCACATGCCCCAAGGACCCCATGAAGGCAAGTGCCCGGAATAAGGTTACAGGTCAAGGAGCAACCAGCCCCAACAGAGCCTTTGGGGAACCTTGGGTTTACATACAGTGACCCTCCCTCCCCACCTCTCTCCCTCCTTTCTCCTTCCTTCCTTCCTTCCTTCTTTCCTTCCTTCCTCCGCCATCTTCCACCTGTGTGTAGGAGGAGCCTAGCATTGACATTACCTAGTTCTTTTCCTCTAATCCACTTATGAAAATTCTTTGGGCACCTGCTGTGATCCGTGGCTTGGGTATAATGTGATGGGTTCCCCACTCTTGAGGAATCTCCATACACACCCACAGGACAGGATGGAACTTGCATTTTCCAGCCCCTTCCTCACCACCCCACATGTGCATACACACCTGATAAGCCGTGCAGACCCTTCCCTCAGTCCTTCCCCTGTAAGACTTTAAAATACATTACAACTGTGTGTTCATGATAACAGTACGAGGCAGATGTTTACGTAGAGATGCAAAGAGTCAAGAACGGTATTAAATACAAAATGAGTCTTCTGACTGCATCCAGTCCCACTATCAACTGGAAACCAATCTGACTTCTTCTATTCCACTGCTCTGAATTTTGTTCGTTCTGGTGGTTACACCATAGTTCTAAGTATGCTTAGACCTTTATTTCATGGTGTGTTAACTCTGGACAGAATCGATTGACTTCCTGCCATGAAAGGTGATACATTTAGTGTACTTCATCCCCCTCAGCTTTTGCTTCTCTCCTAGTTTTGTTATATTACTTTTAGCTCTTCTATTGGGTATCCTTATGACATTAAGTAATTTGTTTAAACCTGATATGTTCTGTTGCATTGGCTTTGCACAGGTCTCCAAGCTGTCCACTCTGCCAGGAGAAGAAGAAAACGGTTTCTGCCCCTCCTCTCAGCCCCCAGCCCCACGTTCTGACTTCTGTTACATGATCAACTTCTTTTCCATGATCAACGTTACAACATTTACAAGCTATTCAGTAACTATGGCTTCTGGGCCTCGTTGATAGGTTGATTTCAACATAGATTTACAATACTATGATCACGTAAACATTGTTCAAGCCAGTCCCTTACAGGTGGAATCGTATTCCTTAGTCACAAAACCTAGGCTGCTTGAAGAAGAAAGACACGAAGCCTGGATCAGAGAGATGCGGGATGCTCTTACCTGACATGTGTCAGTTTCTCAGACACGTCAACCACTGCATGGCAGCTGGCCGCAGACCTTTTTGCACCACGACTCCTTGCTCAGCCTTCCTTTTTCCTGGCTGCCTCTTGTTCTTTTTTTCTCATTCAAAAAAGAAACACACTCTTCACTCTTCTTCTTCTTTTCCATAGCCTTACAACCACTGGATTTTTAATCACACTGTTTGTAGAAGTGCCTATATCAGACCATCAGCTTTCTGGGTCCGGTGAGCTCCCCAGCTGAGATTTCCTTTTAGGGCACCATGCTGGGCTAGTTCCACTGTTTCTTCCACACCACGCCTTCCTCTTTTGTAGATTCCTTTTTCATTTTGCTTGTAGCACACCCTCAGACAATCTTTGTCGGAAAGGGTCTTTAGTTGATAATCTATAGTTATAGGCTCAAAGGCTCGAAATCATTTTCCCTCTGAACCCATTGGCCTCTACTGTCTGTGCTGTTGCTACAGATGTTGAGGCTAATTTGATTCCCTTTCTTTGCAGGTGAGCTGCTTTTCACTCTCTGGAAGATAAGATCTTATCACTGACCTTCTCAAATTTCATAAGGATATTCCAGGGTGTTCCGCTTTTCAGACCGAGGACCTGTGTCTTCAAACTAGGTTATTTTCTCCTAACCTCTAAACCTGCACATTTGGTTTTCTCCTTCTGGAACTCTGATATTGAGGGTGGGCCCCTGCCGGACCTTTGATAGAGAGCGGTGCTGACCTCTCCTCTTAGGTTGTGACTTCCTTGCTCTGGCTTATCCTTCAGCTCAGTATAATCTTCTTCCCATTTTCCAGAAAGTCATTACAATCTCTCGCCACTGATGAGCTCTTTGCCACGTGGCTGGGGATGTCCATGCTTGTACATTTCTACGGGCATTCCAGTGGATGGGAAAGGGAGAGAGTAAGACTGTGCTTCGCCTACCAGCTGGGATGGAAAGCTCCCCCCGGAAGACTTCGGGTCTTTCTGAGCAAGGCTTGGAAGGAGTAGGGGAGGCAGGGAGGGCGCTGGGCAGGTTTTCAGAGGCCTGAGGGAAGACTAGATTTCTGTGCCTGGGGGAGTGGTCACCTACTTCCATGAGGCCTCCCACTCGGCTCAAGAATGTAGAACGTCACTGGGGGTCAGATGCTGAGATGGTAATAGGAAGTAAGGAGGGTCCACAAGAACGGGAGGAAAGAGGGCTGCCCAAGTGGGCTGGCAAAGCCTTGAGCGGGGCAAGTGGGGCCCCAGGCCTTTGTGGGCAGCCTCGGGGTGACCTGGCTCTGTTTCTGCCTTACCCTCAGGTTTGCAAAACAGAGGACATCAAGCAGCTAGCTGGCCACTGGCGGAGCATCTTCCTCTCCCCTCCAGACTCAGAGTGTCCCCTGGACCGAGGCTACCTTGCGAGGGTCCACTTGGACGTCGGTTGGTGTATCTGTGTCCATGTGGTTTAGCTGAATTGGTTACATTCCTCTGGACACCTGGCTGGACTCGGGAGCCCAAGGGGGCGGGGGTGTGGAGGGGAGACGAGGAGATCATCTTGAAGTGTGGGACCCTCTGCGAAGGAGACAAGGTGGAGAAGGAACAGCAGTGGAGGGTTCTGGGCAACGAGGGTTGAGGGGAGGTGTGGCAAGACAATGGAAGAGGCCACCATGTGGGGAAAGGACAGCTTGGGCTTCCCAGGAGCTGCACCTGCTTGTGCCCCCTCCTGTCTCACCACCTGGTACCTTTGTGCCTCAGTTTCCTTGTTTCCCATCCGCTTGCTCCTTATTGAACTTCTTTGAGGTCAATGGGTATCCATCAGTCCCAGTTCAGGTGAGAGGCAGGCGACAGCCTGGGACAGGGGACTCAGAACTGCCCAGTCGTCCAGAAACGCTGAGTGAGGGGTCACGGCAGGCACTGGGCGGGCACTAAGTGGGGGAGATGGTGAAGGGCCCTGGATCCTGCCTTCAGGGAGCTGGTGGCGAGTGGGGGGCGAAGGAAACCAGCAGTGCACAGGAGACTGTTGACTTCCGTCATGGAAGCACATTGTCCTGAGTGACGGGAGCTGGGGCAAGGCGGCCCCAGATACGGTACTGCCGGTGGCCCCCGGGCTTGGAAGGGAGAGGGGCCCGCTGACCGCTGCGGAAGTCAGGGGACTCAGGCCACAGGGAGGCAAGTCAGAGCTGCTCCCAGCCCAGGCATCTGGGTGAGTGGACGGCGGATGGGCCTGCATTACAGCCCCAGGTCTGAGAGCAGCCCCAGGGCTTGTGGCAGGTGAGGGGGAGCTGGGGCGCCCAGGGACTGCACACATGCTCGAGTTCGCGGCGTTGAGCCATGTTTGCTTCAGCACAAGCCGGGCTGGAGGCAGGGTGTCACTCGCTCACACCCACTCACCCTTGAAGGAGGGACCTGGGAGCACAGGAAGCAGCTGATTCTCTTGCTTTGGGGCCTGGAGCTCCTCCAGTCCAAGCTCCTTGCTCTGCTGATGTGGGAACTGGAGACCGCTGTCTTCCCTCCACAGAGCACCCGGGGCATCTGGAAAAACCCCAGTTCCCCTCAGGGCTGGTCAAAAGCCTTCTCCTCTGGGACCCAACCTAATCCTCCGGGCAGGCCAGAGTCACACCCCCTCTACCCGCGCGGCTCCCATGAGGCCTGAGCTGAGCCCTGCTGTCCCTGCATGTGTCAGCTCCTAAGTTCTTCCAGGTGGGCCTGGATCCTGTTCATGTGACCTCCGGGGGCTCAGACGAGGGCTCAGTGGTGCTACTGGGGGAAGAAAGGAAGGGATGGCCTTGTCCCCAGGCCCCTCTGGTTCCAGGCCCTGCCCGGGGACCACACCAACCCACACCAGCCCGCAGCCTTTCTTGGGCTGCCCGGCGGCGCCCGCCCCTGGCCTCCCTCACACCCGAGCTGTGCAGCACTTGTTATTTTACAAGGCATCTTGGAGGTTGTTCTAGGGAAAGAGAAATGTCGGACTCTGAGTCTCTGCATTTACAGCAGTGTGGACACTGGAGTGACCTGTCAGCTTGCCCTTGAAGCAGCACTGTACCTGGCATCCTAAAGCCCAGACCCCACAGATGTTTGGCATCTTTCATAAGCTGATACAGCCAGGCGGGCCCTTAGGGACAGTTTTGTAAACTCTAAGCATGGTCCAGAAAGATGAAATGGGAAAGGTGGTTCCAGGGCTCATAGAAGGTTCCAGGGCTTATGTCCAAGCCAGGCCCACTATCTATATGGTGGTTATATCTTATGTGTCAACTTGAAAGTTGTTTTTGGATGAGATTAACATTTAAATAGGTAGATTTTGAGTAAAGCAGATAGCCCTCCATAACGTGGGCCTCATCCAATAATTTGAAGGCCTGAATAGAACAGAAAGAACAGCCCCCCCCTGAGTAAGAAGGAATTCTGCCAGGATGTCATCATCTAAGCATTAGCTTTGCTGGATCTCCAGCCTGCTGACACACTGAAGATTTGGATTTGCTAGTCTCCATAACTGTGTGAGACAATTCCTTGTAATAAATCTCTTTATATATATAGTTACGGACCAGATGTGTCCCTCCCATCCACACACTGAAGCCCTAACCCCCAGTGTGATGGTGTTAGGAGGCGGGGATCTGGGGAGGTAATTAGGTTTAATGAGGCCCTGAGGATGGGGCTCTCACCAGAGTCCGACTATGCTGGCACCCTGATCCTGGGCTTCCAGCCTCCAGGGCTGTGAGACACAGATTTCTGTTGTTTAAGCCACCTAGTTGGTGGTATTTTCTTGTGGCATCCCGAGCTGACACAACATTCTGGTTCTGTTTCTCTGGAGAACCCTGGTGAACACAATCCCATGGGTGGGTAGCCGGTGGCAGAACCTGGGGTGACACCCAGGCCTAGGGAGCAGCCTTCTCCTCCTTGGCCCAGCATGGAGTCTGGTGAGACAACCCACTTCCTCCCCTACTCCAGCCAAGAGCCCTGTGGGAAAGGGCAGGCCAGGAGAAGCTGCAGTGGTCCTCCAGGAAGCCTGTGAGGGAATCGAGGGGGAGGTCAGGAGGGGGTTGGTTGCTCTGTACACTGAACTCTCCCTCGTGGCAGTGTCCCGTGGGCATAACAAGAATAGTATGTTGTGATGTTCATCAAATGCCTTGGCCTCCATTATGTTAACAGTGAGGCAGGCAAGAAAGAAATGATTACCGCACACCCATTTGTCAGAGGAGGAAACTGAGGCCCGGAGAGGGGCAAGGGACTCATTCAAGGTCACAGAGCAGAAGGTACTGGAGTCAGAATCAGAGCCAGGCCTCTGAGCCCACACAGAGCAGGCACTCGATACAGGTGCACAGAATAAATGCACAATGGACAAAAGAGCAATAAATAAATGGGCCTCCCAACACAGTGCCTGACCACAGCAGGGTCTCAAGAAATATCTAGCGAAATCAGCAACAGAGCCCCTGGGTCTATGATGTCACAGTGTCCTTGTTGGCTTCCTCCATCACTCACACACACACACACACACACACACAGAGACACACACACAGACACACACACACATGAGCATCTCTCCAGAACACTAACAAAACTTTGAAGCGGTCCTGCTTTGTCATGGTCAAATAGCCCTGCCCTGGGCACCAAGTTCCTTACTCTCAACATGCACACTCCCAAGTCCCCCCAACACTTCATTCCCCTCCCCCCTCTAAGCCCCCTCCCCAGCACACACAGCCCTGGGTAGAAACACCGGGACTCTCCCTCTACCTCCACAGCTGCTCTAGGAAACCTTCTCAACTTCCCACTGCCATTGCAAAAGATGCTGATCTTCGTCAGCTGCATTAATGAGTCACAGCCCAGGAGGCGCCAACCTTCCTAAAAATATCCGAGAACTCTTAGTGCAGAGAGAGGCTGTGAAGGCGTGTGCGTCCTAATGCAGCCACCCGCCCTGTCCCAGCCGCCTGGGCCACCCCTCACACCCACCTCTCCCCCACAGTCCCATCCCCACCTGCTCTGAGCCCCCAGACCCTGAATGGGTGGGTGCAGAGCCAGGTACCTCCGAGGGAACCTTCAGCCCACGTCCCCACACTATAGATGGGGAAACTGAGGCCTAGAGGGGGAAAGGCCAGAGGCGGAGACCTCCTGGTTCCCAGTGAGAGGTTCTGCAGAGTGCTGCCTCTGTGTCGACAGCCAGCTGGGGGAGGGGAGGAAAGAGACTCGTTTGTCTAGAGCTCTGGCTGGGCCGGGCTGGCCCTGGTCCGATGGGACCTCAGCTGCCCACCCTATGATCCAATAAAGAGCTCCTCCAGGCAGAAGCAGTTCACCAGGGACAGGTGGGGCAGGGGGAGAGGTTGCCCAGTTTCCCCAGGCCGTGATGGAGCTGTCCTCTAACAGTAGGTTTATGCTTCTCAAGCAGGGAGCCTGGGATTGGCCCCCAAGATGGAGAGCAACGGGGTTTAGATTTAGTTCTGCTTCAGAAAAGGAGTCTGTTCCTTTGAAATTCCTGCACAGGGGGCTCCTTAGTGCTCACCCGCCACCCGGTCAGAGAATCCTCCAGGTCTCCCTGGCAGCCCCAGGCTTGTTTCCTCCAGGTGTGGTCCCAGCAGAACCTGGGAGCCTCTTGGAAATGCAGGCTCTCAGGCCCCAGCCCAGACCAGCTGGATCAGGTCCCCAGGGGGTTCTCATGCCCATGGGAATTTGAGAAGCACTGGCCCGTGGAGGCACTTAGCATCAGGCCACACCCCGCAGTGACTCCTGTGATTAGCTGCACATGAACAACACTAATTAGCTGGGAGGGAGGCGGGGAAGACTGGAATAGGAGAGGAGGGATCCCCAGGGTGGCAAATCATGTAAGTGGAAACTGCTACTCGGCCCCTTTGAAGGAACGAAGTTCACGGAATGAGTGAATCTGGGAAAATAGAGGGCGCGAGACTTTGTCTGGTGCAGCCCTCCTCCTGAGGCTGGAGCTCCTTTTCAGTCTCTCCAATGGCTGCTTTCCAGTCCCGGCCTGGGCTCCTCCCATGATGGGGAGCTCACCACCTCTCGGACAGCCATTGCGGGTGGACAGCTGTGACTCTGCAGGTCCTCTCACGTGGGGCCCACCTGCCTCCACGGCCCCAGCTGGCCCGCTCTCCAGCCCTTGGTCCCCTCAGGGCTGCTGGTAAGCAGGCCTGTCCCTCCTTGATCCTCGATGCCCTGCCACTTTACTCTCTATCTGGTTCCAGAAATAGTCTTTCTATTTGTGTGTGGCGAGGCATTTTATGGACCTCTTTTCACCGAGCATAGAGGTGTGGAAGAGGCAGAACTTGTGTTGCGAGGGTTTGCTGAGTTGGCCTCACTTCACCCCTTCCTCGGGCCATCAGACAAGCGGGCACCAGACAGGCTGGGTTGAGTCAGAGGTCTAGGGAGGTGACGCCTCCAGGGCCTTTCTAAGCTGCAGACACTGGTGCAGGGCGAGGGCACAGGGGCTTGGGACGTCGGTTGGTTGCCGAACATCACCCCTTGCTGCAAGCAGGGCCCACGGGAACCTCAGGGGACTGAAGGAGCGCGTCCCAAGGAGCCTGGTGGGGGACAGCAGGTGTGCACAGCACGGGGGACCCACCCCTCTGGCCCCTCCCTGCACTCTCCGTGGGGCTGCAGCCCAGGACCTCTGGACACCTCTGACTGCCCACTCCACAGGCTTCCAACTTGCACCTTCTAGGGCTGAACTCGTCTTCCCATCCCCGAGCACCGCGGCCGTGTCTCACCAAGTTGCACCATTGTCGCCCAGGGTCCAAGCTGCAAACTGGGGGTCACTTTCAGTTCTAACCCCCAATTCCCTCCCCCTTTTCTCCTCCAAGCCTCTCAGGGAGTTCTGCGTGCGAATCCTGGGACTCTGGTGGCAGGGCTCTGCAGAGGGGAAAACGCTGGTACAAAGCCCCAGGGACATTGTTCTGGTCCCAGCCTGTCACTGACTCACTGAGGACGGTTCTGATCCCTCTCTGAACCTTTGTCCCATCTACACAATGACAACATCTACAGGCGCTCAGAGCTGGGTCACTCTAGACCTGTGGTGACAAATGGAAGCCACTAGGCACTTGCGGCTGTTTAAATTAAATTAAAGTTAAATAGAATACAGAATTCAGCTCTTAAGTCACTTGAGCCACATTTCAAACGCTCAACCGTCACCAGTGGCTATTGTATTGGACAGTGCAGGTCTAGAACGTTTCTGTCATCTCAGAAGGTTCTAATGGACAGCGCCGTTCCACTGCCCAGTGAATTTGAACGAGCCTAGGAATCACCTGGGCTCTTGTTAAAATGCAAGTTCTGACTCAGAGGCTGGCAGAGGCGCAGATTCTGCGCCTCTAACAAGCTCCCTGGTGACTGAGCAGCAGAGATCTAGACGGTGCTGCTCATCGTGGGTGTGGGGTTGGCAGAATCAGCAACAACTGGCAACATCTTAGCGATGCAGAGTCTCAGGCCCCACCCCAGACCTGCTGAATTCGAAGCTCTGGTGGTTGGGCCCAGGAATCTGTGTTTTAACAGGCCCTCCGGGTAAGTCATACACACATTTGAATTTGAGACTCCTGAGTCCATCCGGGGTTCCATGAAATAGCTGCTGGGGTTCAATGACATCACTTCTCTCTCAAAGTATGTCCTGTTATGTCCAAACTTGCTATCCCAAGCAAACACGGGGAGCCTCGTGTCACTTCCATCGGGGCTACATCCTGCTCGTTGGGGGCTCAGGAAGAGGAGATGGACAGCAGCAGGCCCAGCCTCAGACCGTGGCCCTGCCCTGAGCTCACTTTGCAGCTGGAGCTCCTGATAGCCAGTCACTCCCACGTCTTCCCGGCAGCAGGCCCAGCGTTCTCTATGGGAAGACACAGGGCCATGGCGTCCAGCAAAGGACAGGTGCTCTTCTGAGCACTTCTGAGCCTGCACGCAGGAGGAGGGCAGGCCTCTCCCCACGCCCAGCTCACTGAGCCAGCAGACTCACAGCCTAAGACTGTGAGCCCCAGAGCAGGGCTAGCTGCCCACTCAGTGCCGGGTGTGAGCAGGGATTAATTTGGGGGTAGGGCCACGCCCAGCTCAGGACTCTGAACACGCAGCCTGCGATTACAGCACGTACGCCCACCTCTCTCCGTGGCTGCAGCCCCCGGCCTGCAGCCTGCTTTCACCCCTGCCCGATGGCTCCTCCAGCAGACTGAGCAGACATTTCCAAGGCCACTGCTCCCTGCCACTCCTATGCACTTGCCCTAGGGTTTAGGGATCCCTCTGAATGCCCTGGCCCCTGCCAGACCCCTCCCCACAATCACTGATGTCGATAGAGGGGGCCTCCCTGCCACATGCCACACCCTTACCCAGCAGTGCCGTTTGGGCCTGATCCTGGCAAGTATCGCAGCCTGAGACACACCTGGAATGGGCAGCAGTGGGCCCCTGCCCCTTTCCCCAGGCGGGCCAGCCATGCCCCATGGGATCCTCCCAGCATGCCCTGCAGCTGGGGCACGTCTAACACCAGCGGCAGTTGTCCCACTGGAAGGTGAATGTGGAACCCCTGACCTGGCTCCACCTGCACGAGCAGGGTCCCCTGGGGACAAGGCAAGGCCACCCAGCAGGCCAGAACAGGAGGGGTTTTGTCACTCCTCTCAGCATATGGAGGGAGAAGCGCAGCCCAGAGAGAGCCAGAGACCAGCTGGCGGCCACACAGTGAGCCGGATGCAGAGCCAGGGCCTGGACTGAGGGGCTCTCTCTTCCCTCTTAGGCCAAGGCTTCTGCAGGGACAGTCCAACCAGCCGCGGTCTGTGATGGGAGCTCCGCGCTAGCAGCTTCGCAGGCAGTGCCGCTGGGTGTGGTGGCTCTGAGAACCCTCTTTCATTAATGCAGAAAGCTTAACTCACCGAGGTCAGGCAGCTAGCAAATGCTCCCCCAGAAGCTCTGGGCCCTCAGGGCTGGGTGTGGCCTCTTTCCCAGGACAGGGACCCTCGGCAGCCCCCAGGCCACACTCTGCCCCGTGCTGCCACTGACTAGAAGCGGTCTCCTCAGGGAGGCCTTCCTGTGGTGGCCAGACTCACCCTCCGTGGTCCCCACCGCGCCTGTGTGGGGTTCTCGGAGTCCTAGGCAGTGCCTGGACTGACATCCTTGAACGAGCCCCGTCCTTCCTTGCCTGGCCTCTGAACTGCCCGTGTGGACCAGGGCAGGATAGCCCCTCGGCTCTCTGTGTTTCTGCCCCAGCTGCCTGAGTGCCCTCTGAGTCATGAGGAGCTGTTGGTCCAGGAAAAGGAGGTGGTTGGGGCACCCCCAGCACACCCGCACCCTGGCATGGGCACCCCTCCCAGGTCTCCCTTCCTCTTCCTGGACTGCTCCTCACTGCTCCTCTATCCCATGAGCCCTCGAGGATAGGGATTGAGTTTCTCCTGCTCTGTCTCCCTCTCAGAATCTCCTGACACCATAGAATTCACATTTGTCGGGTACCTTCTTGTGCCAGAAACCATCCCGGGCACCATTACATATATTCACTTAATCCTTTCAATAACACTATCTGTTGAGTGTTGTTAGCCCATTTTACGGATGACAAAACTAAGATGTGGAGAGCTGACATCACTGGGAGAAGGCCATCTCCTTAGTAAGTGCCGGTGCTAAGATTCAAACCAATGTGGGTGACCCCTGGGTTCAAGTTCTCCCCACAGGCCAAGCTGAAGGCCACTTAAGGTGCTGTTTCTGGAATACGCTTGGGGTCCCTGGCCTGGCCCTCAACCTGATCCCTACCAGACTGTCCGAGGCCAGGCCCAGCAGGGCACTGTGAAGGAAGGCCTGGCAGGGGCTGCGTGCCTGCAGGGTGGCAGGAGGGCACCAGCCCCAGGGCCCTCTGTCCTCACCCCCACTTCACCCCAGCTGGTTCCGTCAGGCCAGACAGTGGGGCCTGAGGACGGCAGGCGGTGCTGGCAGCCGAACAAAGAGGTCGCAGTCAGTCTCACACTTCCTTACTGCACAAAGCCCCACTTCCCTCCAGACACAGGACCCCAAAGAATGCTCGGAATGTCGTTGGGACCAGACAGCCTCCTGCAGATGCGGAGAGGCTGGCTTTGTGCTCAGTTTGCCAGGATGACTGACCCCAAGTTGGAAAGGTCACTCCCTGACCTGTGACCCTGCCCTCTCACCCCACTGAGATTGGGGGTGAGGAGAAGGGAGGGAGGGGTGAGCTGGGACTCCCTCCAGTGGCTCTTCCATGTCGGTGGGATGGGGTCCCAGGTTTGAAGCAGCTTCAGGAGAGAGAAGAGGGGAGTCCCTCCTGACATGAGCTCACCCAGCCCTCAGGAGGTTGAACTTGACCCTGAAGACGTGTCTGGGGCCCCTGTTCCCCAGTGAGAGGGGCTTCTGGTGTTCATTTGCACAGTCAGCCCCATGGGCAGTGGCAGATCCAGCCCTGCCTCACCTGCTCCTCCAGCGCTGGGCTGCTCTGGGCCACTGGGCCCCTCCCACCCGGCCTGCCTGCTGGGTGCCCCGGTGGCCTGGGAGCAGATGTGAATCCTGCCCTCACGGGGCGGGCATTCTAGCGGGTGAGACAGGCGGGAAGCCCCAAACCTAGGGCAATCCCAGGCGGTGAGACACGCTATGGAGAAAGAGGAAGGTAGGGCTGGTGGTAGGTAAGGTAAACAGGGTGCTCAGGAGGTCAGGAAAAGAGACATTTGGTGAAGACTTGAAAGAGGTGAACCTTGTGGGGAAGGACGTTCCAGAAAAAAGGAACAGCAAGTATGATGCCCTGCTGGCTCAGGGCCCAGCAAGAAGAGCCGAGCTGGCAAGGGGACGTTTCTGAGAGCTGAGGTCAAGAGGTAATGGGGCAGAGTGCGGACTGTGCGGGCCTCCACAGGACCTCAACACTCATTCTGTGAGATGCGTGCCCTGGCGGGGTTTTGAGCAAAGGAGCGCTGAGACCAGCCGTGGGGCTTTAGCGGGACACCCTGCTGCCGTGTGCAGACTGGATGAGGTGACGAGGGAAGAAGCAGGGCTTGCACTAGGAGGCCCCCGGGCCTGGTCACCCTGAGCACACCCTGCACACATCTCTGTCCCACAGCAGCCTGTCCCCAGGGCCTGGGACTGGCAGCTGCCAAGGGGACATCTGTTCCACACTTGGTGGGACAGGCGAGGCCCTGTGCTGGGGGACAGGACAGATGGAGAGCCGTAAGACACGGTGCTTCTCTCAAAGAGCCCCTTTACTGATGGGGAAACAGGCCAAGGTGCCCCTTCCCAGCTCTCAGCCCCAGAGCTCAAGGGGAAAACTTCCCCGGGGACACACACCCATTCTACCGGCACAAGGCCTGCCAGCCTCAGGGCCCCAAGAGGCCGTATTGGCTGCGCTAAAGCTTAGCCCACGGTCTAGCTTGTGACCTGAGGACCCCAGTGTCCACTTGCAGGGACCCAGGCAGAGCTGGGCCAGTGGTTGGGAGACAGTGGGTCTTCTGGGCAGTGGAGTCAGAAGGCTGGTGGTCAGCAGTGGCATGGTTGGTGGGGCTCTCGGTAGACCTAGAGTCAGGGCCCAGCCCAGGGCAGCTGGATGAATGGACATGAGAAGAGGGAAGAAGGGGGCCATGTCCACCCAACCCCCAAAGCCAGAGAACCCTGTTCAGCTTGCCTGTGGCTCACTCTTCCTCAGCAGAAAACTGTTTTTTCCTTCAAAATCGCAGACTTCCACCTTCAGACGATAACGTGTTCTCAGGAAGTTACATGTTTTGTTTTTCTGTGCAAGCTGCTGGGGGTAGTGTTTGTTTTAGAAACGTTTTTCTGTAAAAGGGTCTGGGGGCCCCACTGCCCCTCAGACCAGGCTGACCCCTAAATAGGGTGGTCAGATTTGGCAAATAAAAATACGGGACACCCAGCTAAATTTGAATCTCAGGTGAACAACAAATAATTGTTTTAGTCTAAGTAGATCTCACACGGTATTTGGGACAGACTTACATTAAAAAAAAAATCATTTGTTTATCTGAAATTTGAATTTAATCTGTGTTTTGCTCAGTTACCACGTCCCTAAGTTCATGGAGATGCCACTCCGGCCACCAGCCCCAAGTGCTCCTGAGACCTCTCCTGATTCCACTGACCCTAGAGGGGGTCCGCTGTCTCCCAACCACGGGCCCCGCTCTGCCTGTGTCCCTGGCGATGGGCCCTGGGCCCTCAAGCCCCAGGCCACACTGTGGCTCAACTTCAGAGCAACCAAGAAGCCAAACCCCACGCGTGCCTTAAATCTTGCCCTGCTCCGCATTTGCCCCCTCCTTCCACCTAATTCCAGGAAAGACGGAAAGGTGGAGGGAGGTCTCCCTCCCTGAGGTCAGGAACCTCAACCTGGTTTTTAAGGCGGAGCTCTAACCTGGCCATGGCCTCTGCTCAGGGCTTTCAGGCCTCAGCCTGAAGGGAGGCAAGCCAAAGATTGGCCCTTTACTTTAAAAAAAATTTTTTTTTTTAAATTTTATTCTTTGGCCTTGCCACGCAGCATGTGGGATCTTAGTTCCCTGACCAGGGATCGAACCCGTGCCCCCTGCATTGGAAGCGCGGAGTCTTAACCACTGGACCGTGAGGGAAGTCCCAGGTTGGCCCTTTACGAGAGGGGCCGCCCTGGACTCCCACCCCAAATCCATCCCACACTCACGCTCCCTAGCCACAAAACCCTCCAGGGCTCTTGACACCCCAGGGCCCGTGCCCCTCACCCCAGCTCCTGCAGTGTGTGAAAGGGGAGTTTTCTCCTTCCTTTTCTGGCGAGACACCCGAATCTGGAGTCCTGCTTCCGTTTTAAAGCATCACATCATGACCCCTGAGGTATGTATTTTTCCGGCTTTATGGAGCCCTAGAGCAAGTGAAACACCTCTCCTGCATCCACCACCTCCGAAAGATCACCCGTCAGCTCGCTCATCCAGAAACGCTCTCAAGACACCTACTCTCAGCCTGGCCCAGCTTGGTCTGGGTGGGTGAAGATACAGAGAGGCTCCGTCAAGGCCTCAGAAGCTCAGGCTGGTGGGAGAGAGATGGGTAAATGTCTCATTACCTTGCAGTGTTTCTAGGCTGGTCATGGGGGGAGAGGGGTTGGGGGCTGCCCAGGCTGAGAGAGCAGGGTGGGCTTCCCAGAGGAGGAAATGCTGAACTGAGTCCTGAGAGCTTAGGAAGATTCTGCTGGGGAAGGAGACAAGAAATGCTGTTTCAGAAAGAGGAGCAGATGGACAAAGGCCTGGAGACTTGGAAGCCATTAGCTCCCTGAGCTGGAGAGGTTTGTGGGGAGTAAGGCCGAGGAGGGCAGCGGGGGGCTTGGATTTCATTCTGTAGAATTCAAGGTGAGAGCAGAGCTCACCTGTGCTCACGGGAGCAGTGAGGCCACCGGGGAGGGTGCGGGTCCTGGGGGCAGGGACCGGTCTCCTTCTCCCCGACTCAACAGCCCAGCCAGCATGAGGCACGAGCTCCACGTCGGCTAAGTCAACGTGGGTCAGAACAGAAAGGCATCTCGGCCCCTTAATAAAGCGACGAAAACTGAGGCCTGACTCTGGAGAGAGCTGTTCCTCAGCCCTTCACACAGGAAGCCCCTTCCTCAGGCTGCAGCCCCTCTTCTCAGGCCTTCCCCTTCCCCTGTCCCTCTGTGTTTGTCCACCTCTGGGCCCGGGCCCCCTCTCCTCCCGGCGTAGCCTGAGCCCCCGCGTCACCATGCACTTCCAGACCCCCGGAGCCTGAGGCTTGCCCAGCAGCCCAGCCCCAGATCCCATCTCTTCCTCCTGAACACGCCCCACATTGCTCATCTTTGTGTCCTTTTTCCTGTGCCTGAGCTATTCTGACTTTATTGCCCTGGTTCTCTCCACGGGTCACTCGCCAAACTGAGTCTGGAACCACGGATTGAAAACAACAGTCCCTCCAACCCCTAGGACCCCGTCCTGGTGAAGAGACAGGACAACGGAGAACCTCCCTCCCTTCTTCCTCCCCTCCTGGACCTGGCAGGACCCTCATCCTGGCCCACAAGGAGGCCGTGATCCTGCCCTGGGCCCTGGCCCACAAGGAGGCCGTGATCCTGCCCTGGGCCCATGTTAACCGCAACTTCCCAAGCGAGTCTTTAGCGGGGGGCCCTTAGCCCTGGCAGTGCCACTCCCGGGGGACTGGGACAAAGCGCAGGTCACCGAGTCCCGGGCTCCATCTGCGTGGCTTCTCCTCAGGCAGGACAGAGACGCTGAGAACAGGACTGCAGGCTTTTGGCCCCTCCCAGATCCCAGCGTGTCTGCTCCGTGCCCTTCTCATCTTACTGTCAAGGAATCCAGGCTCAGGGGAGTTAAGCCATTTTCTAAAGTCACAGAGCCGATAAGAGCCAGGCCTGGGACTTCTGGTTTCACACCCAGAGCCCTTTCCTCCCTCTGCCAAGTGCTGAATTGGTCCTGAAGCCAGTTCCTTGAGGTGGGGCAGCCCGGGCCCCAGGGAGAGAGGCCTGGGAAGCACGGCTCAGGCCTGGCTCTGCGGCCAACTTCTTACGTGGTTCCCGTCAGGTTCTTTCCCGGCTCAGCGACCTTCTTGCAGCTCAGAACACCAAGATTTCCCAGTTGGGGCCCCTTTCTTCTGATAAGAGTGTCTCTTTCACCAAACTCTGGTCAGGTTCTTCTGGACTCTCCTCTCAACTAGGTCCTGGTTTCTGTGTTCATCCAATTTTAGTAAGAATCTTGCTAAGTCAGTCTAGCCAGCATCCCCCATCCTTGAAGTCTGATCACCTTCAGTATCTGCTGGGGTTCCTCATCCCCTGGCCACCCCCAGGTGGTGTGTGATCACCCTGACCTGCCTCCAGCAAGGATCCTCTTAGGTAAGTTTACCATCACTCCTGATGCTTCCTCTTAGTAATTTTCCATCCCCTGACAGCCCTTGCTTCTTAGCTATAAAGTCCCATTTTTCCTTATATTGGCAGTTGAGCCCAATTTCTCTCCTATTACAAAACCCCACCGCAGTGGCAGTCCCCTGTCCCATTCTTTAAACAAGTGACGCAATAATTATTTCTTTAACACCTCTGTTCCCATCAGAACCCTCTCCCACTGCTGCCTGCCATCCCCGACCTAGGCCATGGGGCTACAAAAACTCCTGATTCAGGTCTTGGTATAGCCCCAAGAGTTTGAAATTATGTCCCCAACCCTCCTCCACCCCAGACCTGTGATTTATAGCTCTAAGTTTGTTACAAAGCGAGACAGCATGATGTCATGAAAAAACCAAGGACCCCGTCCTCCACCCAACCTGAGTTCTTATTTTGGTTCCATCACTTAGTATCTGTGAGATCTGGGTCAGGTCACTAAAGCCCTTTGAGCCTCAGTAGCCTCGTCTGTAAAATGGTCAGAATTATTGAGGATTAAATGAAACAATGAAGAAAAGTACCTAGAACGTAGAAGGTTCTCAATAAATGGTACAAATTATTATAACCTTCACAAGCTCCCTCCCTTCCATTTCTAGCCGGGAACTAGAGCCCTGGGATCAGCTCCCAGGCTGGCCCACCCAGGGGACATGGGCCCTGCCCAGGAGTCAGGCACAGGTAGCCACTGCTCTGAGGATGCAGCCCTGCCCCCTGCACTTCTAACTGCTCCCTGCCATGCCCCAAGGGGAAAAAAGTGCCTGTGCAGCTGGCCTGTCACCCAGCACATCCACGACTCCACAGCCCCCAGGGCCAGGGCCCACTGGTGGCCATGAAAGCATAAGGAATGTGGTAGGCAGAATAATGTCTCCCCAAAGATAGCCAGTCCTGGAACCTCTAAGTGTCACCATAGTAGGTTCAACAGTATTCCAAAAAGATATATTCAAGCCCTAATCCCTGATACCTGTAAATGCGGCCTTATATGGAAATAATTTCTTGGCAGATGTACTTAAGGATCTCAAGATGAGATCATCCTGGATGTAGGATGGGCCTAAGTCCGAGGACTGGTGTCATAAGAAAAAGGAGGAGATTTGACACACGCAGGGAGGAAAGCCATGTGAAAACAGAGGCAGAAATTAGAGTGATGTTGCCACAAGCCAAGGAACACCAGGAGCCCCCAGAAGCTGGGCGAGGCAAGGAGGGGGTCTCCCCTAGAGCCTCTGGAGGGAGGACGGCCCGGCTGACACCTTGACTTTGGACTTCTGGACTTAAACTGCAAGAGAATAAATTTCTGTTATCTTAAGCTACCATGACTGTGGTAATTAGTTGCGGCAGCCCTAGGAAACTAACAGTTACCTTGTTTGGAAAGAGCGTCTTGACAGATGTGATTAAGCATCCTGAGATGGGGAGGTGATCCTGGATTACGCAGGCGGGCCCTAAATGCGGTTGCACGTATCCCTACAGGAGGGAGAAGGAGGGAGGCCTGACACAGAGGAGCAGAAGGCACTGTGAAGATGGAGCAGAGAGAGATTGGAGGCTGCTGGCTTTGAAGAGTCGAGAGTGGCAGCAGCCTCCAGCAGCTGGGAGAGGAAAGGAAAAGATTCTCCCCCAGAGCCTGCGGAGGGCGTACAGGCCTGAATACCTTGATACCCAATGAAATGGAGACTTCTGGTCTTCAGAACTGTGAGAGACTAAATTTCTGTTGTTTTAAACAACCCAGTTTGTGGTAATTGGTTAGAACAGCCATAAGAAACTAATGCCGGGGTAGCATAGCAGAGGCCACATCGGGTCCCTCTCCTCAGGGGCTTATACCATCCAGGCGTGGCATCCCCGCTAGCCCTTCCGCCATTCCCCCACTTCCCAAGCCCCAGACAGAAGATGGCCCCACCCCAAAGCCTCCCTCGCATGGCGCTGGGTTCCTAGTGTTAAGTGTGTAAGTGAACATGCAAATCCCTCTCGGTAACCCCGGTTCCTGAAGTTTAATACAAAACTGGGCGATCGGGCCCCTCGTTCCTGAGGCTGGGCTGGGATAGGTGGGGAGGGGCAGTTTGGGAGCCCGGACACTTTGGGGAGAGGAAAACCTGCCTGAGGTGTGGCCAGCCTCTGCCCCTGGGCTTCTGCCAGCTCGGGTCCAGGAGCCAGGCCCTGGGGTCCTGAGGAGAAGAGGCCCAGGGTGTCCAGGATCCTGTCTGGTCCTCCAGTGGGGGAAGCACCAACCTCATCCTTCCCATAGAAAAACCCTCTCCTCTTCAGCCTTGGGACTCCCCACCAGCACCCGTGGCGCCTTGGGTCTCTCTAGGAGGTGTGCTTTGTCACCGTCCTTCCCAGGGAGACCCCAAACCCCGACTCATTCATTTTAATCCCGAGACTCACATCATTCAACAGGTTTTGAGTTGCCGTTTTGTAGATTGAAAACCTAAGGTTCGGAGATTCCCCCAAAAGGACAAGTCAGGGTAGACCAGTAGTTCTAAAGCAGCCACCGCCTCCGGGGCTCTTGCTTCTGGAGGCTCAACCCGATTGACAGCTCAGAGCTGTTAACTCAGTAAGGAGCTAATGGGTTTCCCCTTCCTATTCGGCTCTTGGCTTAAGTTATTTTCCTTTTTCTGGTTTGCAAGGAACAAAAACAAGTAATTTTCTCGTAAAAATAACAATGGCACAACCCAGGTTCCAGAGAGCCTCCAGTCAAAGCCAGTAACTTCAGGCTTCTCAGGGGACCCAGCACTCCCGCCCCAGTCAGAGCCAGCAGAGCAAAGCCTTTGCTGCCGTGTGTCGGTCTGGCTCATGGTTGAGTTTTCCAGGAGACGAAATGTGAGCAGTAAGACCAATGTTAGAAATCAAAGCAGGTTGGACGTTCAGTGCTGTTTTGAATGCCACAGAGAACGCCAAGCCAGGTCTCTCCCGTGTGGGCTGCCCTCAAAAATTCAGGGAAATATCACGTTCACAGCCGGGAAAACAATTGCACTGATTAATTGTGCTTCTGTTTATGCCTCGGTTCTCCAGACTTCTGAGTGCCTTCCAGTGAGGCCACCTGCCAGATGGAAGTGCTGTCACATGCGGCTTCTTGGTGCAAACTGCGAGGCTTGGGAGGCTCCAGCGAGCCTGTTAGAATCCCATTTCCTAAATGGCCGTAATCAAAGAACAAGCTCTTAGTTATGTAGCAGTGAGCTTTGGAAATAGACGAGCATGCAAAATCACAATTTATGAGTTCAGCCAGTTTTTCTTTTTCTGCTAAAAATATCAGTCCATGGACTTCCCTCGTGGAGCAGTGGTTAAGAATCCTCCTGCCAATGCAGGGGACATGAGTTCAATCCCTGGTCAGGGAGGATCCCACATGTCACGGAGCAACTAAACCTGTGCGCCACAACTACTGAGCCTGCACGCCCGGAGCCCGTGCTCCGCAACAAGAGAAGCCACTGCAATGAGAAGCCCGCGCACCGCAACGAACAGAAGCCCCTGCTCGCCGCAACTAGAGAAAAGCCCGCGTGCAGCAACGAAGACCCAACACAGCCAAAAATAAATAAATAAAATTAATTAATTAATTAAAAAATATATACATCAGTCCACGAAAATCTTATAGCTTTGGAGGAGAGTCAACCCATCGCTAATTATCTATGAGCAGCTCCTCCGTTGCTACCTTCTTCTTCCCACCCCTGTGAAGGGCCCGAGGCTTGGTGAGTAAGGCTGAGCTGGCCTTGGAGAGGGAGTGTGGGAGGCCTCACTCCCAGGGCACACAGGGCCAGGGCACCAGCGGGAAGAGGTGAGTACTGCATGGCTGGGAAATACGTAGCTACAGAGAGGGAGCCGGGCCAGCCTGGGTGCATGGGGGACAATGGTCCGGCCAGCCCCATTCAGCTGTCTCCTGTCTTTCTGTGGCAGTACTTGGGGGCAGGCAGTACCGGGCAAGGCTGGCCTCACAAAAGAATCTGCTTCCTCATCCAGAAAACTCCACATTGGGAAGCTGGAGGGAAACAGGCAAGACCCTTCAGTCCAATCCTATCCCTGCATGGGTGCAGCTGGCCCCCCCAAGGTGGGCTCGAAAGAAGCTGGGGCACTGGATTCGGGTCCCAGCTCTGGCGTCCACTAACCCTGGTGAAGTCACAGGGCCTCTTGGGATCTCAATCCCCTCCGCTCTGAAATGGGATGCTCTGCTCGTGTTGGCCTCGCTTGGATTTTGGCCAGGATTAAATGAGAACGTGGAGGGGGTGTTGGTTGTTATTACTGGCATAAAAACAGCTATTTCCCAGCTCATTAGTGTGGAAAATGTAAACGTCTGGATGCCTAAGGACAAAGACCCCGCCGGCCCTTTCCGCGCTCCCTCCTCACCCCCATATTGTTGGGAGTTTGTTTTGTTTTCTCTGGAACTTCCAGAACAATGGGTTGGTTCTGCAGCTATTCACACTCCCAGGGGATGCATTTGCTGAGCTAAGGCCACATTCCAAGGGTAAAGGATCTGAAGGGATATTTACCTGACTCAGTCCTGTAGCCCTGAGAGGCCGTGCTGGGGGCAGGAAGCCTGGAGACACCACTGTGTCAGCCCCACAGCTGGAAGCCCAAGTCCAAAGCCTCCCGGGCTGATGTGAAGCCATCAACTGTCTCAAAGACAGAAAAGGCCAAGCAGTACCGACTTCCTCCTCCTCCAGCTCTGACATCCAGGATGCTGTTTGGCCTCAACACACAGACTCCCCAGCTCCTCAGCCACACTCTGCTCCCACCTTGCAGGTTCCCAAAGGTTGTGAGAGCCTCTTTCAGCACCCCTGGAGGACCCACTCCAGCACAAGGTGAGGGGGGGCGCACTGGGGAGAAAACCAAGGTGTGCCCCCTCCCTCCTCTGCTCTCCAGACCTGAGCTTCAAAATACCTGCGTTATTTAGCCACAGGCCTGGAGTCTGCAGGCCTGGGCTCCTCCACATGGAGCCTTGGTCTGTGACCCCTCTGCATCCTGAATGCCACCCCTCCATCAGGCCCACCCCACCCAGGGAGGGCAAGAGCAGCTGAGGAATTAACTTAAGGTGTGAGGGGCTGTCAGACCCCTGGTACCCACTCTCAAGGAGGGGCTGCTCAAAACATAACTGTTTCTGAAAAGGGATGCCCAAGAAGTTCCCGATGAGCTGCTTGGGAAGGGCCTGAAATCCATCCTATCCCATCTTCTTTCTGGTCAGGTTGCTCTCCCTCAATCTTTGCCTGTGTTTTTCCTTCTACCTGGACTCTGCTGGTTCTTCCTCTTCTTCCGTCCTCAGAGAAACAGCCAGAGCCTCACCTCCTCCAGGAAGACTTCCCAGCACAGACCCTCCTGCTGCTGGTGTCACATACAGGCATCCCACTTTCCATACTTCACATGGGACCTCCCTGGGCTTCAGGCCTGATTCGAGAGGCTCCGACACTTCCTGGTCTTATGACCTTCTCTCTACAGTGGGGACAGTCTTACCTACTTTATAGTGTTGTCAAGCGCCTGGCACGTAGCAGGTGCCAACAATTATTGCTGCCCCCAGATATTCTGCAGGAGAGGGAGGCTTGGATAGTGTCCTCAGTGGAGCCCAGGGCACACACTGCAATCGGAGACTTTTTATTCTATAACAGAAGTGGAAACTGATCCCATCACAGAGTCTACACTGTTTCTTTAATTAATTGATTGATTAATTAATTAATTAATTTTTGGTTGCATTGGGTCTTCATTGTGGTGCACAGGCTTCGCATTGCAGTGGCTTCTCTTGTTGCGGAGCACAGGCTCTAGGCGTGCGGGTTTCAGTAGTTGTGGCGCATGGGCTCAGTAGCTGGGGCTCGCAGGCTCTAGAGTGCATGCTCAGTAGTTGCTCTGCGGCATGTGGGATCTTCCCAGACCAGGGATCGAACCCGTGCCCCCAGCATTGGCAGGCGGATTCTTAACCACTGCGCCACCAGAGAAGCCCTACACTGTTTCTTGAACATTTCCTGCCTTCTGGGAAGCAGAACTTATCACCAGAAGGACAATGCAGGCTGAAGTTTCTGTTTCTGTTCTGTGTAAAACAGAACCACAAAACAGTCAGTCACATCCTTGTGTTCAGTGGAAAACAAAGCATGGGATCGGAATTTCCACCAATGAAGCTTCCCCACCCGGATGTCCAGATGGGTGGTTCCCGAGAATTCCCTGCACCGATTTGTTTGGGGTCTACAGCCGCTCGACACCCTCTTTTGCCTGAAGCTCTATCTCCAGATCCGAGCACTCCTGAGGAAGGCCAGGCCTGGACTCGTGTGTCATGCAAATGCCCCCAAAGGTCCCAGTCCTGTGGCAACACCGATGCCAGAGAACTTTACACTCAGAGTCCGTGTTCAGACAGGGTGTGTCCAGTCTGACTCTGGGGGCCTGTTTAGATGAGTGTCCTGCATACAGGAGGTGCTCATGGTGACCTGAATTAGACCAAGGCCCTAGAGACCCTAACTGTGGAATAGTCAAGCCCACAGGGGTGCAGACAAGGGCAAAATCACGGAGGCTATGCTGGCCAGAGAGGGTACTATGGGGTGACTGAGAGCTGAGCTGCGCCGTGGAGGGGGCAGCGGTTAGGTGGGCCGGGCAGGAGGGGAGGAGAGGACACGGCAGGTGGAGAGGCCTAGATGTGGGATTGAGCAGGATGGGTGCAGGGGCCACAGAGAGGCCAGTAGACTCAGAGCGAGGGAGGCTAGATGAGCAAAGGGGGGCCGCAAGTGGCCAGCAGAGATAGGAGTGGGCCTGAGGCTGCTTCTGGAAAACGGAGTCGTGTCTGCGAGAAAGCTGGGCTTGGGGACTACTGTCCTGACTGTTCCTGGGGCCGGCTGGCAGGGCGAGGCTGTGGGGAGGTCAGGAGCGTCCTGAGCAGAGAGGACAGGAACCCGGCAATCGCAAGTGGGGTGAAGAGGATTTGCTGACACACTCCAAGAGGGCTGAACTGGGCTGAGAGGCCGCTGGGGCCAGGACAGGAAGAAGGACAACAGAAAGGGGACCACGTCTGGTAAAGGAGAGGGTGTCAACCTGGTGTGAGACATTTGAAGTCATCACACGTATTCCTCCCCTGAGTGCACGCCTAGGTCGGCGCGCACTCAGCTGAAAGGGGGCGTGACAAAGTGCCCGCTGCTGACCCAGGTAAGAGGCCCTGTGGACCTTCACAAGCATTCTGGAGCGCACGCACGGGCCGAGTGCTGTGATAAGTACCGGAGAAAGAACAAGAAGCAGCATTTGTTTAGTGCTATTGTACACCCAGCTTCCCAAAGGAGAGCTGCTAAGGTGGGCTTGCAGGGTGGTAGGTGTGTGCCTTTGGCCTCGACTGAGACATGGGTGGCCCGGTGTGGCTAAGGATAGGGGCCTCCGGGGAGATGCAGAATCGGGGACACTGTAAATCGATATTCTTTTAATATTGGTCAATATGTATGCGTGGGGCAGGGGCTGAGAGCTGAGTGGCAGGAAGGGAGAAAGGAGAGCAGGGCAGCTCTGGCCCCTCACCAAGAGCACTTGAAAGGACCAGAGGCAGCAGAAACTCCTCACCACCTGCTGGGGCTGGGTGTGACTCATGGCGGCCTCCCCAGGTGTCGTGTCTAAGACTTCCTCTGACCCACATGCAGTGTTCTCCCTAAGAGAAGTTCTTGTCCGTGCAAGCTCCTTGCATATTTCCTGTGACGTATCAGCGATTTTATTTTTATTTGCAGTAAGTCCCCTACAAATCAAGAGTTCCGTTCCAAGAGCATGTTCATATTCCAATTTGTTCATAAGTCCAGCAAAGTTGGCCTAGGTGCCCAACTAACACAATCGGCTATATAGTACTGTACTGTAGTAGGTTTATAATACTTTTCACACAAATAATACATAAAAAACAAACACAAAAAAATAAAGAAAACATTTTTAATCTTATAGTCCAGTACCTTGAAAAGTACAGTAGTACAGTATAACAGCTGGCATACAGGGGCTGGCATCAAGTGAACAGGCAAGAAGAGTCACTGACTGGAGGAGGGAGAGGAGGTGGGAGATGGTAGAGCTGAAGGATGGTCAGTAATAGGAGACAGAGGGCAAGCTGCAATTTCACTCACGCCTGACGTTGATGGAAAGCACGTTCGCATCTTTGAAAGTTAGCAACCTGATGGTTCGTATGTAGGGGACTTACTGTATTTATTTTAATTTTTTTTTTTTTTTTTTTGGCCATGCTACGGGGCTTGTGGGATCTTAGTTCCCCAGCCAGGGATTGAACTTGGGCCCTTGGCATTCAAAGTGTGGAGTCCTAACCACTGGACCACCAGGGAATTCCCATATCAGCGGTTTTAATATAGCACCAATGTGGGCAGAAGGGGGCATGAGGAAGAAGAAGGAGGGCCCATCTGGGAAGTGTCAGTGTGCTTCTCCACACTGGAGGGTCGACTGGGAAGTGGAGATGGGCAGGAGACGGAGGCCAACAGGGGCTAGACGACTAAGGCCTGTGTGGAAGCTGAAATTACCACACGCTTCTGAACCTTAGATCATGTTCTTGGAACAACTGCTACCCATGCAGGCAGGAGGGTGCAGTGTGAGGGGTATTGTCCCAGCAACAGTCCCTGGCATTGGGGCTGGAGGGGGAAGGGGGGCTTCCAGAAAGGGTGTAACACAGGTCAGTAACACACATGTGGCCATGTCAGAACCACCAGCAGGGTCTCTTTCTTCACATCTCTCCAGTGTGACTCTGCAACTCTCTTCACAGGTCGCTGTTTTTGTGGTCGGGGTGATCATGGACTTGTAAAAGCCATGGTGATGTGTCCAGTTTCTCATGATGATCTGCCGGGCTGGGAAACTTTGAAATGGCAGTCAGCGCCGTGTCATTTCCCCTTAGGTAACTTGCTGGTCCCTGGCCAGGGGCACAAGAAGATGGCTTAGGTGCAGTGCTCCAGGATCTTGGACAGCAGCGTAGGGCAGAGGTGGGGAGGTGGGCCACTGAGAACTGCTTCTTGTGCCCACTGCCTGGAGTCCCACCTGCGGCCCCTCAGGTGCTCTAGGGCTGCCCTCAGACGAGGGACAGGCGCAGAGGGGCCTTGGTCTCCGTGGTTTCTGGGGCCAAGCCCTGGGCCTCTCCGCCTGGGCCTGGTGGGCCTGGACTTTCCATCCCTACAGTGTTTCTCTCCGGCCTGTGCTCTGAGCAACCGCTCACCATGGAACCCCAGCCCAAGGCGGCAATGACACCATTCTTGGGCCTTGGACTGACTGGGGAGGTTCGTCCCCTGGAGGCTCAGGCAGGTGGCCTCACCTACCACCTGCATTCGCAGAAGAGGTGAGCGTTCCAGGGAGCACGTTCACGCCCTAAGCCTCTGGCAGGTGAACCAGAATGGAAGCCCAAGCAAGACCTTCTTCAGAGCTTCATTCCCTTCAAAGGGAATGAAGGAGAGAGAGGAGACTGCCGTCACTGAGGGTGGCCCTGAGCCAGGAGGCTGGCCCAGGTAAGCTCAGGTGTGCCCTCAACAGCTTCTGAACAGTACTGCCACCCACCTTTACAGAGGAGGAAACAGAGGCTCAGAAAGGTAGAGTAACTCCCTCCTCCAGGCCACACGGCCAGTGGGCGTGGGGTCACGTGGCTCCGGGGCCAGGCTCTGTACCAACCAGTGGGGTGTACTTTAAACAGCAACACAAACAACAATGTCCGAGTTCCAATAACTGCACTGGCCTCAGCCTCACGTGTTTCAGAGATCTCTGTCGAATCCAGCCAAGGGGATGGCTCCTTGCTCCCTCATTCCCTCCCGAGCCTCATAGGCTAAGGGAGGTTTGGTGACCACCCCAGCCCTGGGCTTCCTGCCAGGCCCAGGTCGGCCGTCCCTGGGATGCTCCTATGCACTTGTCTGGAGCTTTTCTTGAGTCCAGGAAACTCCACAGGACACAGCTGGGTCTGGGCGGCCCCTCACACGTGCTGTGTCCGGAGAGAACAAAGCAGGGGTTTCCCTGGGCTCTGTGAGCACAGGGTCCTGGCTGGCTCGCTCTGCCCAGCACAGACCCCCACTTCCAGGAACTCTCTCAAGGCGGGGGGACTTGGGCTCTGGGCCCTTACTGGGCTGCGAGCTTCCTGGCACTGTCCAGTGACAGGGCTTCCCGAGAGGTCGATCTTCCTCGATGAGATCACCCGCCGTCGGGCTGGGAGCTCCGCGGCACAACAAAGCAGGCGCAGGACCCATCCTGCATGACTCATCACCAGGGGCTTCCGGCCCTCAGGAGAAACCAGACACAGAGGGCCATTGTTTGCCCCGGAAGCCCCCGCTGGTACTGCAGGCTCAATGGGGTCATTTGTGTTTTCTCTCTGGTTCTCTGTAATCGTAGTCCTTCTGGGGGATGGGGTCTACCAGGCTGCCTGGGTCCCTGCAGCAGGAGAAAACACCGTATCCAGTCACCCACCCATAGTCCCACAGGAATGCTCCCGATACAGGACTGAGGCCAGGCCCGGGAGGCAGCAGACCTCCTCTCTCTCCTTCCTGGCTTAATAAAAAGCAAGTAAAAAGGGTGTGCAGAGACAGCTACAGATCTGTTTCTATTATAGTCTCTTCAGATCCTTATCTAGGGCAGAAACACCCTGATCCCACACCCACGCTCATCCCAGAACGCAGCCCACACTCGGGGACACAGACCTGAGGGACTGGTGCAGAAGAGGCCCAGGGCCTGGTGGCCTGGGCTGGGCAGAGCCAGGGGATAAGGAGGCGAGGGCTGAGCAGCTGCACCTGACCTTGGATGTAGCTGGAGGCCCTTAGGAACCTCAAGGGGAAAAACCAAAAGTCATTTTCTGAGAGGACTCAAGAGAATGCATAGGAAGGGAAACCCAAATGACTCAGAAGTTCACAAAGAGGTTGTTAACTTCACTAGTTGTCAGAGAAATGCAAATGAAAACAGTGAGATGCGATTTTACACCCAGGAGATTGGCAAAAATCACCAAGACAGATGCTGTCAAGCGCTGGCAGTGCACGGAGCAGAAGCAGCCCTCAGGAGCTGCTGCTGGGAGTGAACCCCAAGCAGCCCAGTGATGGGTTTGTACTGAAAATCATTCTGCACATTCAATATGCACAGGCCATGCCAACAGGAGTCCCGCTCCTGCTGAGCTCAGCCCAGGGGTACAACCAGGCCTCAGGATACTGCTGCAGAGGACCCACCCCCAGGGAAGTGTCCCCGAAATGCACTCTTGGCCACCCCCTTCCCCTCTGTGCAGTCTTGACTCAGCAAAACCTGGAAATCAGGCCCCAGCGAGAGCCCTCACCCCCAGCCCAGACCAGAGCTGGCTCGTCCAGCTGCCGACTCTGGCCCAGTGGGGGCTTGGAATCAGGACTCTGACCCTCAAGAAGGCAAGACACCCACTCCCTTTCTGTGCTCCAGCCTGACATCCTAACCCTCCCACCTCACTGCCGGTATTAGTTTTTCTATTGTGTAAAACATCACTACACACTCAGCAACTTAAAACAACACACCTTGATCAACTCATCTTAGGGGTCTGGGCGTGGCCTGGCTGGATCCTCTTCTCAGGGTCTCATAAGATTGTGCTCTTGTGTGAGCTGGGCAGCGTTCTCATCTGGAGGCTCATGAGAGGAAGAATATGCTTCTGAGTTCGTGCATTTCCTCAAGGCTGTAGCATGGAGGTCCAGCTAGCATGGAAATCAGGGTCCTCCACCCCTGATCTCAGCGGCTTCCCATAGTTCCTTGCCAGGTGGGCTTCCTCAACACAGCTGCTTACTCCATCAAGCCGGCAAGGAGAGGCTCTCTGCCCAGGAAGGACCCGGTCCCTCTTTTAAGGGCATTTGCCCAATTAAGCCAGGCCCACACAGAATAATCTCTGCTTTGATTAACTCAGAATCAGCTGATTAAGAATCTTAGTGACACCTACAAAATCCCTTCACCTTTGCTGTAGTCTATGAGGCAGGAGGCCCACCCTCACCCAAGGGCAGGGAATTATGGACTGAACACAGAGTGGGGAATCATGGGGCCACCCTTAGAGTCTGTCCACCAACCTGCCTGCCTGCCTTCCTGAAGGGAGAAGCCTCAGGCAGCGCAGAGCAGCTCCCGGGAGATACAGCCTTCCCAGCGCAGGTGGGGCAGGGCAGGGCTCCGAACCTCCAGAGGGAGGGCCGCAGGGATGGTGCTGGAGTGCTTGGCTGCCTGAGGTGTGGAGGAGGCTAGGAGAGAAGGATGGATGGGGAAAGAGGTGCTGGCGGGAGGACTGCCCTCTCAGGCAGCTTGAATAAGCGAGGAAATGGTAGAGCATCAGGCAAGGGTGTTGTCTGCCGATGCCCCGGGATGGTCATTGAACTTCTCTCATTTTCCAGCTGAGAGGGCCCCAGAGATGGGCCCCCCTCCCCCCGACACATCAGCCTCTTTTTCTGCTCCTGCCACCCCTGCCATCAGGGGACCCGCCCACCCCCACTCCACTCAGCTTTCACAGTCACCCAAGAGGTCAGCTAAGGGGCGGCTGGGAGGGCGCTGTATGTCCCCACAGAGGGACAGTGGGAGGATTGTCACTGGGCAGACATGACCTCAGTCTGCTGGGCTCAGCTCACCCTGCTCCAGGGAGGAACACTGTCAGATAGAAACAAGCACCCACTGTGCTGGGTCTCCTCCTGCAGCTGGGTTCAGACCAGGCAGGGACCTTGTTGGCAGGGTCAGAACCTCCAGCGTCTGTGCCCTGGCCTGGGAGCCTGCGCTTCAGGCCTCTGTGCCCTACTGAGAGGCAAGGCATGAGGAGCTGGTGGCCCGGGCAGGCGTGAGCCCTGCATCTGGGGTCCTGCCCTGCTGTCCCACCCACCTCCCTCCCAGTTCTTGAGAACTTCCGCGTGCCCTGCTTCTGTACCCCACCTTTGATCCCTCTGTGCCTGCCAAGCTGTGGGCTGGATGGGGTACCTGCCTAACTTGACCGGGCCAAGGAGGAGTCCCAGCCCCGTGCCATTCACCAGAGCCTGGACCCTGGGCCTGCCTCAGTGTCTGCCCACATTCTGGCTTACCTGCCACACTTGGTCTAACCTGAGAGCTCCCAGGGCCAGCTCCTCCCCCCAGAACCAAGACCCTCAGTCACCCCCAGTCTCTGCTCATACCCCAAGCAAGCAAGACTTTGAGAGCAAGGTTTATGCAGTCATGGGAGGGGTGCTGGCCTTGTGGCTACCCCTCTGAGCTGTCCTGAGCCCTGCCCTCTCACACCCCGGGTCTTGGTATCTGCCCATCCGTTGCATTTCACCTTTATACGCAAACCAGAGAAACCAACTTTGGCTAACTTACTGAGAGAAGGATTTTCATGGAAAGATATCAGACAGCTCACTGGATTAGCAGGAGGCTGGAGAACCAGGCTGGGAACAAGCAGGAGCCAGGGGTTGAGGACAGCTGGACAGTGTGCAGACAGTGTGCCGGGACCTGCCCCCCTGGATGGACACTGCTGGAGTTTCCAGTCCTTCCAGCCTCTCTCTGAAGCCTCACATCACTCCCTCCAGAGTCAAAGCCCCACGGAGAAGGGTTTGACTTGTCAAGCGCGAGTCCCAGGCATCACTCTAGCCCAGGGGCGAGGACGGCGAGGACGGCAGTCCACCACCATCTTCCACGGTGGGAGGAGGTGCGCTCAGCTTCCTCGGGAGGCCCTCCACCAGAGGAAGGGCATGGGCACCGCCAGCCTCGGGTTAGCTGCCCATCCTGGCCATCATGACACGGGGGCCCAGCAGTGGCAGCGCACCAGACCAGGCCATAGGGGTCTCAGGGAGGCTGGAAGGCAGGTCAGTCTTTGGAATTGGCAAGGCACTTTTCCATATATGGTGACGGTGAGTGACTGTGCCTTGTCTAGTCCCAGAACTGGGCCCTCCACCAAGCTGCCCAGGTCTCCACTTCAGGCCAGAGGTCTTGCGTCTCTGACCTGTGTTCCATTACTTGGAATTTCTGACTTCTTCCATATTTGGTACCTGGCTCACAGACTTAGGCTTAACCCGTGTTTTGCTCCTGTAGCAAATGGCCCCCCTCAGAGCCATCAAATGAGGGATTTCTTCTGTGATCTTAAGAGATTCCTTATTAAATTGCTTGGTGGCAATGAATAAGGATACAGCGCTATATCCCCAGAGAATCCCTGCCCTAGGCTGGACCAGGCTGGGGGTGAGTAACCCAGAACTCCACCCTCCGAGTTGCTGCCCTTGAAAGTAGCCAGCATCCTGGAAGGCTATGCTGGGAGGCCAAGGACTCCCGGCCCAGCGCAGTCAGCCGGAGACTATTCTCTCAGTCCCCGATCCAGAGGCATCTCCTCTCTTCCGCTGCTCAGGGGACGCGCCTGGGAAAGGCTGGGGTGCCTGTCCCCATCTCCCACCACTGCTGACTCAGACTGCTTGCTCTGTGGTCTGAGCATTGAACCTGAGCACGGAATGGGATCCCTGAGCACTCCCTCCACCCCTGCACCACCGCCCCCAACGCCAGAAGGCTCTGGGGTCCGAAGCGGGGGAACAGAGCCAAGAAGCTGCAGCTGTAAGAGCTTGTTCCCTTAGAGCCTGTCCAGACTGCGCCGTGGCAGCTCAGACACTCAGAAGGAGCAGAGGCCCTCCAGGGCTTCTTGGCTTGGCCAGCTAGCTGCCCACCTTAGGATGAGGAATTTGCCCCCCAAGAGAGGGGATCAGATTGCACATTCCTGAGGCCTGAGTCACTCCAGGCTCCAGTTCAGGAATGTGTTTACACTGAGGGCCTAAGAGGGATTGCACAGGCCATGTGTACACTGAGGGCCTAAGAGGGATTGCACAGGCCATGTGTCTGTTCACTCCGTATCCGGCAGGCTAGGGGCGAAAGATGAGGGGTCCCTCAGGGATGAGGGGGGCAAAGCTGTGACCTCCAGAGCTACTGTGATGATGCTCTGCATGGGCCCCAGAGGCCCAGAGGAGGGGAGGGCCAGACCCAGGCTGGAACCAAAGCCCTTGCCTTGTCCAGAGCTGGCTTCAACTTGATCCCATGGGACAGAGAGTGGAGAGGGGCCAGTCCAAGCAGAGCCTCCCCTGAGGTGATCTTGGGAAAGGAACTTGCTCCCCTACCATCCCCTTCTATAAAGGACAACCTCCCAGAGGGTGCAGAGGGCTCGGTGAGGCTCGGGCTGCCCCTGGCGAAACCCTCAGCGGGGAGTGGCTCTGAGTCCTCGCCCCTCACCCCTTGCCTCCGTCCCATCCAGGGCTCTCTTTTTCTGTCTCTGACACGAGCCACCCAGCTGTGGAGACAGCCCACACACACTTCAGTATCACTGGCTGCTATCATATTCAGGTAGGCACTGCGCTAATTTCTTTAAGGTGTGGCCATATGCCCTGATTTGCCTGGGACAGTCCTGGGATGCTGGATAATTATTAATAATGCCTCCTTTCGCTCTTAGAAGTGTCCTGGTCTGGAAGATAACTATATATTTGCCCTAATTTTATAGGTATTATTTTACTTAATCCCCACGATGCCCTACAAGTGGGGAACTGCTAACAGCCCCACTTTACAACGCAGAAACGGAGGCTCAGAGAAGATAAATAATTTGCTCAAGGTCGTAGAGTTAAAAGTGGCAAATCCAGAAACTGTTAGTAGCTCAGTGCTGGACTTCAAAGCCATTTGCTTAGCCACAACACCGGACTTCCTCTCCTAAAATCCTTTGATGCGTTGAAGAACTGAGAATCTAGTATCTCCAAATGGTAGAGAGAGAACAGCAAGTCCCGGAGTTAGCTTGGCTCTCGTCCCAGCCCCACACGTTGGCCACCTTGGCCATGATGCTTTGCTCCTTGGCAGCGACAGCTTCATTATCATCAGATGAACAAGCAGCATGACGCCACCCGTGTCCCAGACGATGCACAAGGTACGATCATCTAATCCTCATACCAGCCCTGCAAGCTGGGTGTTGGAGCCTTCCTTCCGCAGAAGGAAAACTCCCTAAGGTGGGGCAGCTTACCGCCTCTGGGAGGACGCAGAGCTGGGGCTAGAACTTGGGATTCCGGCTTCGAGCTGAGGGAACTCTCCATGGTGCACAATTTTGGTGCACACACTTCAGAAGCAGGCAACAAGGGAACGTGGTTCCAGGGGGCCCATGGCAGACAAATGGCTAAATCATGTGTTGGGACCCACAGACCCTCAAGGCCCCCAGGCATTCTGGCTGCCGAGGAGCCAGGACCATCTTGCCCAAAAGCACAGAAGTAAGCCCTTTGAGTCTGTCTGACCATACACAGATGGTCTTCACTTGCAGCTACCTTACATTGAAGAGGTTTTCGAAGAGCATTATCCTTTCTTTGGCGGGAAAGATCAGACGTCTTTTAGAACAGAGCATGGCCCCCTTGAAGGTGGAAAACAAGCCATTTCCAGAGCCCAAACCTCCCCGCTCCAGTTTCTCCACCCAGAGATCATCACACTATGTCGTAGAGCCTCTTCCTGCCTTAGCACGCTGGCCTTTAGGGGGGAGCAAGAAATAAAAGCAAGCACATTCCAGATGCTCCAGGGAAAACGGGATTTGGGAAAAGGATGTTTGTTCAAAATCTACCAAAAATAGAGAGCCAAGAAGAGGAAGAGGCAACCTCTTGACCCATTTAAGAAGCTATTTCCCAGGAAGGACTTTCTAAGTAATGGACAATGTCACAAAAGGAAAAGCCAGTGGCTTTGACAGTGTAAAAATATAAAGCTTTGGTATGTTAAAAACCATCAAAAACAACCATAAAACTAACCAACACGCTCGTAAAATACATATGTCACAAATGTCACAATAGCCATGGATAAAGAGCTCATAAAACGATTTTTAAATAAATCCATCAAAACCTTGTTAGAAAAACAGGCAACAGAAGCAGATAACTGACCCCTCCAAAATTTAAAATTGCTTAATAATTATGAACGTTTCTGTTTTGTGGATAATCATGTATTCTAATTTTGAAATACCATTATTTTCCTTTTAGATAGTAGGATTTGCTTTACTGATGTTACCATAAGCTGGTACAGACCCACGACACCAGCCCTCTCAGATCTGGGCTGCTGGTGGCATATAAATAAGCCAGGCGTACCCCTTCTATAAACACATTCATGGAACTTATCAAGGATATTTAACTAGAAAACTTAAATGTCTTGGAATTTCCTCCGAGGAAATAATTAGAAATTCAAACAAAAAATTATGGACAAAGACGATCAATCAAGGAAACGTTGAATAGCAAAAATATGGAAGCCCAGATGCTCCAAAATAGGTGAGTAATTAAGTACATTACAATACAGCTCCGTGATGACGTAGCCCTTCGATACGGCATTTTTGAAGAATGTTTATGCAAAGGAAAAAGATCTATAAAATATTAAGTGAAAAAAGTAGGCTGCAAAGCAATTGTACGATCCCAATTTTAAAAAGCATATGTACATAGGAATGACACGGCCGTATAGAAACGTGACAACCATGAACCAGGTACATCTGTGGCGGGGGGAGTAAGTCGTGATGCTTTCCCCTCAGGTACAATCCCTAAGGCACGTGAGCTGGCGCCATCCCCTGTCCTCCCGAGGAAGGTAGGCATGTCATGAGACCATTTCATGTTTAAGAGGAGGGAGGTGGGGCTGGGAATGGGGGAGGAGCTTGAGGAAAGTTCCAGGGTGAGAAGAGAGTGCCTGGGAAGCAAGATGTTTGGGTGCCGCCAGGGATGGTGATCCAGGTCCCAAGGTAGGTCAGAAAATGTCAGGACCAGTGGACCGAGAATAAGACCACTTTGAGGGACATGATCCAAGTGGCCAAGAGGTAAGGGGAGCCTGACCTTTGAGCTCAGGACCAGGCTTGGTCATAACAAAATGTCCCCGGCCCAGTGCCCCGGGAAGCAGGACACCTCAGAGTGGGAGTGGGAGGTATTCTCATACCAGTTCTCGGGGGGCCAGATGTCTCTCCAACATGTTAAAAAAAAGAGACCAAAATATAGTTATAATAGGTGATAGGATGAAAAGTGATGTTCGTTTTCCATGTGCTTTTCTGTATTTTCCAACATCTATATAACAGGTGCTTCTTGACCTGGCCAGCTAGCTGCCCACCTTACGATGAGGAATTTGGCCCCCAAGAGAGGGGATCAGATTGCACAGTCCAGAGGCCACCCAGGTCTCAGCCGTTCTCAGGCTGCACCTACTTGAAGCCCTCCCCCTTTCTGCATGACACGATACTCACCCTGCGACAGAGCCCCTGAGTCCTGGCAAGCATGGCAGCTCCTAGCAGGGGAGAGCCTGAGGGAGGAACACAGGGGCAGGATGGCCACCCTGGGGGCCTGAAGCCTGCCAGCCAGGCTCTGATAGTTTACAGCTGCTCTCACAATGCAGGAAGCAGAATCCAAGCCTGCCTCCATCACTGAAGAGGGATGTCTCCACCTGCCCCCGTGTCCCTGTGATGCCATCAGCCCCTCCGTCCATGGGAGCGGCCAAGGGAAGAGAAACCTTCGCCATCTTCCCAGGACAGGAAACAGCCCTCCTGTGGCACACCGTCTCCTGCTTTACGGAAAAAGGACCAAGTCTTGTTTGAAGCCACCTATCACCGCAAAGAGCCTCAGACATGAGCATGGCCATGGGCCCCCAGAGAGCCACAGCCACTCAGAATCTGGGAGCCCTGAGACTCAGAAGCTGTCCACGGATTTAATGCTGGAGGGTTTGCTGTCAGACTTCTGCCAGGCTGCACATGCGGCCTGCTGCCCTCGGGCACCTTGGAGCCACAGACTGTCAAAGGACAGCACAACCCTGGCACTGAGGCCACACTCCCACCGGAGGCTGTAGGAGAGAACGCTTCCCTGCTTCTTCCAGCATCTGTGGGTCCTGGTGTTCTTTGGCTTGTGGTGGCTGCAAACTCTGCCGCTGCCTTCACATGGCCTTCTCCTCTGTGTCTGTCCTCTGTGGGTCTCTTATAAGGATACTTATTGAATTTGGGGCCCACTGGGATAACCCAGGATGATCTTATCTCAAAATACTAATTTAATTACCTCTATAAAGACCGCATTTCCAAATAAGTCCATGTTCACAGGTTCTGGGGGCTAGGATGTAGACTTATCTTCTAGCCAGGCTGGGGGCACAGTTCAACCCATGACAAGTCCTTACATTACTCATCCCAAGTCTTTACACTGACCCAGGAGGCTCTGCGGGTTCTGGTCCCTATCCAACCTCTGCACCTCCCATCTCACCTCACAGCCCCCAGACCTCAGGCCAACAACTTCCACCCTGCGGCCCCCTGTCCTCACGCCCCAGGGCTCCAGCCCCTCCTCTAGCACACCAGGCTCGTGCCTGCCTGGGCTTCACGGGTGCTGGTCCCTCCATCTGGAATGGTCTTTCCCCAGAGATCCACAGGGTTTTCTCCATCGCTTTCTGCAGGTTCAGTCAATGGTCTGTTGCTGACGGGACCTTCCCTGGCCACCTCGTCTAAACTGTGCCCCTCTCCAGAACACTTCCTCTCTCTCTCCTTCTTTATCTTTTCCAGCACTTATCACCATTAAACATACATGCATTTCACTCATTTATCTTATTTGTCAGCTGACCCCTCTACTAGAGGCCAGGGAGGTTTTTGTCAGTTTTGTTCACCGCTGTATCCAGCAGCTAGAACAATGCCAGGTACAAGTAGGTCTGGGTGGAATGAATGAATGAATGAATGAATGAGTGAATGACCAAGCCTCTGCTCAGGCTGAGTCGTGAGCTCCCAGAAGCCATCATGGAAACCCCTGGGCCATGCTGACCCCACCTTCTTTGAATTCCTGGAACACCTAGACTCTCGTGAGGGCCCCCGCAAGCCAGCCTCTGTGTCCTTCTTTTCAATGCGTGAGTCTAGAAGTGGAGCATTGCTGGGTTAGCAAACGCTCCCTGAGCCCATCCCGAGAGTCAGCCCTGGGCCCTGGCCCCTTCCTGGTTCCTCCTCCCCCCGCCTGGCCCACTGTTGCTCTGGTCACATTCAGCCATGTGTGCACAGGGGCCAGTGCGGGAAGGGCAGGGGGGCCCTGCTGCCCCTGCCTGTCTCCAGAACTACCATGGGGGTGGGGTGTTGGGCGGGGGAAGGTCGTCTTTCTGATGCACTGACGCCTGGGATGAGGGCCTCCCGAGGTTCAGGCCTGGCCCTGGGGCCCTGCAACACTAACTGTGGGGGGACCCCCACCTCCAAAATACAGCCCCGCACATTTGGAAATCCTTGACTAATAGCACCAGGCTGCCATTTCAGAAGAGGTAGATGAGAGAGCCCTGGGCCTGGCGATAGAGGGGACACTCATTTTTCACCATGCTTCTGCTGGCGACTGGCTATGGGACTCGCACAAGTTCCCTCCTGCTGCTGACCTCCTACTGCCTCATCTCTAATCCTGGGCACTGAACACATCAGAGATGGCTAAAATAGGTGCCTCGTAACTACTGACTCAAATAGCTCTGTTGTGGCTGCCTAGAGCACAGTGTTGAGAAGGATTCTGAGGTTCAGTCCAAGCATAAAAGGAGCTAAGCACAGTGGTCAATCAGTGATGTCTGCCACGGAGGCTGGGGAGAAGAGGGAGTGTGAAGGCAAGCAAAAGCTCCATGAGATGATTTGGGAGGGTGCTACAGGTCTCTGTGAGTCTAGGGATGCCTGTGGTAGAGAGTGAATCCTGTAGAGGAGGCGAAGGGCTAGAAAAGAGTAGCTGGTGGCACCAACAATCCTTGCAGAGTGCAGATGGTGACTCGGAGGCAACGAGTGTGTGCTGCTGGCCAGGAAGTCCTCGGTGACCCGGTGGAGAGACCGCTCCTTCCCTAGGTTGGGCTGGAGCCCACTGGACAATCAGCTGAGAGCCCTGCTCTGCATCTTGCTTCCCGTGTGGCTGTCGTACTCGGCGGCCGAGGCTGGTCTCTGGCTCAGGACTTGAATCAACAAGGCCTGGAGCCCTGGCTGGGCCTGGCCGGGGACCGTCTGCAGCTGCTGGAGGTGAGGCTTCCCCAGAACAGCTGTGGACCCCAGCACAACCCTTCCCACAGCATGATGATAGCCTCACTTTCACACCTGTGAGGTAGAGGTCATACCCGCCGTCGATTTTTCAGCCGGGACACGTGTAGCTGTGCTTTGCAGAAAGGCAGTGACTGAGGGACTGAGTGGGGGCCACTCACCCTGGGGTAGGGCTGTGCGCACCCAGAGAAAGGGGCGCCTATTCCCAATTTGCACAAAGGTTCCCCGTGAGCCAGTGGCATCTCCGGAGTTTCACGTCACACAGAGCCACTGTCATCATCATTACAATTACTCATGCAGGTAGGCCCAGTAAGAGGGAGTCATTCCCACTCGGCCCCAGGAGAACTACATGGAAGAGGCAGGATTTGAGCTGGGCCTCACAGGGCCATAACAACCAGTGATTCCATCCACAGCCTGTGTCTGGCGACTGACTTCTCCCAGAGGGGCTGTGGTCTGCTCTGTGCTGCTCTGGGCAGCATGACTGTTTTCCTTCCTAGCTCTATTTTTTGGTTCCTGCTGACTCTTCTGTGATATAAATGCAAATGAGACGAGACACACCAACTTCAAAGCCAAGGGAGCCAGCAGCTGAAGTCATCCCCACCGGACCCTGCTGGGCAGGGAAGGTGGGCGAGGCGATGGCCACATCTGTTCATCAGTGGCTGCCCTCCAGGGCTCGGCCAGGTAGGGAGGAGGGGCGCTGAGTCCAACAAGAGGCAGCGGCCACGAAGTAGAGCCCTGGACTAATCCGCAGGAGCTTCTAGCCTGGCTCACAGCAGATTTCTCAGGTTGCGTTTTTAACCACTGGGAACTTAGTTCAGAGCTTTTCCTGTGTGGAGGCCCAGAATATAGAATGGAGGAAGGAGTGACCCAACTGTTCCCCCTGTCCACCGCTTCAGGGCCCTGAAGCACTCCCACCAAACCCAGGGCTCCAGTGGTTTGATGTGACCCAGATGTCTACAGCTCTTCATGACTTTCCCCTCCATCCCCCCCAACACGGCTCCAACCCCACCTCTGGCCACTCTAGCTTCTTCCTGGTCTTGTCCTGGCCCTCACATGTTTTGACACTCTCTGCTTTGTCATCCCAGAATGCCCAGTCTCTCTCCTCTCCTTCCCCCCTCCCTCCCATTCTCCTCATGGAAAACTCCTAGGCATCCTTCAAGACCCCAGTTCCTCTGAGCTTACCTGATCTCTCTCCTCCATGCTGCCCACATACACGGGCAAAGTGGTCCCTTCTTTCTCTTTCTATATTCCATCATCCCTACCATAGAAGGGTTCCTCCCACTGTGTTGAAGTACCCAGTTCTCTGTTTGTCCCCACATGTGTCTGGGCTCCTTCAGAGCCTGGTATCTTTTCATCACTGCATTCCTTGGCTAGGCCCTCAAGGTGCCCCATTGGTGACTGCTTAACACAGACCTGAGACGTCACCAGGGACCTCAGCAAACTGGACTCTGGGTGGGATGTGAACCACTTGAGTGTGTCTGGGGTCCAGCTCAGGGTCCCCCTCATAGTCACATAAAGGGGTTGAGCCTGTATCACCGCTCATCTCCACCTGAAGAGGGAGGCCCAGAGGAGGCAAGGCTGAGAGACCCGCCACTCAGAGGTGCCTCATCCCCCATCCCAGGGCCCCTGGGCTCCCTCTATGTTCATGGCATGGCCTTAGAAACATGGGATCCACAGGCCGTGAGCAGCACGAGGCCCTTGGCCTCAACCCCAGTCATTTTCCCCCAGCCCAGCAGTAAATGAGCTTTGGTTCCAGCATTCTGGCGCAAAGGGTCACTTCCTGGGCCAAGGTAGCCATGGCAGCATCATCTCTCCCTGCCCCACATCCTTCCCCAGCAGTCTTGGACTAGCGAAGTGTCCTCCTAAGCACAGATCTTGTCTAAATTTACCGTTTCAGGCTAAGGAAAGTCTCGTGCTGGGTTTTGAGCGCTGGCCAGCTTTCCAGGAGTCAGGGGCAATCTTGGATCTGCCGCTGACTTGCTAGGGGTTTCAGCATGGCCCCAAGCCTTCTGTCTCCATTTTCTCAGCTGCAAAAGAAGGAAGTTGATTTTGATGAGAGGTGATCAAAAAAGGATGTAGGCAGCTTGGGGATTCCCCAGACATTAGAGTCCTTTTGCCAAACAAAATACTTTGCCTGGAGAAAACCTCTCTGATTGATTTTTTTATGTCAAAACTCTGGGCAAGAGTCTTTGCTTGAGAAAAAAAAATTAAGATTCTCATTGATTAAAAAAAAATCCTAAAAACTACTGGATTTGATTCTATGCATTGAGATACCTGAACAGTTTGCACTGAAACTGTGGTAGGTTCTCAAAGGTTAGGACTGGGTGAATTCAAGGGAAGAGAGCTGCTGTCCATTTTCCAGCCCATAAACTGTTGTTGTTGTTCTCATGACACTATTATCTTTCCCAGGCATGGCTAGAGGTCCTGCCAGTCTCCTTAGCAGGGGCTTCAATGCCTCAATGCCTGGAGCAAGGCTTGGCCCCAGGTGGTTAGGGAGACAAAAATGGAGACCCCCGAGGTCCCCCACTTGGTGTGAAGTAGGTGTACCAGGAAGGCCTCTTTCCACCCTATACTTGTCTTCAATATCGGAATTTCTCTCATGTAAGACTAACTGCTTCGAATATATCATTGTGCAATTTAAACTCTTCTTTTAAACCTCCCTCTTGCTTCTCCATGGGGTACTGAGATAGTCTGCTGAACTTCTCCCTGGCGCCCTGGATGCCTGGGAGGGAGGGAACTGATGCTGGGGAGGAAAGTTGCGGGGTGGGGAGTGGCGGGAATGGGTAGGGGGTGGAAATCCAAATGGGCCCAGGAACCCAAAGTTGGAGCACTGTCCCTTGGGGCCTGCGGTCTGCTGGAGAGATTGCTAAACCTGGTAGAAAAGTTTCTATTTTTCAGCTTAGACTCCTGGTATCCAATCCAGGCCAGTAGCAGAGGCTGTTTGGGTTCTGAAACAGGAAATGGGGAAAGAAGATGGGGGAGCATCAGACAGCCCAGGGCTGCGTGAGGACACAGCAGTGCCGGCACGTCCCACACTCCCTGCCACCCTGGGGCCAGGGAAGTACATCCTGTGTGGGCAGTCTTGCCAGCCACTGCAAGTCACCTGGACTCATGCCCAGCTAGGGACATGGGTCTGCGTCACCCTAGCTGTTCTAGCCACCCAAGTCAAACAAATAAGATTTGGGTACTTTAAAGTCAGATTTGGATATCTACCAAACCAGGACTCTGTCTCAGGGAAGAGAGCTGGGATTGGAGACAGAGGCCAAAGGGGCTTTGTGCCTCCTCTGCAATGTTCTATTTTGTTTTTTTTATTTTTTCAAGGAAAATGTATTCATGGACTACTTGGGTAATAATAATAACGTGTATTATTTTTTTAAAGACCAAACCTAAAAAACTTACTGTAAAAATATCAATTGTCCTACAAGAGATGTTCCTTTCCAGAGCTGTGGGTGGGGATTGCTTGGCTCAGACAGTGCTCCTGACTTGCCGGATGGTTTGGAATCAGATCTGGCTCCTTGGGCCTCAGTTTCTCCATCTGTATGAGGGGGAGGTGGACCCGATAGTCTCCAAGGTTGTTCAGCCCTGACATCAGGTATCAAGAAGCTTTGCTGGGTGGCTGGGTTGCGCAGGGCCTTCTCTGATCTGAGAGAGTTCACTTCAGAAGCAGAAGCTTGGGCCATTGTTTGGGAGTGGTCCCAGGTCTGTGGGGTGACAGCAGAGCAGCCCTGGGGCTCTGTGGACAGGTGAGCTGAGCTGCCTTCCTGGGGAGAGTTATGCCAGGCCCCAGAAAGCCTTCAGAGTCCCCAGGCCTCAGGGCAGTCAGACCAAATGCTGGCATCACGGCAGGGTTAGTCATGTCTCTCTCTGAGTTTGGGATTGAACAGCCGTGACCTGAGTGTGTCATTAAGACAGAGATGGTCTGGTTAGGGACGTTGGCCCAGTGACCCTACCCCCGGCACCAATCACTATGACAACAGCTCAATAGGGTCCCAAGGGCCTAAGAATCCTGCTTCTACTGAGACCGAAGTTGGCTGAGGTCAGACAAAGAGGGATTAATAGAGCCCTGTTTTCATTAAGCCACAAAGCGCCATTATTACCAGTTGCAACAGCCCTACCGAGGGATGAATCATGCTTTCAAGTCACAGAGAGCCCAGTACACTAAAGAGAATGGTTCCAGCGTCAGCCTCAAAGTCACCCTGAGAGCAGAATCAGAGGAGGAAGAGAAAAACTAGAAACAAGCCAAGTGTCCAACAGATGGTAACATAAAGCATGGGACAGCCGAACGACAGCACAGATTGCAGTCATTCAAATGACGATGTCCATTATATTTATTACATTAAAGTCCTCATGATTGACAGAAACAAGGTCACAAAACTGTCAATAAGATGCCGTTTTTGTAAAAAAAAAAAAAATATATATATATATATATGTATGTACCCAGTAAAAATATAGAAGAAAATATTTCAAAACGTTAGCAGTGATTATCTTTGAAAAGTGGGATCATGTGTAATTTTTCTTTCTTTTGTTTTATCTGCATTTTCTCTGAGGAACATATAGTTCTCTTGTACTTCTAAAAACTTTATTTTCTTAAAAATTGGTTCAGAGAATTAGAGGGTGTTCATTCCTTCCCTCTGTAATCAAACTTCAGTTAATAAAACTCATGAGGGGCTTTGTTTTGGAGAATCAAGTTTTCTTGATAACTAATATTTTATTAATTCAAGAACAAATATTTTTAAAAAATGTTTACATCAACCAGTATATAAGAAAGTTATTCTAAACAACACCATATTCTCATGCCTTCTTACAACAGAGTACAATGAAAAGAATTTATCATTAACTTCATCATTGTAAAGGGTCCAAATTCTAACTTATTTTATAATAGGCTGATCTTCAGGGCTGTTGGGTGAGCGGAAGTATTTGTGCCTACATTAAATGGCCTCAGATTACTCAGTTTATTGTGTATTTAGATTTGCTTTTTATAATTTTTCAATGTCTTCCACTGCTGATGAATTGGCAGTCTCAGTATCCCACCTGTGGCAACTCTTTTACACTGTTTTTAATTTGGGGCTTCTAATCTACTGTCATCTTGATAAAAACACATATATTTGTTAGAAGTGTGAGTTAACTAAGAGAACATAGATCTGAGCGAGGGCTTCACGGGTGGAGGCATTGACAAGCTGAGATTCAGAGTGGGGAGGGGTTCAAAATTAATGGCTCTTGTAGGCTGGGGTTATATCACGTAGTATCACGTAAGTCGTGTTAAAGACTTTGAACTTTATTCCGAGGGCCATTGGGAGCTATTGAAGGATTTCAAGAAGGGAAGGGAAGTGCTCATATTCGTGTTTTTAAAAGATTACTGCAACAGGGACAATTTCATGTATGGCAGAACTGTTGTCAGGAAGAGATGTGGATCTGGAAACAGAAAGGGAAGGAAATTGGGCTGTGAAGAGATAGTTTATTGGGGATTTTATACATGTGCTCTCTTCTAGTTGATAACCCAAACATATTCTCCCTTTAAAAGAAGCCATAGGAGAAATTTGTTTCCAGACTCTGTGCCAGGAAAAGTAATGCTTCCCCTAAGATACAGATATATTTTTATCTCATGGGCCTGTGAATCTTATAAACAATTGCATTTTCCTCTTTGCTTTGGTCACTAGGAGGCTCTACATATGTAATTCTACACACTGGCTTTACCCTTGGCTTCATTTCTGATACATATTTTCCTTTTGCCTAGAATTTTTTATTTATGGTATCCTTTTGTATTATTTGAATTTTCATAGGTGGCATCAAATTACTTTTGGAATGAAGGGGAGTATAATAAAAGAATTATTTAAAAGTCTGAGCTTGAAAAAATATGAAAAGAATCAATATCTCTTGCTATTTTGGTATGGCCATATTTCTCTATGTTAAATATTGCTTTAAAAAGCTGGGAAGTCCATGACACCAAAAGTATAAACTGCCAAAGAAAAACTAGATAAGTTGGATTTCATAAAACCTTAAAACTGTTATGCTTCAAAGGACACAATGAAAGAAGAGAAAAGATAGCCCACCAAATGAAAGAAAATATTTGCAACTCATTAGCAAGGGACTTGTATCTAGAATATATAAAGAACTCTTAGGACTCAATAATAAAAAATATAAAACCCAATAAAAATGGGCAAAAGGTCTGAATAGACATTTATTGAAAGAAGATATAAAATGGCCAATAAGCACATGAAAAGATGCTTGGTATCATTAGTTATCAGGGAAATACAAGACAAAACTATAATGAGATATCACTTCATATTCATGAGGATGGCTATAGTCAAAAAGACAGATATTAACAAGTTTTGGGGAGGCTGTGGAGAAAGCAGAACCTTCATACACGGCTGGCAAGATTGTGAAATGGTGTATCTACTTTGGAAAACAGACTGGCAGTTTCTCAAGAAGTTAAACATAGAATTACTATATGATCCAGCAATTCTACTCCTAGGTATACACCCAAGAAAAATAAAAGCATGTCTGTACAAAAACTTGTACATGAATCTTCATAGAAACGTTATTCAGAATAGCCAAAAGGTAGAAACAACCAAAAGTCCATTAGCTGATGAAGAGATGAACTGTGATATAACCATACAATGGAATATTATTTGGCCATTAAAAGGAATGAAGTAGCGTGATACATGCTACAACACAGATGAGTTCTGAAAACATTATGCTAGTGGGAAGAAGCAAGCAATAAAAAGCCATATATTTGTATTCCACTGATATTAAATGCCCAGAGTGGGCAAATATAGACAGAAAATAGCTTAATGATTGCTTAGGGCTGGAGGGGCTGTGGGGATTGGACTGTGATAGCTAAGGGCTATGGGGTTTCTTAGGTACTGAAAATGTTATGAAATAGATTGTGGAGGTGGTTGAGCCACTCTGTGAATGTAATGAAAACCACTCAACTGTACACTTTAAATGGGTGAATTAGGCAGCGTGTGAATTATTTCTCAATAAAGCTGTTTAAAAAAAACTGTGGAGTCGCCGTGCTTGGTCCACTCAGTAGACTGAGTTAGTTAGTTAACGGGAACCCAGGTCTACGTGGCAGCACAGAGATGGGTTCAAACTCCAGCTCAGCCACTTCCCAGCCATGCAACCTCCTCAGACAAATAGCCTCGTCTCCCTAAAATGGAGACAGTGGCATGTGATGCACGGTGGGCTTGTGCTGGGCGGAAGGGTGCTGGCAACTCAGTAGTAACTGAATATATTCCTCCCCAGAGGGCCCTCCAAGGCCCCCGGCCTCAGAAGGTGCTAAACTTCCTAAATGAGTGGGACTTGCAGTCTCTTCATGACAATTGACTGCCACTGGCTTTGCTGATGTTTAAATAATTCACCAGACTTTACAGGTCCGAGAAACTCAGGGAGCATGTTGGAGGGCAGGAGTGTAGCTGGGGCTGGCCCAGAGTGGGACTGGGTCTTGTTGCCTCGGGGATGGCCTGAGAGGAGCTGTCACTGGTACCCCCAGTGGTCATGTAACGGCTTGACTCTCAGCTGAGGAATCAATAGCTTTTCAGTCTATACCCTGCACCCCGCTTCTCTCAGCTTGTGTACAAGCCACGCTACTTTTAAACAATCCCCAGAGACAGCCCTGGATCTGCAGTTCTTAGTCATAAAATCACAGAAAGTCAGTTCCAGGCCCCCTCACGTTCAAGACACGGAGACTGAGGCACAGAGACATGCAGGCCGGGCTGGAGGGCCTCTTCATCTCAATTCTCTGGAGGATTCAGAAGCATTTATTGAGCCCCTCCAGTGTGCTACACTCTGCGCCACGGTTCACGTGCATCCCCTCACTTAATCCCAGCAACACACTTATGAGGTAGATATCATTTCTCCCTTTTACAGATGAGAACACAGGGAGTAAGGTCAAGGTCACGCAGAGAGTGAGCAAACTGGATTCAAACCCAGTTTGTCTGATGCCAAAGCCCATGCTCGCTCTCCTGGAACGAGTCCCCCAATTTCTCCACTTCAGAAGCAGAGCAGGTCACAGAGAACAGGGGTCTCCTCCACCCCTGTCCCCTAAGAGGGACTCTGCTCCCAGACTCCGGACTGTCAGGACATTCTCGGGCGCCGCCTGGTCGTGCTGCCTGCTCTCCTGCCCGCCTCACTTTTGCTCATTTCCCTCTCCAAATGCTGGATTCTCTGCAGCTCAGCCGCCTCCGGTTTGACCCTCTCTAAACACGAGCTTGGGAGCTTCTACTTAAACTCCTGTGGGAGAAGAGGAGAAAGAATTAGGGATGCTCCCAGTCGTAAGCCTTGAGTCTATCTCTCAGGATGCATTTTGTTGCCAAAGAAAATGAAACAGATGTCTTGGCAATAGTTTCAAATGTTTCCTGCCAAACCAGGGGAGAGCTTGTCTTCAGTTTAGATGCAGCCATGAAAGAGAAGTCGCAGCCCTTATCATTCCCAGGAAACATGCAAACACACACGGGCTTCTTCAACCTGGGAGGCCTGCACTCCCAGCAGCCTCTCTCAACCCGAATCAGCATCAGCTGTGCAAGCATGCTGCCTTCCATCCTCCACTGCCCCCCAGGTTTCACATCACCCCCTGTTCCCCATCATCTGGTGACTCCTGGGCCTCTTGGCCTGGCAGGGCAAGGCCACCTTCCTTGCTGGGCTTGTTCCCCATCATGTCCTAGATACACTTGTGCGTGCGTGCGTGTGTGTGTGTGTGTGTGTGTTGTAAAATACACACGATGTAAAATTTACCATTTTAAAGTGTACAATTCTGTGGCATTTCATACATTCACAATGTTGTGTAATCATTACCAGCATCTACTTTCAGAAGGTTTCATCACCCTGAAAGGAAAGCCCATACTGATTAAGTAGTGATTCTCTATTCCCCCTGTCCCCAGCCCCTGGTAGCCTCAAATCTGCTTTCTGTCGCTTTGAATTTTCCTGTTCTGGGTATAGAACATAAATGGTACCATATAACATGTGGTCTTTTGTGTCTAGTTTCTTCTGCTCAGCTTAATGTTTTCAAGGGTCTTCCATCCTGGAGCATGTATCAGTATTTCATGTGCTGAGACTTTATGGCTGAATAATATTCCATTGTGTGGATATACACACAGTGTATATTTTGGTTTTCATTCAACAGCTGATGGACACTTGGGTTGTTTTCTATCTTTTAGCTATTGTGAGTGGTGCCACTCTGAACATGCTTGTACAAGGTTTGTTTGAAAATCTGTTTTCAATATGGGGGGCGTATACCTAGGAGTAGAATTGCTGGATCTTAGGCTAATTCTGCGTTTTAACTTCTTAGAACAACCAAACTTTTTTTTGACAGCAGGGCACCATTTTACATTCCCACCCACAGTTTATGATGGTTCAAATTTCTCCATATCTTCATCAACACTTGTTATATTCCAATTTTTAAAAAAGTATAGCCATACTAGTGAGTATGAAATGGTACGTCATTGTGGTTCTGCTTTGCATTTTCCGGCTGGCTAATGACGTGGAACATATTTTCATGCACTTGACCATTGGTGCATCTTTTTTGGAGAAATGCTTATTGAAGTCCTTTGTGAGTTTTAAAATTGAGTTATTTTATTTTTGAGTTGTAAAAGTTCTATATATAACCTGGATACTAGACCATTATCAGATAGTTGGCAAATACTTTCTACCATTCTCTGAGTTGACTTTTTACTCTCTCTTTTTTTTTTTGCGGTACGCGGGCCTCTCACTGTTGTGGCCTCTCCTGTTGGGGACGTGCAGGCTCAGCGGCCATGGCTCACGGGCCCAGCTGCTCCACAGCATGTGGGATCTTCCCGGACCGGGACACGAACCCGTGTCCCTTGCATTGGCAGGCGGACTCTCAACCACCGCGCCACCAGGGAAGCCTGACTTTTTACTCTCTTGATGGTATCCTTTGAAGCACAAATGTTTTAAATTTTGATGAAGTTCAATTTATTTTTTCTTTTGCTGCTTGTGCTTTTGGTGACATATCTAAGAATCCATGACCAAATCCAAGGTCATGAAGATCAATCCCTACATTTTTTTCCAAGAGTTTTACAGATTTAGCTCTTATATTTAGGATTTTGATCCATTTTGAGTTAATTTTTGTACATGGTGTGAGGTAGGGTCCAACATCATGCATTTGCATGTGGATAGCCTCTCTGGCACCATTTGTTGAAAGGACTGTTCTTTCTAAATTGAATGGTCTTGGCACCCTTATCAAAAACCAAATGACCATAGATATATGGGTTTATTTCTTGTCTCTCAGTCCATTCCATTGATCTATATGTCTATTTTTGTCCCAGTACCATACTATTTTGATTATTGTAGCTTTGCAGTAAGTTTTGAAATCAGGGAGTGTGAGTCCTCCAACGTTGTTCTTATTTTTCAAAATTGCATTAGCTATTCAGGGTCCCTTGGAATTCCATATGAATTTTAGGGTTAGTGTTTCCATTTTTATAAAAACAATCATTGAATCTGTAAATATATAATATATATATATATAGAATATATATATTCAATCTGAATATATATATATTCAATATATATATATTGAATCTGTAAATATATATAAAAAACAATCATTGAATCTGTAAATACTTGGTGAGTATTACCATCTTAACAATATTGTCTTCTAATCCATGGACATGGGATGTTTTTCCATTTATTATTTCCATCTTCTTTTATTTTTTTCAGCAATGTCTTATAGTTTTTGTGTACAAGTCTTGCACTTCCTTGGTTAAATTTATTTCTCAGTATTTTATTGTTTTCAATGTTATCATCTACGGAATTATTTTCTTAATTTCCTTTTCAGATTGTATATAGAAATACAACTGATTTTTGTATGTTAATCTTTTATCTTTCAACTTTGCTGAATTCATTTTTTAGCTATGATAGTTTTTTTGGTGGATTCTTTAGGCTATTTTATATGTAAGATCATGTCATCTGCAAATATAGTTTTACTGCTTCTTTTCCAATTTGGATTTGCTTTATTTCTTTTTCTTGCCTAATTGTTCTGACTAGAACTTCCAGGACAAGGCTGAAAAGAAGTAGTGCAAGTGAGCATCCTGTCTTGTTCCTGACTTAGCGGGAAGCTTTCAGTCTTTCACCAAGTGCTCTCTTGACTCTCATTGGCTCATCTGCCCACTCTGTTCAGGGTGTCTGACTCCTTGCCCTCACCCACTCTGCTGCCCCAAGGGAAACCACTCTTCAGCCTTTGTCACATCCTCCAGTTCCCACCTCTGCCCTCTGCAATACAGTGAATTTCCCCATCCTTCAAATCAAGAGTTTTTTGAGGAGTTCTCTGAATCTCACCCATGTGGCCCCAAATAGTCAATGTCTCTCCTCCTTGGCCTTCTCCCTCAGTCCTGACCACAAAGGAGACAGGAATAAACCTCATAAGTGCTGGGGTCTTGAAAAGCACCTGTTTTCCAAGAGCCTGAGAGGTTGGGCTTGCTGAAAAGAGCTATGTCTGGGCCTGCCTTGCCACAGGAAAAACAGATCACCAATTCCTGCTGGTCCAATTGGCAGGAGCCCAGAGAGAACCGATTGCCATCCAAGAGGCACAGGTGTTCCAGGGCACCTGTTCCATAGCAGGTAGAGCCTGCCAACTTGGCATGGAAACCCTTGTTTGTGGGTTGGACCCTTTGCTCTCTTAGCTGAAGGGGAAACCTGTCAGTGCCCACCCTGATGCCCATGTCCATGAGGCCAAGCACCTCTGTAAAGACAATAGCTTGAGCCACAGAAAAGCATGCTTGGAACATAAATCCAGAGACAGAAGCCAGGCAAGCCCAGGATCATGAGCTCCTTTGGCTAAGGTGAGGTCATATCCTCATGGGAGCTCTCAGCCTCTCTGAGACCAGGCTAGAGGCGGCTGGGGACCCTCAACCACAACTGACATTAAACAATTCCCAGAACTGCACAAAACCATCGTGACAGTGGGAGTTTTACAATCCCCCCTCAGGGTCAAGTGCATCCAGAGTAAATAGGGATACAGAATTCTGAAAAACATAATTAATACTTTCAAAATTTTATATATATATATGTATATATATATATACATATATATATGTTCCACAAATAGAATAAATATTTTAAAATATCTGTTGAACATTTAAAATTTGGTTATATACTAGATGCCAAGGAAGATTTTTAAATTACAGAAATAGCAGTCATTTAGATTCCCATTCTCAGATCATAATGTGATAAGACTAGAAATGAATTACAAAGAGATTGGAAACTTGGAAACAAGTTTCTAAAACTTCGAAATGAAAGCACAAACATACCAACACTACTAGTATGTAAAATAGTTTTTCAGTTTTAAACAGGAACTAAAACTACAAATTTAACTTCTTGAAAATTAACTAAAATGAGAACATTATGTGATAAAATCTGTGGGAGGGGGCCAAAACTCTTCTAGAGGAAATTCTGTAGCTTAAGTGTTTTTAAAATTAACAACTAAAAGGAAAATAAATTAAAAATGTGATTTAAAAAAACTGAAAGGAGAAATGGATAAAGTTAAAATAGAAATGAATGAATTAGATGGAAAAAATAGTAAAACAGATCTTTAAAACCCAAAACTGGTTCTTTGAAAAGATGAAGAGGATAAATTTCTGATGAATATAACCAATTAAAAAAAGAGAGAGAAAAACCCTAGAAATGAAAATTAGACTATAACCACAAACATGTTGATAACTTTTAAAGTTATAAGAGAGTATGTTATGTATTTGAAATCTGGATGGAGTAGACAATTTTCTAGAAAAATATAAAGGATCAAAACTAATTTGAGGGGGCAGAGTCAAGATGGCAGTGTGGGAAGACATGGAGTTAGCGTCTCCCCACAAGTAGGGCACCTGCTGGACACTGATGGGGAACCCTAACGCCCAAGTAGACGGGAAGAACCCCCAAGCAAACTGGTAAGACGTCGGGGGACTGAGTGGGGAGGAGAAGTGGAAGCTGGACAAGACCAGCGCCCTTGAGGGGTGGCTGAGAGGGGGAGGGGTTCCCACACCTGGAGGGACCCTCGTGGTCTTGGATCAGGGGTGAGCTTGCCCAGCGATTCCCCTGCCCATTCAGCCAAGGAAGTCTGCCCTGCTCTCCAGCCTAGGCCCTCAGAGGTCCCCTCTGGGCTGGGTTGGTCCTGGGGGCATAGGAGGGAGGCCAGGAGAGGCAGGTGGGAGGGGTCCTCCAGGATGGGAGGAGCAGGAGAGGAGTGGAGGGGGGTTGCCACATCCACTAAGGCCTAGGGAGCCTGCTGGGCACCCAGGTGGGGTCCCCCACCCTCTGAGACCAGAGGCTGGAGGAACGCCTGGGCCCCTGCTGTTCTGTTGAGCCTAAGCCCCACCCTGCAACACCCCCCTCCCAGGGCCTTTTCCAGCCCTGTGGGTTCTAAGTACAGGCCCCCACTCAGCTCACCACCCAAACCTCGCCCCTGCTTAGGCCCCGCCCTCCACAGCCAAGGCCTTTTCCACTTTTTTTTTCCTCCTCTTTTTTACTATTGTGGTTCTGTTTCACCTTCTGGTTGTTATTTCATCAATATTTTTATTTTTATATATATTTTAACATATCTGTTAGTTTCCTAGTCTAATTTTATTTTTTTACTTTGTTATTTTTCTCCTTTTTTTTTTTATTGGCCAACGTGGCTTGTGGGATCTTGGTTCATGAGCCGGTGGTGGGGCCAAAGCTCCTGCGGTGGGAGCTCCAAGTCGGAACCAGTGGACTAACAGATCCTCAGACCCCAGGGAATATTCATCAGAGTGAGGTCTCCTGGAGGTCTTCATCTCAGCACCAACCAAAAGATACAGACTGGCTGAATGGATACAAAAACAAGACCCATATATATGCTATCTACAAGAGACCCACTTAAGACCTAGGGACACATACAGACTGAAAGTGAAGGGATGGAAAAAGATATTCCATGGAAATGGAAATCAGAAGAAAGCTGGAGCAATACTCATATCAGATAAAATAGACTTTAAAATAAATACTGCTACAAGAGATAAGGAAGGGCACTACATAATGATCAAGGGATCAATCCAAGAAGATGTAACAATTATAAATGTTTATACACCCAACATAGGAGCACCTCAATACATAAAATCATAAAGATCAGAGCAGAAATAAATGAAATAGAAACAAAGAAAACAATAGCAAATACCAATAAAGCTAAAAGCTGGTTCTTTGAGAAGATAAACAAAATTGATAAACCCTTAGCCAGACTCATCAAGAAAAAAAGGGAGAGGACGCAAATCAATAAAATTAGAAATGAAAAAAGAGAAATCACAACTGACGCAGCACAAATACAAAGGATCATCAGAGACTACTACAAACAACTATATGCCGATAAAATGGACAACCACAAAGAAATGGACAAATTCTTGGAAAGGTACAATTTTCCAAGACTGAACCAGGAAGAATTAGAAAATATAAACAGACCTATCACAAGTAATGAAATTGAAACTGTAATTAAAAATTTACCAATAAACAAAAGTCCAGGACCAGATGGCGAATTCTATGAAACATTTAGAGAAGAGCTAATGCCCATCCTTCGCAAACTCTTCCAAAAAATTGCAGAGGGAGGAACACTTCCAATTTCATTCTACAAAGCCACTATCACCCTGATACCAAAGCCAGAAAAAGATATCACAAAAAAAGAAAATTATAGACCAGTATCACTGATAAACATAGATGCAAAAATCCTGAACAAAATACTAGCAAACAGAATTCAACAACATATTAAAAGGATTATACACCATGATTAAGTGGGATTTACCCCAGGGATGCTAGGATTCTTGAATGCACAAATCAATCAATGTGATACACCATATTAACAAATTAATGAATAAAAACCATATGATCATCTCAATAGATGCTGAAAAAGCTTTTGACAAAATTCAACACCCATTTATAATAAAAACTCTCCAAAAAATGGGCATAGAGGGAACCTATTTCAACATAATAAAAGTCTTATGTGACAAACCCACAGCAAACATCATACTCAATCGTGCAAAACTGAAAGCATTTCCACTAAGATCAGGAATATGACAAGGATGTCCACTCTTGCCACTCTTATTGAACATAGTTTTGGAAGTCCACAGCAATCAGAGAAGAAAAAGAAATAAAAGGAATTCAAATTGGAAAAGAAGAAGTGAAACTGTCACTGTTTGCAGATGACATGATACTATACATAGAAAATCCTAAGGAAGCCACCAGAAAACTACTAGAACTAATCAGTGAATTTGGTAAGGTTGCAGGATACAAAATTAATGCACAGAGATCTTTGGTATTCCTATACACTAGCAACGAAAAATCAGAAAGAGAAATTAGGGAAACAATCCCATTTACCATCGCAACATAAAGAATAAAATACCTAGGAATAAACCTACCTAAGGAGGCAAAAGACTTGTACTCAGAAAACTATAAAACACTGATGAAAGAAATCAAAGATGACATAAACAGATGGAGAAATATACCATGTTCTTGGAGTGGAAGAATCAATATTGTGAAAATGAATATACTACCCAAAGCAATCTACAGATTCACTGCAATCCCTATCAAACTACCAGTGACATTCTTCACAGAATTAGAACAAAAAATTTTGCAATTCATATGGAAACACAAAAGACCCTGAATAGCCAAAGTAATCTTGAGAAAGAAAAATGGAGCTGGAGCAATCAGGCTCCCTGACTTCAAATTATACTACAAAGCTACAGCAATCAAGACAGTATGGTACTGGCACAAAAACAGAAATATAGATCAATGGTACAGGATAGAAAGCCCAGAGATAATCCACGCACATATGATCACCTAATTTACAACAAAGGAGGCAAGAACATACAGTGGAGAAAAGACAGCCTCTTCAGTAAGTGGTGCTGGGAAAACTGGACACCTACATGTAAAAGAATGAAGTTAGAACAATCCCTAACACCATACACAAAAATAAAGTCAAAATGGATTAGAGACCTAAATGTAAGACTAGACACTATAAAACTCTTAGAGGAAAACATAGGAAAAACACTCTTTGACATAAACCACAGCAAGATCTTTTTTGCCCCACCTCCTAGAGTAATGGAAATAAAAACAAAAATAAACAAATGGGACTTAATGAAACTTCGAAGTTTTTGCACAGCAAAGGAAACCATAAACAAGACGAAAAGACAACCCTCAGAATGGGTGAAAATATTTGCAAATGAAACAATGGACTAAGGATTAATCTCCAAAATATATAGACAGCTCATGGAGCTCAATATCAAAAAGACAAACAATCCAATTAAAAAATGGGCAGAAGACCTAAATAGACAATTCACCAGAGAAGACATATGGATGGCCAAGAGGCACAGGAAAAGATGCTCAACATCACTAATTATTAGAGAAATGCAAATCAAAATTACAATGAGGCCTTTCTTACCTCACACTGGTCAGAATGGCCATTATCAAAAAAATCTAGAAACATTAAATGCTGGAAAGGGTGTGGTGAAAAGGGAATCCTCCTGCACTGTTGGTGGGAATGTGAATTGGTACAGCCACTATGGAGAACAGTATGGAGGTTCCTTAAAAAACTAAAAATAGAACTACCATATGACCCAGCAATCCCACTACTGGGCATATACCCTGAGAAAATCATAATTCAAGAACAGTCATGTACCACAATGTTCTTTGCAGCACTATTTACAATAGCCAGGACATGGAAGCAACCTAAGCGTCCATTGACAGATGTATGGATAAAGAAGATGTGGCACGTATACACAATGGAATATTACTCAGCCATAAAAAGAAAGGAAGTTGAGTTATTTGTAGTGAGGTGGATAGACCTAGAGTCTGTCATACAGAGTGAAGTAAGTCAGAAAGAGAAAAACAAATACCATATGCTAACACCTATATATGGAATCTAAAAACAAAAAAAAGGTACTGATGAACCTAGTGGCAGGGCAGGAATAAAGACGCAGACATAGAGAATGGACTTGAGGACACGGGGAGGGGGAAGGGTAAGCTGGGACGAAGTGAGAGAGTGGCATGGACATATATACACTACCAACCGATAGCTGCACAGGGAGATCAGCTCGGGGCTTTGCGATGACATAGAGGGGTGGGATAGGGAGGGTGGGAGGGAGGCTCAAGAGGGAGGGGATATGGGGATATATGTATGCCTATGGCTGATTCACTTTGTTCTACAACAGAAACTAACACAGTATTGTGAAGCAATTATACTCCAATAAAGATCTATTAAAACATAATTAACTTTAAAAAATTACAAAAACCTGTGCAGATGAATATTCATAGAAGAAACAGAAATAATTATCAATGAGCTAAGTCCCTCCAAAGACCAGGCCCAGGAAGGATTACCTTTGAGTGGCAGGTGAAGATGAAGCCCCCGAGGGGGAGGAGGGGGAGGGGCAGGCTGGGGGAGCTGGCTGGAGAGCTTGTCTCCCAGCTCTGTCTTTATTATGGTTGGTCTGCTATCCTGTTCTCCACATGAGCCTGGAGCCCCAGTTCTTGGATTCAGGCTCTGGGATCCCTCCTCTTCCCTCCCTAAACTTGGAACCCTTGAACCTCAGGTTGAAGGGGGTCCTCCTCAAGCCCAGCCCAAAGGCACCAATGTCAAGAAAAAAGTTACTTCAAGAATAGGGAGGTGAATCAGCAGGACTGCTTCTCATTTATTAGCACTAATAACACTTTAGGCTTAGATTAAGAAGAAATGAGGTGCCGAGTGTAAAGCTCCTTGCAGGTAACCATGCAGGGTGTCTATTCTCATGTCACCATGGGACAACACAGAACAACTCCCCCATCTCTGATCAAAGCCTGCAGCCGGATGAGCCCCTGCCCCACACCAGGATCCCGATCTGCTGCTCTAACAGGGCTGCGTGAGCAGTCTTCCGCTCTCTAGCCCCTGAGAACCCTGCAACAGCACTTCCTTATTCCCAGTAAGCAAGGATCTGTGCACTTTCTAATCCAAAGGGAGAGCTGATGGACAGCTTTGGCAGCACTGAGACTTCAAAGCTGCTCCAGGGGTCCAGGTGGACCATTGGGTCTCCTCCCAGGAAGGCTCGTTCTCTTCAGAGCCCTTGTATCCCAAGCCCCTGGAGCTTGATGAGGCCTTTGGGAGCAACCTGGGTGTGTTTTCCTGATCCTGAGGCCCTCAGCCTTGTTCCACGAGGGAAGGGAAGAGGGAATCCATGGATCTGTGGAGGCCATCTCACCTACCCCCAAAAGGTACCACCTTGCAATAAGTCCTCTGCATCTGCCTGCCCAGGACAGCACAGGGCAACTACAGGAAAGAAAAAGGAAAGTTGGAAATCATGCAGTGGAGGTGAGAGAAGTTTTCAATGAACCAAGGCCAGTCAATGCCTGGGGTTTCCAGGACTTGAGGATTTGGACCTTTCATTTCCCCAGAGGACTCGGGGGGCAGGTCCTCCGTTTCATCAGGTGCCCCCTGCTCCTTCCCTCCGTTTTGCCCATCTGCTGGACCAGAAACTCCTTCCACCACCAAATGTTTGCTGAGCCCCAGCTGGAGCCCAGGGCACCTGAAGGCTATGCAGGGAGCTCACTGAAAATAGGGCATGGTCTGGTGAAGCAGGGCTGGCCTCCTGGTGTGCTGAGTATCTTCTGGGCTAAGGAACTTCCTCACTGTGGCTCCTTTTTAAAAAATAGATTTTATGTTTATATGTTATAAAAGCAGCGAAGAGTAAAATTGAACAGAAAATGCAGAGTCCCATGTACCTGCTGTCCGCGAACACTCCCAGCTTCCCCCACGATCAACATCCTCCACCAGAAAGCGCATTTGTTAAAACGGATGAACCTACACTGATACATCATTGTTATCCAAAGTCCATAGTTTACATCAGGGTTCACTCTTGGTGTTGCACATTCCATGGGTTTGGACAAATGTATGATGACGTGTATCCACATTATAGAATCATACACAGTATTTTTACTTCCCTAAAAATCTTCTCTGCTCCACTTACTCATCCCCTACCTCCCAGCCCCTGGCAACCAGTGATCCTTTTACTGTCTCTGTAGTTTTACCTTTTCCAGAATTTCATAAAGTTAGTATCATTGAGTAAGCCATCTTTTCAGGCTGGCTTCCTTTACTTAGCAATATGCATTTAAGGGCATGTTATGTTTTTTTTTCGTGGCTTGATAGCTCATATATTTTTAGTGCTGAATAATATTCCATTGTCTGGATGTACCATTGTTTATTCATCCATTCATATACTGAGGGACATCTTGGTTGCTTCCCAGTTTTGCAAACTATGAATAAAGCTGCTATAAACACCTCTGTGCAGGTTTTTGTGTGGATGTAAGTTTTCAACTTATTTTGGTAAATATTAAGGAGCATCATTGCTGAATTGAATGGTAGAAGTATATTTACTTTTGTATTGTGGTTCCTTTTTCAACAGCTTTATTTAGGTAGAATTTACAATAAAAATCTCCCCATTTTAAGGGTACAGTTCAATGAGTTTTTTTTTTATAGTCATACTCAAATTTTAGACTATTTCTGTCACCTCAGAAAGTCTCCTCATGTCTCCTTGGCGTCATTCTTCCCTCTCCCCTACCCAGCCCCAGCCCCTGGCAACCGTTGATCTGCTGTAGTTTTGCCTTTGCTAGAATTTCATATGAATGGACTCATACAGTATGTAGTAACCATGTTTTGAGATCCGTCTGTGTCATTATATCTACTCGTAGTCTCCTCCCCATTTGCTGAGCACTGTTGCACCGTATGGATGTAACTGCTGGTCTATCCATTGCCTAGTTGATGGATATTTGGGTTGTTTCCTTTGGCTGGGGGTGAGGGCTGTTTTGAATAACGCTGCTATGAACATTTGTGTGTAAGCCTTTGTGGGCGTGGCTTCTTTTCAAAGCGGGTGCTGGACACCCTCTGCCCCACTGCGGCCCGGAGTGAACAGGGGATGATGAGAAGTTGGAGTAGGCCCAAGGCGAAAAGAGGAAGGGGCACGAGTGCTGAGACACCTCAGTCAGTCCAGTCAGGCCACAAGGCTGCCAGAAAACTCTCCTTGACCTTCCCTTCCCAGCTCCGCCCCGCCAGTTGCTCTGAACAAAAGGTCAGGGGCCGGGAGAGGGAAGTCAGTGGTGTTTATTTCCTTGTCTCCATGGTGCTGGGAGAGCTGCACCAGGTCTGGAGTGTGGGGGGCTGCTGGGATGAGCTCCCTGGGGCCATGGCCCCACTGGTGTTATAAGGAATATTCATCAGAATGACATCTTTTTCAGCAGCTCGTTTCCGGCCATTTCCATCTTCCTTAACCTTCCATGGCCCATCCAGATCTAGGACCCTGGTCACCTCCCTGGGGCCCCAGACACCAGGCCCCTCAGCGCCAGGGCCCTTTAGTGGGTCTCCGATGGTTTTGCATGTGTCATCTCTCGTGATCCCCACCCCGTGAGGCAGCAGGAGCAGGCTGTGTTCGCTCTCTCTGCACACCTCCGCTCAGAGAGGCCGAGAGGTTGACATAGAATGACCCACCCTCACACATGAGCCCCCCGGCGGCTTCCCTTTCTACCCAAAGGTCTGGTTCTCAGTCTTAGATCAAGAGAGGAATCCTAGAATTCCTTACAGCACAATAAACAACTAACAACTCAATGGAATTTTGATTATTCACGTATAATGTGTACCAGGTACTGATCAAAGAACTTTACAAATATTAATTTTCTCCCTATAACTACCCTAATGAAGCAGGTACAATTATTACCCTCATTTTATAGGTGAGGAAACTGAGGCACAGAGAGAGTAAGTAACTGGCCTGGAGCCACACAGCGAGGAGGCTGGAGAGCCAGGGGTTGGCCCACCCTTCCAGCCGCTGCCCTCTGCTGCCCAAGGATTTTTTATTTGTTTGTTTCATTTTCCAGTCATTAATTTTCTTAACAGTTTTACTGGGGTAGAGTTTAATGGTATAATTTAAAATTCACCCACGTAAAGTGTACAATTAAGTGATTTCAGTAAATTTACAGAATTGTGCAACTATTACAACAAACCAATTTTAGAACAGTTCCCCATCCCCTCCCCAGCCCAAAAAAAGATCCTTTGTGTCCATTGGCCACTGTTTCAACCTCCAACCGAAGGCAACTGCTAATCTACTTTCTGTCTCTGTAGATTTGTCTTCTGGAAATTTCATATGAATAGAATTATGCAATATGTGGTCTTCTGAGTCTGGCTTCTTTCACTCAGTGTAATGTTTTTGAGGTTGACCCATGTTGTAGCATGTGTCAGCACGTCGTCCCTTTTCGTTGCTGTATAATATTCCATTGTGTGCCTATTCCGCATTTTATTTATCCAGTCACTAGCTGATGGACTTTGTGGGTGTTTCCACTTTTTGGCCATGGCGAATAAAGCTGCTGTATTTGTGTACACGTTTTTGTGTGGACATGTTTCCCTTTCTCTTTGGGTACATTCCTAGGGGGGGAGATGCTGGGTTGTATTGTAAATCTATGTTCAGCTTTTTTAAAAACTGCCAAACCTTTTACGCAAGGTGCTGCAGCGTTTTCCATTCCCATGCCTGTGGCTTATATCATACAGAGAGTGAGGCCAGGGTTCCAATCCTAGGGCCACCCATACAACCAGACCGAGCCTAACTACAGCCCTCAACTGTCTGGTCAGTAGAAGGAAGCCCTCAGACCAGCACTGGGTTGAGCTGAGCCTCTGCTGCTCGGGATGGTCCGAGAGACAGGTAGACAAGAAGTTAGCTGTTCTGCTTTCTACTCTAAAAATTGCCCTCTGGGACCGAGGGCGCTTCTTAGCGGGAAATGAGCCGGTGGCTATTAAACCAAAAGAAAAAACAGAAACACACGAACGGAGAAGCCAAGAGCAATCTTGCCAAGGGAAGAAAACCAACTTGAGAAGGCCGAGGCCTTGGGACACCCCCTCGGGCGCCTGGGAGTTGGCCCGCAGGTCTCACTCTCTGGAAGCCTTTTCCATCTTCCTCAGGGGCCCAGAGAGAGGATGGTGGGTGTCGGGGGGAGGGCAGACACCTGGGAAAGCCATCAGGCCACTCCTGAGCCAGGGCTCCGAGCAGGAGGCAATGTGGGTCCCCAGAAAGACCTCTAGAGCCCTGCAACCCTCCAGGGAGGGAGTCACAGCCCCCTGTCAGTCAGGACGGCTCTGAGCCCTGCTCAATCTCCATCTTGTGCTACATGTTGCTCTAAAGAGTCATTCTTACTAAGATTTGAAGTGAAGCGGTTTGGGCATTTCTGGGGGCAGCTGCAAATGAGAGGAATCTAACCCTGGCACCGGGTAAGTGTCCAACAAAGGTACCTCCCTCCCAGCTCCCTCCCCGACCTGTCCCCTCCTCAGACAGGGTGTGGGGATGACAGGGTATTGCTGAAATACAAGCCCAAGGGGACACCACAGAGGCCATGGCGTGGACAGGACAGAATGGGACGCTGCCTGCCTCAGCTTACTCGTGAATCGCATCCACTCAGAACACGGGTAATCAGACCTATTTGGAGCCTACCATTGCCCTGGGGAAGGGTGTATAATGGCCCAGAGGTGTCAGGCCCTGGGGCTCCACCAGTCACATACTCAGTGTGTCCTGCTCCCGCCACTGGACACAAGCAATGTACAAAGTCCCGGGACTGTTGTTAGCGGTGGGGTGATTTTCCCCAATTTTGTATGATAACAAGGCCCCAAGACCACATGGTACCACATGGCACCCAAAAAGCCCGGAAGCTGATACAGGAGATATGAAGTCATCACTTCTGCACTCAAGTAGCTCAGCCTCAGACTCTGAGGCACTGAACTGGGTGGAACAGTGTCCCCCAAAATTCTTGTCCACATGGAACCTGTGAATGGGACCTTATTTGGAAATAGGGTCTTTGCAGATGTAATTAAGGGAAAATGAGGTAATACTGGATTCGGGTGGTCCTAATCTAATGACTGGTTTACTTCCAAGAACAGGGAAATTTGGACACAGGCACAGAAAAGACACAGAGGAGATGACTGTGTGAAGACAGAGGCAGAGGCTGCAGTGAAGCAGCTACAAGCCAAGGAACTCTCAGGATTGCCAGCAAGCACCAGAAGCTGGAAGAAGCAAGTGAGGATTCTCCCCAGAGCCTTCAGAGCGAACGCGGCCCCGCCAACATCTTGATTTTAGACTTTTGGCCTCCGGAAATGGGAATAAATTCCTGCTGTTCAAAGCCACCCAGTTTGTGGTACTTGCTACAGCTGCCTTAGGAAATTAACACAGTGACTAAGAGCTGGGGTCACATTGCATGTAACACTGTATTGCTGGGGGGGGGGGCAGAGGGGGAGGGGCAGAGAGGGCTGCGTGGGAGGAGGTGCTTTTCCTAGTTGTGTCTGCTGCTTGGGCAGGAGGCCCAAAGAACAGAACAGAACCTACAGTTCAGCGTGGCTCACGGTAGACTTTGATGTCTCACGGCTTTGATGACTCACGTGTTATCATCTTTGTGTCCTCCATCGTGCCTAGAACAGGTACTGCACCCAGAGGTGCTCAGGAAACATTCATCGGCCAGGCTGGCCTGGTCTCTCTTGCTCTGTGTCTCTTGAGCACCAGAGCTGTGCCGCCTACACAGTCCTTGCCACCCGCTGCTCTGCCCTGTATTGTTCATGCACTTTTCTTGTTCCTTGTATGCACTTATTCATCAAACTGATTGATGCCCAAGCACGATGGGGAGCTTCTAGACCAGAAGGGCTGACCTGCATCTTTCACTACGCCTCACCCACCTGACTCCCCGTGTTCCACATGTCACGGCGCCTGCACACGGTAGGTGCCATTAAATGCTTAGTGTTTGCGGATGCGTTCGGCATGTGAGGAAACAGACGGGATTGGCTGCCTGGGCTGGAGAAAGCTACCCCAGCTTAACTCAAAAAGGAACTTAGAGGCTGCCGCTATTTGCCAAATTAGCAGAGAAGCATCGGCACCTCTGGAAGTTGTCAACAGGGATTCCTGCTTACTGAGGCCATGCGCCGAGCCCATGATCCCCGTTCCAGGAGTGCGGCTTCATCCTGAGTGTGACCTGAGAAATGAAATCCCTCAGCTCTCACCGGCGGCCAGCGCCGTGTTAAACCAGAACCAGAGGTTCAGCCACGAGAGGGATGCGCATCTGTGCTCCAGGCTGTACACACCATGCTGCACACCTGGGTCCCCTTCACCATGTCGTACGTAGCACAACACCTGGAAGTCAATGTCAGTGCCCGGGGCTGTGGGCGAGGCTGGGCGGAAGCCGGCAGTGCCTTCCGACCAGCCATCCTCAGCCTGCCCCATCTCACTATTGTGCAGCTTGTCCTGGGCGGGGGTCCCTCTGGGATGAACTGTAGTGACCAGCCCAAGGAAAGTCCTTCAGGCACGAACAGGACGTTACAGCCTACCTGGCCCTTCACATGAACCCAGGGAAGTCTCTTCACTCGGCACTGCAGGGTGAGGGGACGTCGGATAGCCCAGCTGTACCGGAACCTAGATCCCTCCAGGCCCACGGAGCCTGGTCCTTTGGTCGGCTACCCCCACCCGTGAGGCCTCAGGGAACTGTTTAAGTGATGAGGGTTTGCACTGAATGGTACCATCCACAACTTGACACTGAAAGGTCATCCACTCAAAGGGGCTCTGGGTGGCCTTCAACCCAAAGGCCCGGCAGCACTGGGGGGTACCTGCTGCCCAGCCAGGGCCACCATCCAAGCGCCGTGTTGGTAGCTCTCCTCCCTTCTCCCGTCCGCAGGCTATGCTCACCTGGGCGGCTGGTGAGCTGGAGAGCCGAACGTGACCTTCCACGCCGGGTCTCCCCAGAGACAAAGGAAAGCCTACCACCACACGGACTGTACCGACGACACCAAGCTGGCAGCTGGGCATGAGGCCCACAGGGCCCCCCAGTCACCTGGACCTCTGCTGCCTCATCTGCGTCTGCTGTGAGGGCTTGAGCCTCGGGGCAGCCCCAGAGCACACAGAGGCAGGCTGGGTTCCGGACTTGTGGCACTGATACGGTCACGGGACACCAGAGTGTGGAAGGGTGGGTTCCCCCCGCGGAGCTCGCCTCCCGGCCCGGCCGGGACAGACACTAGGATGGGGACTTTCCAGGAGAAGTGGCTGGAGTTCCCGGCTTCCTGAGAGGAAAAATGAGGGATGGGAGCGGGGCCCCCAGAGCAGCCAGCACATCCTGTCCACGGGGCTCACATAGCTGCAAAACAAACAAACGCTGCCCTCGGTGAATCTCACTTTCCTTCCACGGTGAACTCTCCGCTGCAGGCTTGTGGGCTGCGTGGTCCTTCTCAGAACGACCCAACTGCTTGTCCTTGGGAGCCAAGACCCCCATCTGAGCTTAGCTGCGAGCTCCAAAGCCGAGTGGTGAGGGAGGCCGGCGTGGGCTCGCAGACTGCCCTGCATGGGGCTCCCGGGGACCCATTTCTAGTGCTCTGGGGGACGTCGGCTTGCAGAGCCGTCTGCTAAGAACCTCTGGGTCCCGGGCAGGAAGCAGCATCTCAGAATCTGACGCTGGCAGGAGAGTGGAGGCTAGGACAGGTTTGGAAGCGGATGGACAGGTTTATTCGGCGGGGCTGTCTTGTGTCAAAGCTGAAAGGACCTCGAGGCCAGTTCAAGCCTAGACCAGTCCCTACCCTGAGGAGACAGAGGTGAGGTCTGGAGAAGGAAAAAGTCCTCTTTCCAAACAGGTCCTGGCTGAGCAGTTACTGACGGATGACCCCACCAGGCCGGGGCCTCTGGCCCCTCTGCCTCAGTTCACACAGTGGAATCCTCCCTCTGCCCTCGCCCTGCCCCATCCAGAAGCAGCCTGGGAGGCCTGGCATACCCCAGGTCCTTCGAGGGAAGCGCCCCTTGTTGAGCCCCATCAGCCCGGGGCTGTAAAGACAGTGCCCCACACTGTCCCCCATCAGCCCGGGGTCAGAAAAGGTCGCCACTAACAAATGTGGGAATGAGCCACCGACACGGACTTTATTGGACGACTGGAGGTCACAGATCGGCTGGTGGGTCACAGACCTGCGGCGCGCGGAGCATCAGTATCTCTGCTGAGGTGTCCGAGTGCCAGGCCGCCAGGGAGGAGGCCAGGCTAGCAGTGGGCGAAGCCACACCGGAGTGGCAGCTTCCGCCTGTGGCCCCCCGCGGGCACCTGCCAGCTGCACCCTCCCCCCTATGTCGCATGCTGGGGGCGGAAGGGAGAGGCCCAGGGGAGAGAACAGGGAGGAGAGAGAGGCCACGGCAGCCCATCGCCTCACCACCTGCTCCTTCCTTCGGAGGCCTTCCTGCAGTCGGCAAGAGCGCGGACCCCAGCGTGGCGTGCGGGTGTGAAGGCCTGGCGGCGAAAGAGAAGAGGGGCGGCTTGTGCTGGGGGCTGAGGCTGTCCGGGAGCCAGCTCCGGGCCGCAGGGAGGCTGCCCTCGCGGCCCAGATAAGGCAGAGGGGGGGAGGAACTAGGCTCTCAGTCCCCGGAGCCGCCTATTTCCTCTACGCTGGCACCAGTGGAGGGGAAGGGGGACGTGAGACGCGGGACAAACCGGACTGAGCGCTCCCACCCGCCCTGCAGGTCCTGGCACTGGGCAGCGGGTGCTAGAGACTCTGAGGGCAGCAAACACCGGCCTGGCTCCGGCAGAATCCCTGAGGGATCAGGGTTGGCTCCTGGCCCCGATGGGGAACGGCCTGGGGTCCTCATCCCAAATCCTCCTTCCAATCCTCTCTGTCGAGCAGCACAACCCAAGGGACAACAGCGGCTGCCTTTTCTTAAAAACCTGTGTTTCCTTAAAAACTAATTCTGAACATGAAGACTGTATCAAAAACAACAACAACAAAAGAGGCATTCTTTGCTGCATTAAACATGCACCATGCTCAGACCCGTATGCCGGGGCAAGGGGGTCGGGGAGAAGTCTAAGGCACTGGCCCTGCCCGGCACAGGGCTCCTTCTCCCGGGAAGGAGGCTCCCACTGGGGGAAGGCCAGTGAGCAAATCCAGACCCTGAGGACAGGGAAGGCCTGGCAGTACCCACCGCTGGACAGACGGGGCCCTTCAAGTAGCGGCCGAAGAGCATCCAGCCCAGGCCGTGAGAAGGAGGGGCACCTCAGCCACAGCGTCCCTGAAGGAAAAGCTGTAACGGTGGACATCGGCCCTATGGCCAGAGGCCCAAGGAGGCCGTGGTCTGGCCAGGCCTTCCCTAGGAAAGGAAGAGGGAGGAAGACATGGGGATTGTCAGGCCATCTACACACCAGAGGCAGGGCTGGGCCTGACGTCTCCCTTGAGCTCCGACACTTGGGAAGGCACCGTGCTTAGCACCTGGTAACCGGAGGTGGCTGGGCCACCCCACCTAGCCAGGCTCTCCTGGGCACCCACTCAGCATCCCTCTACTGGGGACCCTGCCAGGGCCTGCAAGCCTCCAGGAGTCATGGTGACTAGAGATTCCCACCCAAACCCCAGGTTGGCCAAGCCCTCCCTCCCGTGCTGGGGCTGGCAGAGCCGGTGGGCACGTGCTGGGGCTGGCAGAGACGGTGGGCACAAGTGGGCACAAAGTTTCCCGCCCCGAGTGGAGCCTCCCTGGCCCCCCGTGCTCCCAGTCTCATGACATCCTGGGGACTGGGCTCCTGGTTAGCAAGGCATCCCCACAGGCTCTCCCCTCCACATCCACATGACTGAGACAACTTAGGCTCCACTTCCTATAGTGACCTTGCTCTCTGCATCTTGCAGGATTCCATGAACCCACAGGCCTGAGGAAAAGGAAAAAGGCAGTACAGGGGTCCTATGACCCGGCTTCCACCCTCCCTCCCTTGGGAATAGAGGTTCTGGCCCTACAGGTCCAAGTCTGCACCTCACTACGTGCCCCTCCACAGGAGAGAGTCTGCTGGCTCAGGAAGAGCACAGGGCTTGGGGGCCGTCAGAAGAGGCTGGGGGCAGCCTGGCCAGGCGCGTCGTGGTCCCGGATGTACTGTAAGATGTCCGTCTCGTCCATGGCTTGGATCTGCTGCTGCTGCTTCTGCTGCCTGGCCACAGCCTCAGATGAACCCACCCTGGGGGGAACAGCTGGCTTTCTGAGTAGCGCTGGCTTAGCTGCCACTGGAGGCTTGGGCTGGGGCTGGGGCTGAAGCTGGGGTTTGGACTCAGCCCCCAGGTTCAGAATCTGGTCCAAGTCCTCTTCGACTCTAGAGAACCAGAGGGAGAAACCCTGAGCACAATCTCCTGCAAAAGGGACAAGGTGCCCCCTGCCAAGGCAGGCACCCCTGCAGGGCACTGGGCTCGGTCCCCCCGCCTCCCAGCCTCGCCCTTCCACCCATCCGCCCCCGGGGAGGAACTGAGGGGCAGGGCTCTCCTTCCCTGCAACCCCGCAGCCCAGCGCAAGCAGAGCCGGCCCCTTGGCAGCCTCTGCAGGACTGCTTTTCGGGTGACCCCACTCCAGACAAGCTGGCTCCTTTAGGCGACTTCTCCCTCAACCCTTCAAGAAAGAACAGTAGCAGCTGCCGCATACGGAGCTCGTGCTCTGGGCCACGCACTTTAGACCCATGATCTTTTGCTATCCTCAACAACCCTTGGGGAGGTACAGCACAATCTTCACCCTGCAGATGCGGACGCTCAAGTCCTAGGAGGCCGAGCCACCTGCCTGAGGTGAAAGCATGTGGCCGGCCTGAGTTGGAACCAGTAAGTCTGACTTGAGATGCTGGGCTCTCATCCAGGCCAAGTTCAGCCAGAGAAAGAATGAATGAGGGGCTCTAAGCCATCGTGGGGTGGGGTCTGCCGGCCCACAGTGTCCCCTGGTGGGCCACCCGGGCATTCGTTAGACATGGCCCACCGAGGGCTGAAGCCGGCCTCGGCCATCACCCACCAAGACTCTGCCACGCCCCGGACCTGACAGCCTGTTGGTGGAACTGAAGGCCGAAGCAGTGTGATGGTCACTCAGGACCAGCCCAAGTCCTGGACAGCAGGAAAGAAAGGCAGCCCCGCTCTGCCCTCTGCCCGAGGGAGCTCCTGCTGCCAGCTCCTTTTGCAAGGACTCAACTCCCGCAGACCAGGTGCACAGCGAAAAGACCCATTCAACCCATCCCCCGACCCGCCCACCCAATCAACGTTGGGCTGGGTACCCACCACGGCCGGCCTTCTCCGCATCCGTTAATTCACTGAGTAATCACAAGACACTGTCTGGTAGCAGATGTTAGCTCCATTGTACAGATGTGAAAACTGGGGCACAGAGAGATGAAGGGCCTGGCCTGGGGCCCACAGCTAGCTGGGGACAGGGGAAGGAGGGCAGAGGCGCTGCAGGCAGAAGACCGGGGTGCCTCGCGCAGGCCACTTGGCCTCTCCAAGCTTTGGTTTCCCATCTGCCAAATGGCAACAGCAGCATCACCCCACAGGGTTACAACCCCGTGTACAGAGACACGCAGTGCGGCAGGCAGAGTGCGGTTCCCTCCCTCATCCTGCTACTCCTTCAGTGGCCTCAGCCCACCCCACCTGCCTGGTCCTCCGTCTCCCTAACTGTGAACGGGCTCCAGCTCAGACAGCAGCACGGCTGAGTAAAGGCAGGAGCAGAGGGGAGGCACCTCTGGCCAGAACAACTCCCGGCACCACGGGGCCTGGCAGAGGTCTACATGAGGGTGGAGGTGCCCTTCCCGGGAAGGGCTGCCTGCCAGGTAGCAGCTACTGAAGGGGCAGTGGGTCACCCTGCCTGCTTCGTGGGTCAGCCTCCTGTGATGCGGCATAGGCCCCAAGGGGAGAATTCAGAGCCTCCCACGGATGGCAGAGAAGTGAGCAAAAGGTGTCCCTCCAGACCCAGAGGGACTGGCCCAAGCCAGGCCTTGAAAGAGTGAGTTCCAGGCAATCCCAGGAGGCATCACCCCGGGACAGGCTCCTCCTGGCAAGTTCAGCTCAGCTGTGTCCCCGCTCCCTCCAAGCGCTGCCCTTCCTTGAGCCCGCCTGGGGCAGGTGCTGGCTTGTCCTGCATCCTCCACTGGAGGCTGGGTACCCAGGAAAAGCTCTGGGGGACTGAATTATCCTCCAACAGGGGCCCTTAGGGAAATAAAGCAGCAGCTAAAAGCTTGTGTCGGAGTTCAGGATTTATACTGCTTGGCAAAGCAATGACTCTTTGGAGCGAATCAGGAGCTGGATTTGCTCTGAGGCAGAAGGTGGGGCAGTCACACCCGGGATACAGGTGGCCACACAGCATCTCTTGCCAAGCACCCTATTTCCAACTGGGCTCCCTGAGTCACGGGTAAAAACAGGTCGCACTGACACAAGGTCCAGCTCCCCTCCCTTCCAGGCCCTGCAGGTGTGAGGTCAACCACCGAGGCCACTCCTCTTCCCCAGGTCTCTGCAGAACTTGACTAAAAACCAAAACTGGGGCCCCAGAGCAAGAGGGAACGGGGGTTTCTCAGCCTCCAAACCCGGCTCAAGCGCCCCTCCGTGCTGCCTCAGGATGGGATGGCAGATGCCAGTGGTGGAATGAAGGGGTGATGAAAGCACTGATGGATGGATGAATATTAGAAAGTTTATCATAAGGAAGCCTGGTTACCACCTGCATAGTCCCAGGACACACACAAAGAAAAAAAATATGGTTCCTGCTCTCAAGAGGGTAATTCCTTCTTTACCAGATGTCTGGCAGAGCAAAGGCAGGGTCACAGGACTCACATTCTCTAAGGCAGTGACTGCCAGAGAGCCCTGTGGGATGTAGGAGGCCTTACAAAGGAAAGGGTCCCAGGGACCAACCAGAACGTGAAATGCTGCATTGGCATCGCCCTTGAGCCACGCGTGCCCACACACTAAAGGCTTGGAAAGTCCTGCTTAACCCGGCCATCAGACTGCTTAACAACGCCACAGAAAGCGTTTGAAGGTAACACCTTTCAGACCCCCGAAACCGGCGCTCCGCAGAACACGGGCTGGAAAGTGCCAGTGTAATGGATTTAGTATAAACGATGCCTAAAGGTCCCACTGGGTCTGCCCCGCTAGGACATGCTGAGTCCTGGCAACGGCAGAGGCTCCCCGGGGCTGACCTGCTTCCCTGGGCCTCAGCGTCACCCCGAAGCACATAACAACAGCCCCAGCTTCTCCCAGGGAGTACTGCTGCCTGGGTGTCAGCGGTGAGCACGCAGGATGAGCGTGAACAGCTGCCAGGGGCCGTGGGGAGATGTAATGACAGGGAGCCGTCGCTGTGACTCAGGCTCGCCGGCCACTCGGAAGGCTAACAGCCCGCGGTTGCTAACGAGGGGGGGTGGTGACAGCCTCCCGGGATCGCATGTCCAGCGCCACGTAACTCTTCCTGGAAAGAGAGAGCTCAGAGTCCCGTAGACGGCCAGGCTCGGCCTGCCTCCTGGGGACATAGATGATGCGATGCAGAGACGCACAGTGCCCAGCGTGCTGAGGAAGCAGCGGCACGAGCAGAAGCCCAGGGAGAGCCTGCCGGCCCCGGGGTGGGAGGCGGAGCTGCCAGCCTCTCCTCCTCCAAGCGCTCAGAGTCCTGGAAGGGTGGGACGACGGGACACAGGCAGGCTGACCTGGGTCCCAATCCCCGCCTGTCACCTGGAAGCTGGGGGCCTTGGGCCAGTCACCTCTCCCACCCTCCATTTTCCGTAAAAAGGAGAAAATAGCACCTACGTGGAGGGTGAGGGTGGGAGGCGGTGCTGCTGGGAGGATTAAATAAGATAACATGTAAAGAGCCCAGCATACTGCTTGACACACGGCACACCCCTCGCGGCGGTCAGGTGTGCACATGTTCTGTCAATCGACCTCCATGTAACAGGCTAAGCCTCGCTCTCCCCTCCATAAGGCCTGCCGATGGGTACCTGCCACTGCCCAGAACGTCTGCACTTTGCCCCCCCGCAACGTGCGCTGCGTGCTACCAAGTCAGTTTTGTATATCTGTTCCCAAACCTGTTGATGCCAGTTATACTTGCTCGTGCAATTACATAATTTATTTTTTATATACACTATTTGTATACATGCAGTCCTGTCTTTCTAGAATCTGATGAGCTGCTGACAGCCCCCCACCCACCCCTTTCATCGCACCCCATTTGCTGCCTCCTGGTTAGCTCCCACCCACAGGCTCCTGCCTCTGATGGGTCGGGATTCCCTCCCTCGGAGCCCAAGGATGGTGAAGTGCTCCCAGACTGGACGGGTCCCTGGCTCTGTCCGGGCCACTCTCAGACCTGGTAGAGCAGCACTGGGGACAGATGGTACCTGAACAGCTCCTCGGAGGCCTCCCTGCAGCCTGGGCGGGACGTGGGTCCTCCACCCCCGTGGGCAGCTGGCAGCAGTAAGGGGTCACCCAGGGGGACGGCTCCGCCGAGGTCAGGATCGTCAAACAGCTTCAGGGCTGCGGAGGAGGCAGCAGCAGAGGGGTCAGAAGAAGTCCTAGCCTGTCCTTGGCTGCCTGCGGGGTGCAGGGTGGAGAGGGTCTGGCCCAACCTCCTGGCACAGCCAGGAGACAGGAAGCAATATTGTCACTTCGGTCTGCAAGGCAGATTGCGGACGTACCAGAGGAACGGGGCCACGTGGGGCAAGAGACATGTGCTCACGGGGGCCTGCGGCCCTGGCCCCCGCCTCCCTCCATGCTGGGCCAGAGCCACCTGATGGCACTCCTCCCGGTTTCAAGTCCTTGCGGCCTCCCCACTGCTTTTAGGAGGAAACAGCCTCTTCAGCTCACACCCCGGGCTCCCCATGGCCCCGGCCAGCCCCCAGGGCTGCACCCCAGTCTTCCCACAAGCGCTCAGTGAGCGCCAACCACCGGCCCGGGGCTGCCAGCTCTGGGATGCAGTGGTGAGCAGACACGGCTCTGACCACAGCCTCTGCCTTCGAGGAGCCGGGGTCTACTCCCCACCCTCTCGCCGTCTCCACTGCTCAACGCTGCCCTTCGTGAAAGGTAACTGCAGCTTCTCCGCCTGGAATGTGCTTCGTCAGCAGCCCTGGCAAACTCCGCTGACCTTTCAGGATCCAGCTCAGGTACAGTTCCTCCACCTGACCCTCACCCAGGAAGCCTTCCCTGGGGTCCCCACAGGCACGGACGTCCTGCTAAGACCTGTTACAGGCCCAGGCTAGCCTCTAATGGTCAGGAGATGTCCTGTCTCCCTCAGGGAGGCCCTGAGGCCAGAACCGTGATTCACTCATCCAGGTGTTCTCGGCCCCAGCACAGTGCCTGGCCGTCAGTGGGCGCCTGGTGCCGGCTGAATTAATGGGTGACATCAGTTCCCTACCCTGGATGCAAACGCGGGCGGGGATAGGAAGGGTCAGAACAGGCACGAGTGTGGAAGTCCCAAGGCTGCTCAGCTTCCCTGTTCCAGCTCTGCACTGGACCCTCCCTCGGGGTCTCTGCAGGGGACACAGAGCCTCCTGTTAGACTCCAAGTCATGCAGAGCCCCAGCAGGCCGGAGGCAGGCCAGCGTCCACTCTCCACCAGGTGCCCACATCTGGCTGCAGAGGTAACAAAGGCACTTCTACACCAGTCACGACCCACACTTTTCAAAGCAGCAAAGAAAACTACTCTTTGCTTCTGAGGGATGATTAGAATAAACATACAGCCCCATAACGTTCCAGGCTATGGGGACACAAGGTGTGAGACTAGATTTCTCCAGCAGAAAATCTCTCCACTGACTGCATCTGCATCGTGTTAACACATGAGCCGTCCTGCTCATGTGTGGTGGGTCCAAAGCCACTCGTAGAGCTTGGCTGGGTCACCCGGGAGACACCGAGTGAAAGGAACACCCCTGGGGCTCTACTTACAGTCCCTGGGGGGCGCGTCCTCTGCGGGGCTCCGGGGAGAGGGCTTCCTGCCCGGGCCAAAGAGCCCCTCGTCGGGGTCCACCTCCTCATCAAAGATGGAGAGACAGGGCGAGGGTTTGGGCTTCACGGCCACTTCCTCCGGGCGTTTCTTGGGCTTCTTGGAGCTGGGGAATCACAGACAGAATTCGAGGTTAGCACCTCTCACAAGAGCCCTGCCGGCCACACAGGCGCCGGGCAGGCTTGAGCTCGTGTCGCGTAGGAGCTTTCCAAGGAGCGACAGTGAGCTGGGGACGCGCTGCTACGGAAGCGGCCCAGCCCTGCGCCCAGGGAACGGCCGCTGTGGGGTGTGTGGCAGGCAGGAGGCTGTCCGGACTACACAACTGACTGCAGACGACTCCAGCCCTGAAGGGCCAGCAGGACAGGCCACAGGCCACAGGCCGTGCCCTCCTTCCGGAGCTGCGAGGCCACACCACCTCAGCACCCCGGGGGCCAGGCTCATCACAGAGCCACCGACAGCCGCTCGGACACAGGGATGGACGCACGTGAGGCCGCACACCTCAGGGCCTGGACCCAGGGGAGAACAGAAGGCAGCCTTGGTCAATGCTCCCTTGTTTCCACCCACACATCCCCCCTTCCCTTGAGCGGTCTAACCTCCGTCGTTCCAAAAAACACTTCAGTCCCACTGAGCCAGCATCACCTCCTTCGGGAAACCCGTCTGGCTACTCAGAGCCCCAGTCACCTCTGCACCCCTCGGGTACCTCTGCGTCTCATTCATCGACTGGCCAAGGTCCTGCTTTGGGCCAGACACTGCTGCGGGAAACCAGGAGGGGACTCGGGGAAGCTTCGGGCCCCAGGAGGGCTTTATTTCCCCATCCAGGTGGTGGTTACACAGCGGACATGTCAGCCTTCAGGGAGCTGAAGACTGCAGATCTACACACGTCACTGGAAGGTATAGCGCCAGGAAATAAACAAACTTGGTTTTATTTTAACAAGGTGATCCAACCCCTGCTGGTGGTGCCTAAATTAGCCATTTTAAGGTTCCTGCAAACAACAGAAATAAGCTTCTAACCGGAAGTGGGGTTTCCGTGCGCCTGTCTGCCTGGAGAGCCGTTCCACTGGACCGAGGTCACCAGCTGAGCTCATGCGGGCGATACTGTGCAGTCAAACTGCGCTGATACCACCGTAAACCACGCACAGATTAACCAGCAGCAGAGAAACAGCAGCAGGGCGGCCCTGGGTGTAGGAGGCCAGGGCGCTCAGAGGTGGCTGTTCCCACGGTCTGGATTTAGATGTCTGCTAGAATTTCAGTCTCCCGGTGGAGGTGGGGAGAAGCTAGGAAAGGTGAGGCTGCACCTGCTGGAAGGCCGCGGGACCAACACTCCTCGGCGCTCAGGGCCGAGGCCCCAGCCGGAAGATCTCTCTCAGCAGACGAGGAAACGGTGGTTCAAGAAGCTGGGTGTCTGCTCAAGGCCACACGGCAGGCAGGGCCAGGGACTCAATGGCCGCACCCCAGTCCCTGCACATTTCTCCATCTCGGGCACAAGCCAGATGGGCTCAGGCCACAGGCCACCAGGGCCACACCTCTGCTGTGGTGTCATCCCCAGGCCCTGCCTGTGGTGCTGGGCAAGGTGAAGGGAGCCTGGGCTCCTCCAGAAACTTCATCTGTGCTTCCTCACACGTCTTAAGGAGTCAGGGAGTCCTGCTTTTCCTGGGATGTCTTCCCCTTCTGCCTCACAGACCAGGCAGAGCCAGCGCCGCTCTAATGACCCCTAGTAAGTGGGTACCGACGAGGCCCTGGCCTTTGGGGCAGGCCAGCTGGAGATGGCCACAGCCAGCCGAGACCCGCTGAATGAGAACCCCAGCGGCAGGCGCCGGGAGCCGCTTGTGTCCCTGTGGGCTCTGATGACCGGCCGTGTTTGGGAGCCACTGGACCAGCCAGGGACCTGCGGGCTCCGTCCCACGGCTGCCCCTCAATTACCCGTCGCAGCCGCCCTTTGCCTGGCTGTGCCTCTGCACCCGGCAGGGGCTGCAGCAGTGAAGGGCGGGGAGCCCCCAGCAGGGAGCTCGCAGCCAGCGTCCGCAGGTCCACCCTGCTCGGAACCGGAACCGGCAGCTCTGAAACCACCCATGGGGAAGGCACACACACATCCTCCCCAGCAGACTGGCCCCCTGGGGCAGGGGCTGGGGGCTTCCCACCGACCAGAAATCAGAGGCAGCACAGAGAGAAGGGAGGGTCTGAAGAACAAAGGAAGTGAACGGACAGACGTGATTAATTATCTCTGGAGGAGCCAGGCAGAGATTTCAACGATTTCCCTTCTTGCACCTACTTCTGGTTCGGAGAGCACAAATTAGGCCTGGCTTTCCTGCTATGTGAGTTTTCCTCTCAAATCCGATGAATGTTACTGTTTTTCTCCCTGGAGACATTTTTTATCTTCTGTGTCTCGAACTGAAATAAAGCGACTCTACAGCCCATGGGGCTGCTCAGTCAGGCACCATCTGAACCCCACCCCGTTCCTCCTGGGCCATCCTCCGTCTCCCCGACTACCCCCGACCCGTCTCCAGGGGAGACAAAGAAGAAGAAGAAACACGGAGCTTTGATGGCCGAAAGTCCCAGGGTCCTGTCCTGGTTAGCCCCAAATTCTGGGGACTCAGTAGTGTGCCTGGTCCAGAGCAGACACTCAATAAATATTAGACGAAAGAACAGATGGATGGAGGGGTGGTGTAAGGATGGACAGACAGACAGACGGATGGGGGGAAAGGGAGTGAAGAGAGAGGGGCGGCCAGCATCATCTCAGACAGAGGCCTTCCACCCCACGGCTCCTCCTCCAGGGATCTCGCAGGCACCCCAGCTGGTCTCTCCAGCAGCCCCTCGGCCCTCCTGTAAGAAAAGCTCATCCTTTCACTCGGAGTGACTTCTATGTACCAGCGCTTGGGAAGTACCTCCCACGGGCAAGAACCTGTGCTGGGTGATGAGGGCACAGAGGTGAGGAAGACCTGGCGCTGTCCCCAGAAGCTCACAGCCGAGCAGGGTCACAGACATACACCCGTCATCACCACACAGGGCACTCATTCCGTGACAGCCGGAGCCCCGAAGAAGGAGCCAACCCAGCCCGAGGGCTTCCTAGGGGAGGTGGCATAGAGGAGGGCAGTGACCTGTGGGGCTGAGGGCAGAAGACTGACACAGGCAGAGAGACCCTCAACCTGTGAGGGGCTGCGGGACTGGGCACCACCGGGAACCCAGTGCCCCATGGAAGCTTTGCTCCTGGTCCCTGGAGGAACGACCAGGGCCCGGACTGGGGAAAATGAGAGCAGGGAGGCCGTCAGAAGGCAAAGTGGACTGCTGAAGGGAGCCGTGGGCAGAAGGGACAAGTTTAGGATGGCGCCAGATTCTGACTCCGGGACAGGACAGGCATTTCAATGTCAGGTGAGTCACTCAGACTCCAAGCCCGTTCCCTCCCCTCCCTCACACATCGTGTGAACGTGGACTCAGACTGCACACACGGCTACGGTCCTGGCGCCCCCTCTGTCCCCCCTCAGCTCCTTTCCACCCGCATCCACCCGGGTGCCCGCAGGACACACCACCCAGCTCTGCTGTGCCCGCCACCAGCACACCCTCTGCACGGAGCCATAAAGGATGCCCCCCCTGCTCCCTCCTCCAAAGGAAGGCTGGTACGATCAGACTCCTGTCACCAGGGATGGGGCAACTGAGCATCAAACAGTGGGGTCTGCAATGGACGGAACCGCAGCTGCCGACCTTGTGCGGGTTCCCGCACAGCACGGGTTGCAGGAGGTCGGGGGTGGGGGGCGGTGGGGGGAGGTCCCTGGACGGGTGCAGGCACATGGAACCGTGCTCCTGCAGTGCACACGCGTGTGCACGCACAGACGTCAGCTTTCCTGCTGTGTGTGCCTGATAGAAGACAGATGTCCAGGCCAGGCCACATCCTGCAGGCGGGCGGGGAGCAGGCATGAGTGACAGGCGGCAGGTGCCACAGCTGACAGCTCTGATAGGCCAAGGAGCGGCCCTGCTCCACGGGGCTCAGGCGGCTCTGGTGACAGGGACTGACACGAGAACGTCCTCCCCTCCGGCCACCCAGGGGGCTTGTGTCAGTGTTCCCGGATGCACCTGCCCCCGTGACAGATCCCCGATGGGGACCAAGGGCCCAGGTCCTGAGTGCACTTCAGTTGCAGAGGCATCTCCTAGACTAGCCAGAAGACGGTGGATCCTTCTGAAGCCAAGACTCACAGACAACATGACTGTTACCTTCAGAGCCAGGGTGATACTAAATCAGACACGGAAATCAACTCTTTTCCAAGCGTGTAACGTTCCTGCTTCAAAATACAGCACTTTTCACTTTTTAATCTTAAATTCACTTTCTTTTTTTTTTTCCCATTAGTGAAAATTCTCGGAGTGCCAATAAATGAACTTGTGATGTTCATTCCAGGACAATGTGATTTGCAGCAGCGCTAGGCAACGGGCTTCCGCCGCGACCCGATCACAGGAGTCGCGCCAATCACGGAGGACAGGCGTTCACCCTGTGGGCCCACACCAGCCTCGCTGGGCCAGGGGATTTAGGAAAGCACCGGAGGAAGGGTGAGCAGGGTTGGGAAAGCTGTGCTCCAGGCAGAGAGAAACGCTGTGAAAACGCTGAGGTGGGAAGGGCTTGGTATGTTCAAGTGCCCAACAACTGGACGGCAGGTGCATGGAGGGAGGAGGGGGAGGGTCTGAGGGGAAGTCGGGCCACATCCCGCAGGGCCGGGGATGGGGGCATTATGACCAGTCTGAGGGAGGACCCCCTGGAGGGGGATGCAGGAGAACCTGTGTACGACCCCAGGCCAGTCATTTCACTCTCTGAGTGTCTCCTTATCTGTTCAGTGGGAACAAGGAATGATCTGGAAGGTGCAAAGTGGAGCCTGTGCGCTGCTGGGCAGAGCAGAGGCCCGTGATCACAGGCGCTGCTTGAGGACGTCAAGCTCACATTGTGTTTCGTCCCAACTGCCTCCATTCTGGGCTCTACAAAGTAAACCGGCCAGTCCAGGTAGCTGCCCTGGACGCCCATCATTTGCTCCTTTCCCACAAGTCACACTCTCAGCAGCCCCAGACTGACTCTCCAGGCCGCTGGGCACCCTCCCCGCCCCGCGAGGGACCAGGACCTCAGGGACCTCTCTCTCTTCTCAGCTTGTGGGGGATGACATTTCTCCTTCTCTGCACAGGGGCGGCCAAATGCTGCCCCTCACCCACCACGGCAGCAGCACCAAGAAACCAGGGCGGCCCGGCTGAAGGGGCTCTGCCACCCCCGGCTTGAAAGCAAAACTCTCAACCCTGATCACACCCACGGCGGCCCCGACAGACCGTATGAACAAACAGGCAACCGCCAGGCCAGATATAAACAGAACCCACAACCTGCAGCCACCGGCCCAGGAAGCCACACCGCAGTCTCTGCAGCTATGGCCCCGGTGGCCAGGCCTTGATCGGTAACTGCCAGCTTCCCTCGTCTTTACCCTGCTTCCCGCTTATTAGGCCCAGCGACAGAGGCAAATATGCTCCCCCAAGCAAACACGCAGGCTGCAGGCCGCCCCACTTCTGGTTAGGCCTCTGGCTTTCGCGTGCCAATAGTCTGCAGTCAGGCAGACCCGAGCCTTCCCCTTCTGCCACCAGAAATCTTTCCCGCTCCCCGCCTGCCTGTGAGTCTCTGCCCAAACGCAGGTGATGGTGGCTGAGCCCCCTGCTATGGCCTGCTCTGAATAAGTGGCCTTTGCGTGTTCTCATCTGGGTGGTCTTCGTTTATTCCAATACCCCCAACGATACTCCAAACGCTGACGTGACCAGTGGACGCTGGTGGTCCTTGCGGCGAAGAACACCCATCCCCTACATCACCCGCCATGGAGAGCAAATGGACCGGGGCTGTGAAGTGGGCACCCGGCACAGGTGGGCGTCTCGGTCTGGGGGTGATGGGGTAAGTCCTGGGCCAGGAGTCAAGAGGACGCAGCTCCCGCTTGGACCACGCCCCAGACCGCGTGATCTTGGAGAGGCTCCTCAGTTATAACCACAAAGACGCTGGAGGGGAGGCAAAGGCCCTTGTGTGCACAACACAGGAGGCTGATAACTGCGTGACAACAGGAAATGGAAAAGCTGCCTTTTCCATTTCAATTGTGTACTTTAAACACCCAAGGGCTTTTTCAGAGCAAAGTAAACCTGAAATAGTGTTAACATCATACAAAGGAAATTTCCTGTACTTCATCCCGTTTTACCCTTACAATCACTGGGCCTGGACTTTAATTTACAAAGAGAGAAACTGTGGCTTTTGAGAAGTTCAGCAACCCACCCAGGGCCCACCGGCTGCTAAGTGGTAGAGCCGGGACTTGAACCTGGGACAGTCAGCCGCTAGCCCTGCTCTGGGGTGACCACACATCTTAGGCTTTCCTGCTTTTCCATCCAGTGGCCTTCAAACCACGCTCAGGGGCCCTGGCCTTCTGCAAAGCTGCCCAGGGCCGCCACCGAGGTGGGCTGAGGCTGAGATCCAGTCCCCACTCCTGTCCCAACCCGGCCAACTTTACTTCTGTCTGTTTCATATATCAGGGTCCTGTATGAGATTTCTCTAGAACCAAAGCGTCTTGCTACTCAGTTAGAAAAGTGGAAGGCACTGTTCCATGTGTTTGTCCCTGACACTTCTATTCACTCAGGACAGATTCTGTGCACTGCCGTGGATGGGGAAACCCATGCCTGTAGGGGGTGCTGTGGTCACCCCTAACGGTAGCTGATGCTGCAATCACCGTGACAGCTCTAGGGTGAGACGAAGGGGCCCACCGTGCCCCCTGCACGCTCCTTGTTTGGACCCAGGACGGCCGAGGCTAAGTGCTGTGCGTGGAGGTACAGCGCGAGGCCGCCAGCCCTGGCTCACAGCCCCGAGAGCGATCAGGAAGCACGGCCCTCCAGCAGGAGACCAGAGAGGGAGACCCGAGAGACAGCGGTGGGCTGGGGGCTGAGAGTAACAGGAAAGGCCTCCCCGAGCCCGCCTACTGGAACCCCTGTGAGTGGCAGAGCCTGGTGGCTGGTGCACCTGCTCTCTGCATCACTGTCCTCCTGCTTCTCCAAGACTTCTGCTGAGCTCGGTTTGGGGGGCTCCTCAAACATGAATTTGCCTGTGGAGCGTGCCAAGAGCTCGTTAAAACACAGGTTCGTGGGCCCCGTCCAGGTTCGAGGGAGCCTGAGGCAGAATCTGCATTTCTAACCAGCTCCAGGTGGTGCAGAATTCCCGGCCGGGCTCTGCTCTCCTAGGCGGGGGCTGGAACCCTAAAGGGGCCGTAAGCCCAAAAGGGACAGCCGGGATACTTAGCAAGAGGCGTCCGAGGAGGAGCAGCTCCTGGGGCCCCTCGTGAGGCGGGGTGAGGCCAAGCTGTCCCTGCAGAGCTCCTGTCCTTGGGGGTCGCCTCGCTTCTCTATCTTGGAAACGGTGGTGAGGCGATGGCTGACCTTATTGTGGTAATCATTTCACACTACGTAGGTGCATCGCGTCATCACATGGTGCACCTTAACCTTACACACGTCACATGGCAATTTTATCTCAATAAAGCTGGGGGGAAAATAAGTAAATCTTGGGTTAGTAGATCTGGGGGCACCTGGCAGCGTGCCGGAAGTCTTCAGAACCACAGAATGATCCCGGAGTAGCAGTTCCATCCGAATAAAGGAAGCAAGGTATTTTTATACTAAAACACGTACGGTTATTTTAGGAAAGATACAGCAAAATCTGTATAAATATTTATGACAAAACACATGATTCACGTTCCAGAGAAATGTCCAGCTTCACCACTTGAGGCCACGGCACAGGGCCCCGGGTGCTGGCTCCCCCTCCTTTGAGCAGACAGCAGGAAGCCCAGTCTTACAGGAAAGCGTGATCCTGCAGGAGCCAGCCTGTCCCTTGGGAAGCTGAGGGTCCTCAGGGACCTGGGGCCTGGAGGTTGGGGAGCTCCCTGGACACTGGGGGAAGAGGAGGGGGCAGCGGGCCTTGTGGATGGGCAGGGTTTGGAAAAGCAGGGAGGACTTCCCAACACAGGGGAATTAAGTCCTTAAAGACCCCTTCACTGGAGAGGCACAACCAAGACCCCCAGCAGAAGCTTTTAGGACCTTGCTCTGGGTCAGGTGACTGGGGGGAAAGCTCAACAGAATAAACACTCCATACATGAACAAGTTCTTTCATTGCCTGTAATAGCAAAAACCTATGGAAAACACCACAGTGTCCCCCAGCGGGGGCCTGGGAATGCCATTTACAGCACATCAGCCTGATGGGCTAGCACCAAGTTAAGAATGTACAAGTCTATTTACTGATCCGGAAAAACCCAGTATGTAAGCTGAAAAAAAGCAAATTATGGAATGGCGCACATAACGCAGTTCCATTTCGGTAGTAAAATGTGAATATCCAAAAGTGTACACCTTTCATGATGAAAGGGCTTTTAACGGTGTTTGCAATATTTCTACACTAATCATACATCATTTGAGTTACAATTTAAAATGTTCCTCGCAGAGTATTTCCAGCAGAAGGCAAAACTATTATGGGAGAACTTCACCTTTCTCAGGACTGTGAAGTCTCTAAAATAGAAAGTTAAACATGAAAACTGTGTTCCACATGGAAACCGATCGTGAGGACATTAAGTGCAAGAGCGGAGTGTAAAAAGGCATGTGTACTATGTCTGCAGTTACATGGACTGGCCGGGACAGGGACACACAAAAATTCCGAAAAGAGGAGTGTGGCAGCGTGGGATTTGGAGGCGGTGAGGGCTTTGTCTATACTGAGGCACTTTCTAAGCGTGCAGCAGTGCGTCCTTCCCTAATCAAAACCAGGTTTTACAGACAAAGGAAAGCCAGGCTTTGTGCCGTGGCCCCCACCCGTCCAGCAACCCCACAGTGGAGAAACAGCGCCCCGGCGCGGCCACGGCAGGAAGGGCCAGCGCCTGCCGCCTGGAAACGTGGCCGCTTGGGGAAGGCCGGCATCCGGCCCAGATGGGCGCTCAGGGAGGTGGGGGGCTGGGAGAGCAAGGATGCCGCAGCCGCAGCCGCAGCCGCAGAGGAACTGACGGCACAGGATGGAGAAATATGCACGCCAAGCATAAGTCTCCTGCAAAGAACAGAATGTTCCTCACCAGAGGGTCGGGTAGGCAGCCTCGTACAAAGAAGTCAACAGGCCCACCTGGGTGTCCCACGAGAGGCCAAGGGGACACCCTCACTTCAAGGCAGGGCCCTGCCACACACAAGGCACTGGCCAAGTCCCCGCGCAACTCTGTCCTCAACTTTCCCATCTCTGAAGGGGGTATAATCCTAGGGCCCTGCCTGCCTCCCAATCTGCTGGGAGACTGGGATCCGGGGACAGGGCAGGGAGGTGACACCAAGTCCTGACTGCCATCTGGGGCTGGATGAATTTGGATGAGCTACTGGACTCCAGATGTCAGCTTCCTCACACACAGAACGAGCCCGACGCCAGAACCCGCTTCCTAGGGCACCCTTTCCCAAACCAGACCCACAGTGGATCTGGAAAGCAATTTGGTTGAGTCATGACCCTTAAAAAAAAAAGAAATAGAATAGAAAATATCTATTCATGTAAATGCTAATCAGTTCCTGGCATTTAATAAACTCTCAGAAAATGTTAGTTGTTATTATTCCCAGTGGAGACGACAGCACTGACTATTGTCACATTGGTATTAAAAGAAAGACCGGCAGAAGGTCAAAAGCCTCCGGGATCCCTTTTAGGTGCTCAGCTCTCCTCGGATTCAGAAAGGAGGCCCCCCGAGTGCAGAGCTGGGGATGGTGCTGGGGCGCAGGGGGTCCCCAGACAGCCAGCACCTCACCCAACCATCTGCTACTGGAGTAAGCAGGGAATTAAAGGCGGCCCTTGCCAACCCCAAAGAGCGTTTTCCTACCCAAAAAAGGAGCTGCTTTGCTAAGCCAGAGGCTGGCACAAACCACGCAAGCCCGTAGCAGTCTGGCAGCAAGTAACATGTGGTTACTCAGAATAACAGAGAGGCTGAGTTCAAACAAATACAGCCCAACAAGGCCCTCGGGTCGCACAAGGCTGATAACGAGCGGCTATTACGAACTTCTCCCGACATAACCTCGCAGTCACTCCCACAGGCCGCTGACCCCCTCCTAGGACAAGGCCAGCGGGGGTGGGAGGTGCTGGAAGGGCCTGACACCTGGCACCAAGGAGCGGCAGGACCTCCGGCTCCGGCCCCCCCGTCTCCCCGAGCGCCTGGGATCTTTCCCAAGTCTGACTCCTCGTCCCCTCCAGGCTGGTCTCACGTCGACCCTGCAGCCACATGTCCTCATGTGCCCACCCTCACACACCCCACTAGGAGAGGAAGGCCTGCGGGTGGTGGGCAGTGCTCTCTCGACTGTATTTTTCACGCTGTTTAAGTTGAACTTGTCCCTGCCTGATTTCTCTTTGGCTCTAATTTCTTTCTGGAACAGGACCTGCGAGACAGGCAGAGAGAATGTCACTGGGTCTGTGGTCTGTCCACCTCTGCAGAGGTGGTGGGGCAGAACGATGGGGCCGTGATGTCTAACTCACTTAATTTTCATGAGAGCCGCAAAAGATGGGTGCTATCATTATCCTGCTTTCCTTGCAGAAAACTGAAGGAAAGGGGTAAATTGCCGGGATTCTGGTCCAGGGAGTCTGGCTCCGCAGTCCAGGACAGGACCCTGAGCTCGGTTGGAACCCCAGTACCATTAGCCACCAAGCCGCCTGACCTCGGGCAAGGCACCTGGCCTCTGCAGACGTCAGTTTCTTTAATCTGTCCAATGGCATACTAACAGCTGTTTGCGGGGCAGGCTGTCAATGAGACACAGTAGACAAAGTGCAAAGTACAATGCCAGGCGCGTATTAGGTGCTCAAAATCAGCAGTTCCCACCTTGTTTCTTGCTCATTCGGGCCAAGAAGTGAGGGTCCTGGGAGGCGGGCTGCGTCTGTCCGGCTCCCCCTCATCTCCTTCTGGTCGGGAGGTCCTGCCCAACGCCTCAGCCTGTGCCCATCGGAGGGGCCTGGGGAGCCTGGGGCCTGGCTCTCCGGTCTCATCTAGCCTGCAGCCCCTCCCCCAGCTCAGGGTGCTCCCCCAATGGGGGCTCAGGAGCAGCTCACTGATTGGCTAAAGGCAGGCAGAGGGACAGGAAAGGAGAAGGAACAGGAAGGTGACAGAATCAGGACACCAAGGGGCCATCAAGACCACAGCTAGTTGCCTCTTCTTCTCCGGTGTACGTGTGTGTGTACGTGTCTGTGCAAGTGTGCGCGTGTAAAGGGGACACAGTCTACCCTGGGGCTCACTCTACCTCCTTCCATCACAGTCAGCAGCTTAGGGGTCACCAGTCCCCCCCAAGCCTTACAACCACCTTGGGGAGGCAGGGCCAAGGTACACAGCCCTGTCCCCAGGGCAGCGGGACACGGCCCAGGGAGCTCCAGTCACGCATCACGAGTCACAGGCTGTCAGCGACGAGCTGGACTGAGAACCCAGGCCTCCTGGGCTGCTGAACTGCCAGGGGTGGGGGCAGCCCTGCCTGGTCTCAGTGCAGAACTGGGGGGCGGGGGGGCCACCCTGTGAGCAGGGAGGGGCAGGAGATACCTGGGCTGAGCCCCAAAGACCCAGGTGATGTTGGGACGAGCAGAGAGCCAATTCCCTGAGTACCAGGCCCCTAGGGGCAATAACCCAGGGATACCGGTTTTCTCAGACTCCCAGGAGGGAGGGAGGAGCCTGGAGAAAGCCAGACCAGACGGGGGGGCCCACCCAGAAGAGGAGACGTACCGCATGATGCCCAGAGGGTCCAGGGCCTCCTCTGCCTCGTCTTCTGAGGACTTCCCTGCATCCTGGCCCTTCTGGTCCAGCGTGGGGAGACCCTCACCCTCCACTCGGTCCTGCTGCTGGAAGAAGTCGAAAGCATCCCCGTCGTCCCCCCCTTGGCTGTCTGTGTCCAGGACAGAGAAATCTCTGCTGCTGAGATCCGCAGCCCCGGGGGATCTGGTACCTGTGGAGGGAGACAGAGAGGGCGCCTGACACCCACCGCCGGGGGGACGCGAGGAAGCACTTCCTGGCGCACAAGCTCCAGTGCCAGCACCCGAGGCTGGGGGCTTCCTGCAGCGTCCTGGGACCAGGATGGTGGGTCTGGATGGGGGTGGCAAAGCCTGGGGTGGAGAAGACAGAGGGACAGAGGGAGCAGTTCCTGAACCTCTGCAGCCCAGGGCCTGTTGGGATGACAGGCTACAGTCCACGGGCTGATGGCAGAAGCCAGCCAGTGTACGTGGGTTCCCACAGAACAGTTCCAGAAATGCTTTGCAGTTGCAGAGCCCATTGGGGAGCTCTGCCAACCACGGTTGGAGACCTGCTCCGAGGGTCTGGGTGATTAGACTAGGAACTCAGTGACTGCTCAGCGAGCACATGAAAGATTCGAGAACGCACTGTGATGGCTTCACTACGAACTGGCTTACATAAGCGCTTCTCAAAGTGTGGTCCATAGGCGGGTGTCCACAACAACGGAACTACAGAAAGGCAGAGCAAGCATCCAGAAACTTCCACAGTACCTTGGAATGCTGTTTGTGACAGACTGGGAATAAAAAAGTTAGTCCTTCCCCACAATGGTTTGAGAAGCGTGGGTTTAGACTACTTGTTTATCTCTATCTAAGTAGTCTACTGAAGAGTATATTTTTGAAAGCAGTTACTTACAAAGTATATGACCCTGTGGGTAAAGAAGCCACCTACATGCCCCAGAGTGCCTGGCACTAGGATGTGATATGTATACTGACACAGTATGTAGAACTAAGTGATAATGACTATGTTGCATTATATTATGCTCTGTTATTTTATTAGGACAAATGTAAAAATCCCATTCAAAATCTCATGAACCGTCAATTTCATGGAATAAGCATCATGTAATAAAAAGTTTTACAGGTACAGATTCATTTAAATATGGCAAAAATCCCACGTGAGAGATCCTATCTGTTCCTCCATCTTACAGATAAGGAAACTGAGGCACGGAGAGGCTAGGAAAGTCAGACCATCCTATCCTGCTTCCCCGTAACACAGAGGGCCAGGAGATGGGGAGTTTCTTCCAGCTACGGATAGGCTGGGGCCCCCTTCCTACAGTCAACGCAGACCCAGAGAGAGGCAAAGGGCGGAGGGCTGTGACCTCAGTAAACAGGAGGGCCGGAGAGACCCCAGCCCGAAGACCCTTGTGGGGGGCGTGGGAAAGGAGAGAAGAAAACCGGTGCTGCAGTCTCACCAGGCTCGGCTTTCCGTGCGCTCACCCGTTCCACTTTTACTTCCCCACATTGTTTTTTTTCAAAATTGGTTTATTTCCTGTTAATTTTCTTCTGAAAAATTCCCATCTGTCTTGGGAAACTAGGAGATTCACGGTACTCAGGAAAAGAGTTAAATGCGGTGAGTGCCCCGCACCCCCGGATGGGAGCCCTCCCCACGCTCCCCCTGCCCCGGGGTGCTGGCGCAGGACGGGGACGCGGCAGGACGGGGACGCGCCCGCAGCGTTCTGAGTCCAGTAGGTGTGAGTGGGGGTGAGACGTTAGCCATCGCTTCTACAGCGCCTCCTGTGTGGCGAGCTCTGCACATGTGACTCTCACCAGCACCTGTTAGCCGGGCGACTCCCATCCGACAGACAGGACTAGCGGGAAGACAGGAGGCCTCGGGACCTGGACTGCAAGTGCTCGAGGTTCCCATCACTGGGTGGGAGGGGCTGCCTGGAGCCACGCTCCAAACCTCTCGGTGAGGGGTACCAGCTGAGCGAGGTGTCCCCTGGGACCAGGGCACCAGCCTGGCTGTGGGAGCACAGCCTTCTCCAGACTTTGCAGGCCCCCAGGCCTGGCTGGTGGGAGGCGGAGGCGTGTGTACGGGTGGGGGGAGCTCTGGAGGGGGCTGGCTAGGCAGGGAGTGGCTGGGCTCAGACTGTGGAGAAGGGCCCTGGGTGAGCCCCATCCAGCATCCAGATGGTCAGTCCTCCAGGGCTGGGTCCCAGGCCTCTTCCACCCACCACCCCGGCCCAAGCATGGCAGTAAGGCCCATGGGCCTCAACAGCCTGGCTGAAGCTTCTGGGCTGCAGGGGGTATGTGGACCCCCCTCCTGCCAAGCCAGGGCAGGGAGGCCTAGTTCTGGGCCAGCAGAGACCTCAGGAATTTGAGACAGAGCCTCCCGTACCTAAGAATTCTAGCAGCTCAGGGCTGCCTGCCAACTCAGCATCCTTCGAGACGCAGCGCAGGATCTCATCGAACATGGCTCTCCTCTCCCGGATGTCACACTCCCCAACAAAGAGCACCTTCCTGGGGAGCGGGGGAAGGCTGGCCGCTGGGTAACGACTGCTGAGTTTCTGGTAAAACTCCTCGATGTCACTGTACTTTCTGGAGACCTGGAATGAGAGGAGCACGTGGTTCCCTGAGTGAAGAGGAAAGGAGAGAAGGCCGCTCCTCCGGCCCCAACAGAGGTCCCGAGGGCGCCGGGCTCTTGGGAGAGTCCTCCCCTAGGACCGGCCCCAGGAAGCTGTCCCTCCCTCTGGACCCTCCGCCCAGCTCCCTGCCTCAGGCTCCACTTCCTAGGCCTCCTGGTCAACGCTGGGTGCTAATCCTGAAAGTCCTAGCGGCCCAAAGGAAAGATGCAGTCGTGGCGGGTTCCAGGCACCATCACAGGTCTGGGTAGAGACACTTGATACAGAGACCTGGCCTGCAGGTGGCCGTAACTTATACCTCCATTCTGGGCCTTCAGTGCATTAGCAGGGTGACCTCACGGTCTGGCCCCTGTTAGGCCATCTTCCTGCAACAACGGGTCAGCGTCTTGCAGGGTCATTATCCCGTGAACTAGCAGCTGCCTCTGACAAGGCCACACCTTACAGTGCGCAGGTGGTGGAGAACCAGACACTGCAAAGCTGGTTTCTGGCCCTGGTGCCAGCCAGGAGCCCACTGCACACCAGGACCCTGGGGAAGCTGGCCAGGGGGTCCGCTGGAAGGTGGTCCTCGGCCGTCAGAGTCATCCTGGGGTACCTGGCTTCCTGCAGAGCTGAGGGCTGCCTGCTACGGCCTCTCCATCTTTCCCCAGAACTCCTGCCGCAGCTTAGGGCTCGTCCACTCACTGTCAAGCTCTTGCTGTGCGTTTACTCTGTATGAGCACACAGTGTGGTCTCTGCCCCCGAGGCTCCAGGCCTCCAGTTAAGGGAGCAGCGGTAGCACAGTGGGTCGATGGATGCCATCACTGCGGTCTATATAAGCCAACACAGGCGCTCAGAGAAGAGTCACTCGCTCCACGCCACGCCCCACCTACAGCCCAGCGTCCTCCCTTGTCTTAGACTCCTCTGTGCTCTCCCCGCACGTTTGGCCAGTCTCCCTAACTCCTCCGTGGGAGCATCGATTACGAAGACAGGTATTCCCACTTCTCCCAAGCCAGGGCCATGCACACAGCACACCAATGAAGCACTGGTGTAGCTGATGGGCTGTGAGGCGTCTGCACGTGTTCAGACAAGGGACACCTGGCAGTCCCATCGCACAGCTCTGCTGGAGCACACAGCATCATCCTCAGAACCCCCAGCCCGTGAGGGTTCCAGATGCTGGCAGGTGGCTGGGGCGCTGGGGGACTTCAGGAACCCCCCCGGGGAGTTATCTGGGATAGGGGACTGTGGCCTGCAGTTGTCAACACAGAGCCTTGCTCGGGAGCTTTTCTGAGAACAGCTCTCAAGGAAAGGTAAGAGCGTCCTTTCACAAAAGTGACGCAGGCTCCCAACTCCTAGTGGTCCTGAGAACCCGAGACTCCACCAGGTGGGGGCGGAGCGCCCTCTGCTGGCCTCACTGCTCCATGCAGGCCTGGCCACTAGACCCACCAGGGCCCGGCTTCTGGGAGCTGTGGGTCTCCAGGGCACTGGCAGCATAGGCAGCCGGGGAGCTTTAAGTCTTTGGTGCCACCCCACGCAGGGCCCACATTCACCAGTGTTCCAAAGCACGGGCTTCTACTCCTTTTGAGGAGTAGAAAGCAAAATGCTCATTAGTTTCTTAAAGCTAAATCGTGAAACTTCAAAGAAAGTTCAGGTGTGGGGTTACACCCCTAGACCTCACAGGGAGTCAACGCGTTCTTTGCCCTCGCAGGTGGTTCAAAATGTTTGGGAAGAACCTCCACGCACAGGCACCTGTGCACACAGCTACCCGCAGGGCAAGGCAAGGGGGTCACTGGTCAGGAGAAAGCGGCACTGGTGTGACACATGCAGGTGTCAAAGAAGTCCCCACACACACTCGCTCATAAGGCCAGCCAGCACCTTATCAAGGGCCCCCGAGTGCTGCCTCTCTGTCTCGCCCACAGACTTGGGTTTCAGATATTTTCCTCTTTGCTCCTGTCCCTGAAAAACATGGGTGCGTTGAGCTCCATCTGGGTCAAGTCAGATTACCAGGAGCTGCAAATCACCCAGTAGAACAAAGCAGACCCAGAACCGTCACCTGCCATTACATTACACCTTGGTTCTCAACAAGAGTCTGTCCAAGAAGCAAACGAAAAACATCACACTCTGTTAGACACTTTCCAGGATGTGCTGAATGTCTCTTAACGAAAGAACTGTGCCATAAACTTTGATCACTTAGAAGCTGGTGTTTCCAAACTGGAAAAGGATATTTGTCATGCAATAAATATAAAGAATATATAAAGAATTCCTATACATAGTAAGAAAAAGACAGCCAATGGTTCAGAAGGAATTCCACAGAAGAAACAATGTTTCACAAACATTTGAGAAGATATTCAATCGCATTAGTAATCAAGGAAATGCGGGCTAACACCTACCAATACAAGATTCACAAAATCAAAATGTCAGACACCACCAAGTATAAATGAGCACAGGAAACAGGGGCATTACACTGTGTGCGAGCTGGTAGTGACCTCTGGGAAACAGATGGCCTTGTTTGATGAAGTTAAAAGGGTGCATAGCCATATGGATCTTTTGCCTAAAACATTATGTTTTTTCTTAATCTTACTAAAAACATCTTTTTTCTCTTTCTGAATTCTCTCTTCCTGTAACTACAACATTGACTTGTTCATTTCAATTTTAAATCCATCCTTCTTATTCTCTTCTGATGATGGGGTTTGACTTCCTCTTTTTTAATGGGGATTTATTACCTCATCCAGGTGATCCTAAACATTTTAGTATCAAGATCCCATTAAAAATTTATTGTGGGCTTCCCTGGTGGCGCAGTGGTTGAGAGTCCGCCTGCCGATGCAGGGGACACGGGTTCGTGCCCCGGTCCGGGAAGATCCCACATGCCGTGGAGCGGCTGGGCCTGTGGGCCATGGCCGCTGAGCCTGCGCGTCCGGAGCCTGTGCTCCACAAGGGGAGACGCCACAGCAGTGAGAGGCCCGCGTACCGCAAAAAAAAAAAAAAAAAAATTTATTGAGGACCCCAAAGAACTTTTGTTTATGCAAGCTGTAGTTATTGCTACTTCCCATATTAGAAATTATAACAGAAATTTAAACACAAAGAAAAAAAGAATCTTGTGTCTCTTCTGATAGGTCCCCAGGCCTGGGTAACTCGCTCCTTGCCTTTCTGTCTTGGCTGCCAGGAGACGCAGAACAAATCAGCCGGTTGCTCTGCTCTGACCCGCAGGACCCTTGCTCATTTTAACTTTCTCTCACAATCCCGTGGCCCGTCTCTCCTGGGCACGTCTCCAGACCTTTTCACAAGAAGCCAAAGGTAAATACTAAATGGGTGAGTTTGTGGTCTTGCCCCCTCCTGAAATTCTCAAGCCCCTGAGCCTCCTCTCTTCCCTCGGCCTCGGCTTCTTCTCCCTGACTGTCCCGAGGTGCTAGCGTCCCCAGGCTTTCCTCCTCAGCCAGAACCTCCACGCCCACATCCACTCTCTGGGCAACTTCATCTGCTCCCAGCCTTTCAGCATCACTGCAAGCTGATGCCTCCCAAAGCAGCCCCTTGGGCCCGACCCCGCCCCAAGGCCCCGAGTTCCAGCCTCATGTATCCATCAGGCAAACACTTCACACTGGAAACGTCCTCCTTCCACCTGCCTCTCCCTCCGCTGGAGCCCTTTATCTCAGTGGGTAGAAACAATCAGCCAGTTAATTATGTGCATGTCACCTTGGAAATCCTTTCAACTCTCTCCCTCCCTCCTGTACACCCACCGCTGGCCTGCCCCCGGGCCCCAGGCGTTACTCTACCAGCCTCCTCACTGAGCTCTCTGTCCTCTGCCCTGTTCCTTCCAATCCAACTCCACTCTCCACCAGACAGGCAGTGAGAGACAACAGGACCATGTCATTCCACTGCTTAAAGCTCCTGCTTGACTGCCAGACAGGTCGGGCCCCCTGCACGCCCTCTATGACCTGGACGCTGCCCACTATCACCCTCCTCTTCTCCCACTTCATCCAGGACGATACTCAGCCGCTCACAGCTCCCCACATGATACCCTGTTTCTAGCCGTTGTGCCTTTGCTCAGGCTGTGCCTTCTGCCTGGGGCACCCTTCTCCCCTTCTGCTGTTCTTAGCTCCGTCTGCTCATTGTTTTTTTTTTTCTATTGCAGTGACACTGATTTATAACATTATACAAGTTGCGTGTGTACATTACATTTCTACTTCTGTATATGCTATGGTGTGCTTACCTCCAAAGGTTTAGTTTCTATCCATCACCATACAGTTCATCCCCTCTACCCATTTCACCCTCCCCTCTGCCCCTTCCCCTCTGGCAACCGCTACTCTGTTCTCTGTATCTACATGGTCTTGTTTGGTTTGTTCATGTTCTGTTTTTTTATTTTTTATATTCCACACATGAGTGAAATCATACGGTATTTGTCTTTCTCTGTCTGACTTGATAGGATACCCTCAAGGTCCATCTGTGTTGCTGCAAATGGCAAGATTTCATCTTTTTATGGCTGAGTAGTATTCCATTGTATAGAAGGACCACAACTTCTTTATCCGTTCATCCACTGATAGGCACTTAGGTTGTTTCCATGTCTTGGCTATTGTAAACAGTGCTGCCGTGAACATAGGAGTGCATGTATCTTTTCAAATTAGTGTTTTTGTATCTTTGGATAAATACCCAGAAGTGAAATTGCTGGATGATTTGGAGGCTCTATTTTTATTTATTTATTATTTTTTAGCCACGCCATGCGGCTTGTGGGACCTTAGTTCCCCAACCAGGGATTGAACCCGGGCCCTTGGCAGTGAAAGCGTGCAGTCCTAACCACTGGGCCGCCAGGGACTCCCCTATTTTTAATTTTTTAAGGACTCTCCATACTATTTTCCATAGTGGCTGCACCAATTTACATTCCCACTAACAGTGTTGGAGGGGGTTCCCTTTTCTCCACACCCTCATCAACATTTGTCATTTCTTACCTTTTTGATAATTGCCATTCTAACAGGAGTGAAGCGATAGCTAACTCTGGCATTTCCCTAATAATTAGTGATGTTGAGCATCTTTTCATGTGCCTATTGGCCATCTGTATGTCTTCTTTGTAAAAATGTCTGTTCAGCTCCTCTGCCCATTTTTAACTTGGATTGTTTGGGTTTTTGTTGTTGAATTCTATGAGTCCTTTACATATTTTGGATACTATTAAAATGCGTAATATCGGATATATGAGTTTTATCTTCTCCCATTCGGAAGCTTGTTATTTTGCTTTGCTGATGGCTCTCTTTGCTGTGAAGAAGCTTTTTAGTTTGCTGTAGTCCCATTTGATTAGTTTTGCTTTTTGTTTTCCGTGCCTGAGGAGACATATACAGAAAGATATTGCTAAGACTGGTGTCAAAGCTAATCCTGCCTACGTTTTCTTCTGAGAGTTTATGGCTTGGGTCTTACATTCAAGTCTTTAATTCATTTTGAGTTGATTTTTATGTATGGTGTGAGATAGCGGTCTACTTTCATTTTCTGCATGTGGCTGTTCAGTTTACCCAAAACCATCTATTGAAGAGACTATCCTTTCTTCATTGTATGTTCTCTGCTCCTTTTGTCTTAAATTAATTGTCCATTTGTATGGATTTATTTCTGGGCTCTCAATTCTGTTCCATTGATCTATGTATTTGTTTTTCTGTCAACATCATGATGTTTTGATTACTACAGCTTTGTAATACAGTTTGAAATCAGGGAGTGTGATACCTCCAGCTTTGTTCTTTTTTCCCAAGGAAAAAGATTTCTTGGACTATTCAGGGTCTTTTGTGGTTCCATATAAATTTTAGATTTTTTGGTTCTATTTCTGTGAAAAATGTCCTTCGGATTTTGGTAGAGATTGCATTGAATCTGTTGATTGCTTTAAGTAATATGGACATTTTAACAATGTTAATTTTCCCAATCCATGAGCATGGAATATCTTTCCATTTGTTTGTGTCTTCTTCAATTTCTTTCAACAATGTCTTACAGTTTTCAGTGTACTTGGTTAAATTTATTCCTGGGCATTTGTTGTTGCTGTGGTGGCTGTAAATGGGATTGTTTTCTTAACTCTCTTTCTGCTCACTCATTGTCAGCACACAGAAACACAACTGACTTTTTTAAAAAATAAACTTATTTATCTATTTATTTTTGGCTGCGTTGGGTCTTCGTTGCTGCATGTGGGCTTTCTCTAGTTGCGGTGAGCGGGGGCTACTCTTCGTTGCAGTGCATGGGCTTCTCACTGTGGTGGCTTCTCTTGTTGCAGGGCATGGGCTCTAGGCACGTGGGCTTCAGTAGTTGTGGCACACGGGCTCAGTAGTTGTGGCTCACGGGCTCAGTAGTTGTGGCTCATGGGCTCAGTAGTTGTGGCTCGTGGGCTCTAGAGTACAGGCTCAGTAGTTGTGGCTCACGGGCTTAGTTGCTCTGCGGCATGTGGGATCTTACCAGACCAGGGCTTGAACCCGTGTCCCCTGCATTGGCAGGCAGATTCTTAACCACTGCGCCACCAGGGAAGTCCACAACAGATTTTTGTGTGTTGATTTTGTGCCCTGCAACTTTACTGTATTCATTTATTATTTCTAATAGTTTTTGGTGGGATCTTTAGGGTTTTCTATATATAAAATCATGTCATTCACAAACAGTGAAAGCTTTACTTTTTTCTTTCCCAATTTGCATGCCTTTTATTTCTTTTTCTTCCCTAACTGCTGTGGCTAGGACTTCCAATACTATGTTGAATAAGACTGGAAAGTGAGTGGAGCCTGGTGGGCTCGAGGGAGGAAGGGAAAAGAAGGGGCAGGAAAAAAAAAAAAAAGAGTGGTGAGAGTGAGAATTCTTGTCTTATTCTTGACCCTACAGGGATAGCTGTAGGTTTGTCATGTATGGCCTTTATTAATGCTGAGGTACATTCCTTCTATACTCATTTTACTGAAAGTTTTATAAATGGGTGTTGAATCTATCTCTATCTCTCTCTCCTGCTTCTGGGACACCCATTAGCCTAATGTTGCCCTTCCTAAAAGACTTCGATAATTCTTGTAGAATTTTCTCTCTCTTTTTTTTTTTGGATCTTAATTTTCTCTCCTCTTCTAACTGTATCATTTCTAGATTTCTATCTTTGAACTGGCTAATCCTCTCTTCCATATGGTCTGCTCTATTTCCAGTCCTTTCTGATGCACTCTTCATCTTGCTTACTAGGTTCTTCAGATCTAGAATTTCTGTTTGGTTCTTTTTCAGAGTTCCAGTCTCTTTGGTAAAGTATTTCTTCTGTTCATTAATTTCAACCCTGACATTCACTGAACCGCCTTTCTGAGTTTTCTTATAGCCCATTGAGCTTCCTCTTGACAGTTGTTTCGAATTCTCTATCAGATTGCACTGTTCTGTGACTTTAAATCTGGTTTCTGGAGAATCACCATTTTATTTTTGTGATACAGTGTTACTGTGGTTCTTTATGGTGCCTGATGAGTTGTTCCTCTGCTGGTACACATGAAGCAGCAAACACCTTTCTTCTTTAGGTAAAGCTTTTTTTTTTTTTTTAAACTTCATTCCAACTATTCAACAGGTTAGAGGCTTTTGTTTTCTTTTCTTTTCCCTTAGGTGGCGCTACAGCACAAGTTTTTGGTTTCTCTTACCTGAGCTGCCTCTGGTTATATTAGAGGATTGGCACTTTCCAGCCTCCACTGCCCTTGTCAGAGGTGTTGCCTGGTGCCCGCATTGTCACCGCTTGTGCCTCCATGGTTGCTGCTGTCACTGTTGTTGCTGCCCGGGTCAGCGGGGTGGTGGGCACTTCTGCTGTGTCCAGAATCTTGAGTCACAGGCTCTGCTTCCACTGCACGGGGTGGAGCTGGGGTCTCGGCACCTCTGCCGTGTCTGGGGTTGTCAGGTTTAGGGATGCCGCCACTGTGGGCCGGGGAGAGAGGGCCAGACTTGTGGGCAGCTCTACAACTGGAGGGACGGTGTTGCAGGCCCTGCTGCCCAGTCCCCTGTGGCTGCAGGCGCGGCTGAGGCCCGGAGGCTGGCGTTGTGCGTGCCGCCTCCCTGATGCGGCTGGGTTCTCTGGGGCCGCGGGCTCGGTCTCCGGGGCTGGGGATCTGGGACTGCACACACCACCTCAGTTCCGCCTCCGTTGTATGTTCCAGTCCGCCCACCTCTAGATGGACAGATGTGCGAGACTGTTTGGGACGTTTCACTGGCTGTAGACTGAAGGGGAGTGAGAAAGGGAGGGTCTCATCCTCAGTAATGCTGATGTCTCCACCTGCTCTTCAAAACCCAGCTCAGCCCTGACCTCTTCCAGAACCCTTTCCCTAGGATGGGTTAGGTGCCCCTTCTCTACACTACCACAGTCCTCCCCTCCCCTGGGACTCCCGTCTCTTTACAGGTCTGTCTCCCCACAGACTGTAAGCATCTGGTTCACCGGTGTCCTTACCGCCGAAACGCTCGGGCACCGTCAGGCCGAGTGAGCGCTGGCCAGAGCACTGCTCGCACCCCGATGCTACTCGCACCCTGGTGGCAGGTGTGTCTGCCCAGCTGGAACCCCGGACCCTGGGCACCCTCGGGAGCATCCTGGCGGAGCCCCCAGCTCACCAAGAACTGGACGACATCCTCAGGCCTGTGCTTGGCCGACTTGAATGCAGCCAGACGGGTTACCACCAGGATCTGGTACTCCACGTGCCCTGACATCATCTTGCCCCGTACCTCCTGGTGCTGGGGCACGGTCAGGTCCAGGCCTGTGTGGACATTCTGAACTCGCCTGCCAAAGGGAAAGAAGGCAAAAGAAGCTCAGGTTCAAGTCAGCAGGCTTCTTGAGTGAAATGCAGGCCAGACCTCAGGTGGCCCAGCAGGCCCGGGTGCAAGGCTGCTCCACTGGCCATTCTCTGTGGTCCCGGCTACCCACCCCACCACAGCCCAGCCCCTCATAAAGCCTGGCTTCCCAGGCCCCAAGCCTGGGCCCTGCCTTTGGGTCACTCAGGAACAATGGGCTCTCACCAGCAGGAAAACAGGTGACAGCAGAGAAGGTGGGACTCATGGAAAATCACAAACAGCTATAGGTGTCTGACACAAACCCAGCACAAGAGCTCCTGCGGGATTTGTGGGGATGGCATTCCAGGGGTTCTATTCAAACCAAGGGAAGTGCCTGGCTTTGGGCACACAGTGCAGGAATGAAACCCCACCAGGAATCCGGAGAGAGAAACGCATCTCTTCAGCTAACCAGAGAGCAGCAGAGCCGCTACAGAACCTGCCCAGCTAGGGGAAGATGGAAAGGGCACTGGATACCAGGCCATATCATTTGCCCTGGGGCCTCTGCAAGGCACTGATAAGGCCTGCTCTATGAGGCTTTGAGAGGATACTCGGCAAAACATTACAGTCTTGGAGGATTTTTAAATGCTACACAAATGTAATGAATCACACGATGAGCAAAGAAGTTATGAAATGTTTCCTCCGAGGTGAGAAAAAAGGTTAAATGTATTCCTCATTCTATGTAAGGGTATAATGGAGACCCACGCACACAAACATACATCGCACAAGCACCTATGACAGGATATGCCCAGCATACAGTTAGCAGGGTCGAGACCTACTATGTGCCAGGCGGGACTTTCAGAAGATAGGAAAGGGGAGGGCCCGAGGGGTGGGGCTACTGGCGCTAAGACTGTGTCTGGGGCAAGGCCCTTTCCCTCTCTGCAACTCCATCCCAATCCATCAGATGACACCCTGCCCCCAGCACTCCTTCCACACAGACTCCTCCCCTTTCCACACCAAGCATGTGCACTGTCACCATGATGCCATTTGTCACCAACTGGGAGGACAGCCCACCACGTAGCCACATACTACTAAGCATTCAAACCCTTACACACACAAACATATCCACAGGGTGTAAGGTATGCGAAAATGAGCACGAATCACTTAGAAAGGCCCGGGCGAACCTGCCTTCAGGCAGGTGTTGAATGAACCCAACATATGGGCGAGACGGAAAAACACCAATCAGCCCTCTATTCCTCTTGCCAGTAACCAAATGAGCGTCCCTGGCCCTGCACCAGGTACAGACCCGCTGGCGCTGCACGCCGTGTTACTGTTAGGAGCGCAGGAGAGTGGAGGGGACTGAAGTTGAAGCGGCCGCGCTACCGCAGGCTCTGTTCTAAGCACCTGCCTGCCTGAGACACTCCTGCCTCCCTCAGCCCTACCGAGGGTCACTACCGCTCAGACCCACTTAAAGTCAGAGAAACAGACACAAAAGGGGAGTCACCTGTGCTTGGGCTCAGCGGGTCAGAGGTGGAGCCAGGGTTCACTCCAGGCTGCCGCCCCCGTCCCCGCTGACTGGCGCCTCCCATCAGTCCAGCTTGCTCCTCCAGGACCTGCCTCCGTGACCCCTCCCCCTTTCCACTGTCCCCTCCCCCACCATCCTGTCGCGCCGCCCCACTGCTGGGATCACATCCTTGGCCTCAGCTCCCCTGCCCTCGCCCCTCAACCCTCCAGTTCTGCGCGTCCCTCGCACCTGTGTCCGGCCGCTGCACGTCACTGGGATAAACGCACAGACGTGCTGACTGGTCCCCCCTGAAATTCACGGCCGCAACCTGCAAGCTCCAGCGTGGGGCCTGGCAGCCCCACCTTGGTCTCGACCTGGGGTTCTCCAGGTGTGGCCCCCGCAGCATCAGCATCACCTGGGAGCTTGCGAGAGTGGCAGACCCAGGGTGCTGAATCAACTTCATGTTAACAGCCACCTGACCCTAACCCACGCTCGCTCCCACTCCCCGAGGCCCCCAAGGAAGCTTTTCCTGTAAAGGGCCAGAGAGTAAATACTTCAGGCTTTGCAGACCACAGGGTCTCCATTACAACTACTCAACTCAGCCCCTGTAGAGCGCAAGCAGCTGAAGACAGACATAAACTTTATCACGAAAGTGAAGTGGTGGGCGCATGGGTGTAGCTTGTCCACCTATGCCCCAGACCAAACTTCTCAAACTGTAAAGTGCATCCAAGCTGCCTGGAGATCTTGTCAATGTGCACATTCTGATCCAGCAGGTTGGGGGCAGGGCCTGGGAATATGCATTTCTAACAGCTGTCATGTGATGCTGATACTGGTCTACGTGGTTAAACCCTAAGGTTAATTCTCCCTCTCCTCTTACTCCAGTGGCAGCTGACAGTCCCTCTCTGCTCCTTGAAGCTCTGTCTTCATTGCTCCCGGGACCCCCAGCCTCTCTCCGTTCTCCGCCCTCCCTGGCCACTCCTGCTCCGCTTCCCTGGATGGTCCTCCGTTCCTCTTTCTGCTCCGGACTCTCCCCTCAAGGCCACACTCCTTCTCCCAGCTGCCTGCCTGACATCTCCGCTTGGCTGTCAACAAGCTTCTTCATGAACGTGTCCAGACAAATGGTGATTCTCACCTTCCTAAACCTGCTCCATCCATAGTCTCCCGACTCGGTCCATTGCAACCTCCCTCTTTCAGGAACTCAGGGTAAGTCTTGCAGTCAATCTTGACTCCTCTTTCCTGTTCTCGCGACCCACATCTAATCATCAGCAAACCCTGAAAGCTGTACCGTCAAAATACAGCCAGAGCCCAAACATTTCGCACCCCCTCTGCCACCATCAGCTCTCACGTGGATCACTGCCAGAATGGTCCCCTTGCTGCACCCTGCTCACCTACCTTCTGCTCAACACAGCGGCCAAATGACCTTTGTGAAACCCAAGCCAGGTCCCACCTCGCCCAGAGCCTCACCTCAGCCTGGGAGGCCTGTCCTGACTGTCCCTTGCCTCCAAGCCCCCAGCTCCGCACCACATCACCTAATGCTCTCTGCGGCTCACGGCACTCCAGCCACCCTGGCCTCCTCGCTGGTGCCCAAGCACCTCTCTGCCCCAGGACATTGGCTCCTGCTGTCCCCTCTGCCTGGTACACTCTTTCTCAAGATTTCTCTTGCGTTTGTCAGGAGTCTGCCCAACTGCCACTCTCTGTCAGAAAGACACTCCTGGGCCACACCATATAAAACAGCATTCACTCCTCCTAGCACCCTATTTCCCTACCACTTTATTTTCCTTCATACCATTTATCATCCCTGACACACCATATATTTACCTATTGTCCGTCGGCCCCAGCAAAGCTCACGAGAGGGACTTTGTGTTGTTCGCTACTGTATCCTAGAACCACTCTCCTGGCCTTCATCACCAGCACCTGCATCTGTTAAGGAGCCCTGCCCAGGTGTGGCAGTGAGGGAAGCCACCCACGCCCTTCCCAGGCTCCCAGCACCAAGGTCACACCCCCACTGGTCTGCTGCTGGCGGCCCTGCTCACACCTGCCAACCTCAAAGCTCCTTTTTGCAGGAAATGACACTGAGGCTCAAGGAGAGGAGGTGATTCATGCGGCCCTGGGGAAACCTCTTCTGCCAGCGAGGACACGACCAGCAACCATGCAGAGGCCGAGCAGGTTCTGATATCAGGGTTCACTTAAAGAATCACACATACTTTTCTAGACCTGAAGCCACAGGGATGTTCAGATTACTGCTGGAAAAATAACATTCATTTATGTAAGAGATTGATGTCTTAGCCCAAGATTCTGGGTAGGGGGAACAAGGGCGGAGTGTATGAAAATACTTGAAGTGAGTCACTTGCCAGATGTTAGAAAGGGGGAAAGAATAAAACCATGACCATCCCAGCCTTTCCAGGATCCGTCTTGCACTGGGTCCCCCAGGCCTGGGTCAGGGTGGGGTGGGTCACCCTGCATCCTCTGCCTCCAGGGACCCTCCGCAGGCCTTGGCGGTAACTGCACTTTTCCTGAGCTACCTGTTTGAGCAGCTGCCCCCTCTTCTCTCCCTTCACCTCATTAACCTCCACTCCTCCTGCAGGAGGGGGGCCTCATGCACCCCCTCAGAAGCCGGGGTTACCTCCTGCCCTGTGTTCCCATGGCAACCTGAACCCACTACCCCCCATTCAGCATCTGTCTCCCGAGGGTCTGCGTTCATCCCCGTTTCCCCTGCAGGGCCGAGCCTTGCCGGATTCACCCCGTCCCCAGTGCCGTGCCCGGGGCCTGGCGCACGGTGAGCGCGGACAGGATGCATAACTAGATCTTCGAAGAGAAAGGAAGACAGGTGGACAGGAAAGCGGGGAGGAGAGCCCTCCCTTTGCCTGCTGGCCGGGACCAGCCAGTCCAGGCCTTCCACTGGGTTTTGGGTGAGTTCGTTACCCTCTAGGGACCTCAGTTTCCCCATCTGTAAAACCGGGGGGGGGGAGCGGGGGGAGGGACTCGCCGCCGCCCGCCTCTCCCGCTGGGTGGTGGAGGGGCCGAGCCCAGGTCAACGGCCGGCGCGCTGGGGACGCCGCGGGGCGGGCGGGATCGTCGGGACCGGCCGCCTCCGCCGGCTCCTCCGCCCCGGGCGCACCGGGCCGCGGCTCCCGGGCACCCGACTCCACGTTGCCCGAGACGCAGCGCCGGGCGCGGGGTCTGGCTCACCTGGAGGTGACGAGCACCGCCGGGGACTGCATGACGGCGAAGCTCCGGGCGGGGCGCGCGGTCACGAGACCCGCGGGCGCCGGCGTCGCCGCGTTCCGGGCCCTGGCCCGCCGCCTAGTGGCCACCGCGCTCGGCCGCAAGCGGCCGCGCGTTTCCAGGCCTTTCTGGAACTCTGGGCGGAGACTCGGGGCTGAGAGTCCTGCGCGGGCTCGTCGCTGCTGGAGGCCCCGTCGGAGCTGAGCGCGTCCCCCGCGCCCGAGTGTCCTGGGCCATCCAGAGGTTTGGGTCTGATGTCCCAGCGTTATCAGTGACAGCGCCCGTTTCACTCTTAGGAGTGCCCAGAGTGTCCCGGTTCAGACACTCCTGAAATTATTTGGTTCTCCTTCCTTGGGGAGAATGACGGGGAAACAACTCAGCGGTGCTCACGGCCCCAGGGATGCTCGGAGAGAGGTTAGGAGAGTCCAGAAAACAAGGTAAATCAGACCCCTCTGTGGAACGAGGGGCGGTGATCCAAAGAAGCATCAGCCTGACCCCTGAGGCCTTCCAGTAGCTTTTCTGTAAAACGGCCTACAGGGCCCTCCCAACAAAAGCTTCTGAGAACTCTGTGTCTTTCTTCTCGCTCACTAAGGAAATGTTGTTCTGACACTTGTTAAAACAGTAAGGAGGACTTTATTCAAGACTGTGGCAACAGGGCTCAAGACTGACGCAACGGGGAGAGAGTTCAGGCTCAACCCTGAATACAGCAGACACCAGGGTCGATAGCCACGGAGTAGGGAGGGGCCGACAAGGGTAGGGGGATTCTTGCTGAAAGCAGGCCAAGGGCTTAGACATCAAAGGGCGGGGATGAGGAACTTGATCAGAGACCAAGGGTGATCAGATATCAAGGGTGGGAATCCTCTCTAAACTGACTTAGCAGGATTCTTGCTAAGACTGGGCTGGGCAGGCCAAAGACTGGGCAGGGACCAAGGTCAAAGGCCTAGCTGAGAAGAGGGCTCAGAGGAGCCTGAAGTTTGGTCAAGGAGAAGGTCTTTGTTGCCCAAAGTTTCCGTCTCAGAGAGCTACAGAAACCCTCTCCCCCGCTGTGCGTGCAGACCCGAATCTCCAGGTACCCACTCCTCCTTTCCTCTGCCGCTAATGACACCCGCTGCCCATGCTGCTTCCGGCCCTCTGGCAAGAGGAGGTGGGGCTTCTGCTTGACTGAATTTTCCCAAAAATCCAGCCCCTTGCCCCACCTGCACTGCCCTGGAACTCTGATCAACCAATGTCCCAGCTCTTTGCAACTACCTGTAAAACACTTAGCTCCGGGCTTCCCTGGTGGCGCAGTGGTTGAGAGTCCGCCTGCCGATGCAGGGGACACAGGTTCGTGCCCCAGTCCGGGAGGATGCCACATACCGCGGAGCGGCTGGGCCCATGAGCCATGGCCGCTGAGCCTGCGTGTCCGGAGCCTGTGCTCCTCAACGGGAGAGGCCACAACAGTGAGAGGCCTGCGTACCGCAAAAAAACCCCACTTAGCTCCGCCTGGCCCATAGTGACATTTAATCAGTGTGAATGTTTGTGTTGCTCTAATGTTTAGCAACTAAAAAGACAGGTCTGTCTGCTCTGCTTCTGCTACTAGTCAGACTCCATCACAAAACTACTCTCCTGGCTCCCTCGTGGACTTTCCATTCATTCATTCATTCAATTGTTCGTTCATTCATTCAACATTATCTACTGGGCTGGGCCTGTGTTCTGGGCCCTGTGGAGGCTGTGGAGCCGCTTAGTGACTAGGACGCTGCAGCCCTGTGCTCCCATGGTGCGCCCACGGACCTGCTCCCTCAGCTTCCCCTTTCCGAGCCTCTCTTCAGGGTCTTCGGGGAGCCACTGCCTGGTAGGTGACGGGGCCCCTGGCCTGCCTCTGATGGCTGCCTTTGGGTCCACAGCTGGGGCCAGAGCAGTGAGGTCAAGGGGCCAGTTTCCCTCAGAGAAGCCTTGGGGTAGAGGTGCACCGGACATAATAGACCCTCTCATCAGAGATTCAACTGTCCATGGGGTGAGAAATGGAGGTTGTATCACCTTGCCACAGTGGCCCAGAAAGAGAAAAGCTCAGTCTGGAAACAGGGCCAGGAGAAAAGTGCAAATCGCCACAGGTATTCTGTGCTCTGTCCATGAGAGCCCCACTGACAGAGAACAGCAGAAGCTGGGCTTAGCGGCATCAGATGCGCGATGGGGTAATGTGCACCGTGTTTCCTACAGGAGGGGCAGCACGGTGTCCCTGTGGGCCTCGGCTTCCCACCCACCGCCCCACCAGCATCGTTATTATCTGTATTTGACTCATTTTCATGAAGAAATCCTACAGTGAAAAGTTTTGAAAAATGAATCACTTTCCCCACTTTATCTCTCTCTTTTTTTTTTTTTTTTTTTGCGGTATGCAGGCCTCTCATTGCTGTGGCCTCTCCCGTTGCGGAGCACAGGCTCCGGACACCCAGGCTCAGCGGCCATGGCTCACGGGCCCAGCCGCTCCGTGGCATGTGGGATCCTCCCGGACCGGGGCACGAACCCGTGTCCCCTGCATCGGCAGGCGGACTCTCAACCACTGTGCCACCAGGCAAGCCCTCTACTTTATCTCTTGAATAGATATATATGTTCATATGCTTGAATAGCTTGTTTCCAATTTGTTTGTAGACAAGATGAGCAATAATGAACAGAAGGATGAGTGAGTGAAAGGGCTGCGGGAGCACCCAGTCTGCTGTCTGCTCTGCCTGCCCACCTGCCCGTCTGTCTGTCTGCAGGGCAGAGTTGGAGGTAGCAGACGGCCCCCGTGTCTAGTTTAAATTGACATGCCCCACTTCAAAGCAGGCAGAAAGGGTGTGAGCCTCGGCACCCCAGGAGTCTGGTGCAGCTCAGCCCTTGGGAAGGGCCAGCCGGTCAAGCGGTCACCACCGCACAGACACTTGTGGACCATACACCATGTGCTGGGCGCTGAGAGTACGGTGAACGAGGCGCGGTCGCTGCCCTCAGCGAGCTTCTTTGCCCTTAGACTTGGGGTGGGATAGGGGTCAGAGAGGACACTCGAAAGGAGCCAGGGTTCAAGATTAACCTGAAGAGATGAGAACGAATAGGATGGGGTAGAAGGAACATCATCTATGAAGTCCTGGAGACAAGAAGAAACGGAATTCAGGGAACAAGTTGGGGAGGGAGCTCAAGAGGGAGGACAGGCGTAGAGACTCATGTGCGCCAGTCTGAGGGGTTCATGCTGACCCTGAGGCCAACTCGAGGCCACCGCCGGACTGTGAACATCGGAGCGGCCTGACCAGCTCTGCTGCCGACATCGGTTTGGAACACGTGATGCTGGAGGTGGGAAGGTGAGCAGAACTGCAGAGCAATCCAGACTGGGGACAGTGGTGGCATGAATTGGGATGAGGGCCCCCCAGGTGGAGAACAGGACACAGGTGACACAGAGACTTAGGAAGTGGAACTGGACAAGACAGAATCGAGTGCACATGCGCGGGAGGAGTCGAGACGCTGCTTCAGTTCGGCTCCTGGGTGTAGCCGGACGGTGGTCCATCCTCTGGGGCACGGCACCTGGAGGAGAGACACATTCTGGGTGGGATGATGAGTTCTGTGTTGGACAGCTGGTGTTTGAGGGTGTGGGGACATTGAGGTGACTGTGGCTCTGGCCCCCGGGAGGCAGGCCTGGCTGGAGACCCTGATGCGGGGGTCACAAAGCTATTGGAGCTGAGAGTAAGGCTGAGCCTGAGGAGAAGACAGCCCAGGAAGGTGCAGAGAAGCACGCGTGTTCCAGGGCAAGCACAGGCCGGGGCTGCGAAGAAGGGGACTCTGTGTCACCGCTGGGGCTGGTGGCACGCTGCTCACCCGTGACTTGCAGACAAACGAGGCTCACCCCTGGCACCAGGGTTCCCGAGTGCATGCCACAGGGGGACTTGGCACACCTGGTGCCCGCCGAGAATCCCACTGGTTCCCCTTGAAAGAGTGACCCCGTCCCCTAGAGCAATCCCATTTTCTGCCTCATTCCTTCCGCCCATACGCACTCGATTCCGTCTCATCCAGTTCAAGCTCCTTAGTCTCTCCCTCACCTGTGCCCTCTTCTCCAGCTGGGGGCCCCCGCCCTGATTCGTGCCACCACTGTCCCCAGTCTGGACGGTCCTGCAGTTCTGCTCACCTTCCCACCTCCAGCATCACACGTTCCTCTACCGAGGCAACCCCATCTTCCGTCCCACGTGCCCGTGTGGCTCTGGCGGGTAATGGTATACAATGCGTGGAATGTGGAATCTAAACCTGATACGTTCCGCTTCCTGCCTGACTCAAGGAGCCCCTTCCATGGCTGAAGCCACAGTAACGCAAACCACATTCCCCGCTGCCCTGGGAGGAACGCTCCGGGCCTCAGTCGTCCCCCAGGGAAGTCGCTGGACCTCAGGGCAGTGTGGTCAGTTAGAGACACCACAGCCCACAGGGAGACTGATCTGAGCCCTGGTCCTGCCACACACCAATGTTGTCCTGGTTTCTGGTGGGGTGGGTCTTCTGGGGACCTGCTGATGCGTCTCTGTCCTCTGTAGTGATGCTCTAGTGCTCCAGGGGGCTGAGCACCCCAAATCTAGCAAGACCACCACCTCATTTGTCACTCAACAAATGCTCCTGGGCACAGCTCTGGGCCTGTGACCTCTCCAGGCCCTGGGGATGCAGAAGGCCTCCCTGGCGGGGCTCACATACCACTCAGGACAGTTGGAGATGTCCAAACGAGTACAGGTCCAGGGTGCATGGAGAAGGGCATAATATAACCAACTCAGCCAGGGGTTGAGGCATACAGGGGTTCTTCCAGGAGGAGGTGGTGCCGGACTCAGGGCATGAAAAAGTGGGTGGTGTCTCTTTGAGCCTTGGTTTCCTCATTGGTGAAATGGGCATGATGGAAATCTTTAATTCACAGCCCTGCTGTGAGTTAAATGAGATAACATGTGACTGAAATGAGAGGAAATTCAGACACTGTAGATGAGCTACCCCAAAGCCATTCACAGCCCCTTCCTCTTTGCCTTACTACCATAGAGGCGCGACAGTTGAAGCACTCATGCTCCCAGCCTCCCTTGCGGTTAGAAGGTGCCATGTGACATAATTCTGGCCATACACACAAAAGTTCCTGCAGAGGTTTTACCTTGCTAGGGGAAAGCTCTTTGTACCTTTCCTATCTTCTGCCTAGAAAGGAGATACAATGCTGGAGAGATAGCAGCCATCTTGTGACAATGAGACACAAACGTGAAACTGGGGCCTACACGTGGAGGATGGAGAAGGCTGAGGACCTGATGGCACACGAACTACCATACCAGCCCTAGACTTTCTTGGGACTTCTTGTGTGAGTGCTTAAACCACTCTAAGTGGGGTTTTCTGCAATGGATCCCTTATTGGTACAGTCGTGAAGTACTTACATGAGGCCTGACCTAAAAACTGTTCAGTATGGGGTAGGGATGATTGAGAAGGAGGAAAAGAAGAAGTAAAGTACGTTCTAGGTGGCGGTGCAAAGCCAGGGTGTCTTCAGAGAACCACCGTGTGGCTGGGGAGCTGGGGAGAAGCGAGTGGGGAGGGGTTCCCTCCCGTGTGGGGAGGAAAGTGTGTGGGAGACGAGCCCACACAAAACTCTTTTGTGTACCGCTCAAAAGAGTTTACATTTATCCTGAAGCAGAGGGTGGACTCACAGAATAAACAAAAGGGCAAGAGTATTTCAGAGGGACTGGGGTGTGATGAGCCATGTCTGCCTAGGAAGATGACAGCAGAGTCAGGGAGGGCCCAGGAGGGGACTGGAGGTGAGTAGGTGAGGACAGTGAATGTGGCACCCTCTTCCAGAAGCTTTTTTTTTTTAATATATTGTTTTATTTTCACAATCACTTAAAATATTTTATTAAAGTAACAAAGCAACTGAGTCAAAAATGTTTATTAAATTGGACAACATATAGCAATATAGTTAAGGCAATTGACAAAGTTTTGGCATTAAATCTCGAGAAAAGAAATACAAATTATCCCAGTTGACTTCGGAATCTATTTCATTAGTCCAACTCGTTTTTGTTTTTTTTTTTTAAATCTTTCTTTATTTAGTGGCTGCGCCACGTCTTTAGCTGTGGCATGCAGGATGTTCAGATGCGGCATGTATGTGTGATCTAGTTCCCTGACTAGGGATGGAACCGGGGCCCACCTGCATTGAGTGCAGAGTCTTAACCACTGGACCACCAGGGAAGTCCCTCCAGATAGTTTTAATACAATGTTTCAATAGCACCGGATAACGCATCTCAGATAAGGCACAATCTTCACCATTCAGAAGCTCAATTCTGAAGCAAAGGAGGCAAGCCTAGAATTTTCTAGAACTATTATACAGAGATAATGCATGCTTGTTGCTGAAAAACTAGAAAATATGGATAGTAAAACATAAAATAAAATAAAAAGCACCTCTCATTTGATACCAGACGTAACAATTATTAATGTTTTTGTTGTTCTTGCCTTCCTGACATTTTTTCTATTCCTATGTATAAGAAATTAGCTTTTTTTTTGGCTACATTGGGTCTTCATTGCGGTGTGCAGGCTTCTCATTGTGGTGGCTTCTCTTGTTGCAGAGCACAGGCTCTAGGCGCATGGGCTTCAGTAGTTGTGGTGTGAGGGCTCCGCAGTTGTGGCTCACGGCCTCTAGCGCGTAGGCTCAGTAGTTGTGGTGCATGGGCTTTGTTGCTTCGCGGCATGTGGGATCTTCCCAGACCAGGGATCGAACCCATGTCCCCTGCATTGGCAGGCGGATTCGTAACCACTGCACCACCAGGGAAGTCCCTAGCTTTTCTTTTAAATGATACATAATCTTACTGGCTATACTGTTTTGTAAATTGCTTTTTCATTTACTACCCTGTAAACATCTTTCCATGTTAAATTTCCTCCCAAACCATCATTTTAAATGATTGCTTAGAATATTGTGTGCAAATGTACCATAACTTACTTGGCCAGTCCTTAAGCTACGATGGAAAGGTGATGCGTGGGTGGTGGGAGATGGCTGGGTGAGCTTTGAAATGCTGGCTGATGTTTGAGCCAAATACATGAGGGGGAAGTTTGGAAGGAAAGTGCTAGAGTGTCAGAAAACACTTTGGTGAGTCTCTGTGTACTTTGTTGAGGGAGGGAGGGTCTCGGGAGATTGGAAGAAGAGAAATGAGACCCAGAGTTTAATATCTTTGTGTTATGAAATAAACGAAATTTTGGGGGAGTTATCTACCTGAGCTCTGGGAGAGATGAATGGGGGGCCCCCAGCCACGTGGAGAAGGCACGTTCTGCTCTGTAACCCAAACCCTCACCAGCCACCATGCACACCAGTCTTGAGGAAATGATCTTTGTAATAAGGGAAGGAAATGGCACCAGGCGTGGGATGCAGAGTTCACAGCACCACAGTTCCAAAAAGTGACAAGTCAGCAGCAGTTAGGAAGGAGCATGGATTGAAAGGTGACTGTGGAAGCACAGACTCCAGGGAATCCTCAGGAATTCCCACTGCCTGGTCACAGCAAGTCCAGCCTTTTTGTTTGGATATTATGGGAAAGAGGACCACAGAAGGCTGAGGACTTGGGCACACAGGGTCGCAAAATTTATTCCATGGCTTTGACATCTACCACCAAACTGTCCCAGAAAGGCTGGATGAAGTGTGCCTCCCAAACCCTTTGCAGCCCTGGATTCATTTTCTTAAATCCTCTCGACTTTGTTAAGTGAAAAATGATAGCTCTTGTTTTAGAAGTACATTTATTTGATTACTAGTGAGGTTAAATACGTTTTCACCAGTTGATTGGTCTTAGAATGTTTCTAACTCTCCTGTTTATTTCCTTTGCACATTTAAAAAAGCTCTTATTCTTGTTGATTTGTAAGGATGCTTTATATATTAAAGGTACTAACACTTTGTGATATTATCCCTTATTTATTTTTTAATATTTCCCCCCAAGTGTTTATTTTGAAAAAGTTTCAGATTCACAGCAAAGTGGAAGGGTTCATACTACATCCGTACACCCTTCACCTAACTTGGGTTCTATCTGAAATGGAACCAGCAGGAAGGTCACCTGGACGTAGTGGAGGTAGGGGGCTGGGTGGAGGGAGCTGAGTGTGATGCAAACACAGCAGAGACCCCAGCCTATTGCAGGGGGAGCTGGGCTGAGACGAGGGGACGGACCTTTATACTCCGGACATCGGACATCGACAAGTCTCGGATGTGGGCCGTCCCAGGAGGGGCCCGACCTTGGATAAGGCAGCTCTCTTCAGCCAAGATGAGCCCCAGGAAGGACTGAGCAGAGACCTGCCAGTACTCTCAGCAGCAGGGAGAGTGGGATGAGCGCTTCAGTCGTGGAGAGGGGAGTGGGCTGCATGTCTCAGATGCACTGCAGAATTGTTAACATTGCCATGTTTGCTTCATCCTTTCTCTCTCTCTCTGTCTCTGTGTTTTTCCTGAAACATTTAGGAGTTGGCTGTAGACATCATGACGCCTCATTCTATTGGTAAATACTTCAGCATGTAATTTCTTAGAACCTGAACATTCTCCTTCATAACCACAATGCCGTAGGCAGGAAATTTGACATTGACACTATACTATTACCTATCATACAATCATATTCCAATTTGCTCAGTTGTCCCAATAGTGTCTTTTATTCACAACCGCTTTCCCCTCCCTCCGCTGCCCATCAAGAATTGGATGGAGGGCTGTGCATTGTATTTAATTGTCATGTTCCTTTAGTCTCTTTGATTCTAACAGTTCCTGGGCTTTTCCGTCATCCATGACACTGCCATCTTTGAGGGGCCCACACCAATGGTTAGGATGCTCCTGGGTTGGGATGTGTCTAACTAATTTCATGGTTCGATGCAGGTTACCATCTGGCAGGAGCACTATGCTGGTGACCCCATCAGGTGACACGTGATGTCAACGTCCCCATGATTGGTGATGTTGAGTTGGGTCAGTTGGTCAAGGTCCATTCTGTTTTTAGAGTTTTTTTACATGCAGGTTTTAAGATTTTTATGTAGTTCCAACCGTGGACATTTCTCTTGGTGGTTGTTTTTACCATGAAATTATACTTAGAAAAGTGTTCCTTACCCCAGGCTGTATAAATATTCACATATTTCCTCCAAATATGTTTTCTCCAATCAATTCCTTGATTCACTAGGAATTAATTTTGGTTTATGTCAAGAGACAAGGGTCATTTTCTTTTTTCTCAAAATACTTAGTATCATTACCCAGTATCATTCATTAGTAAGTTTTATTGAATGCATCATCCTTTCCTCCATTGGAATTGTCACCATTATTGTATTATAAATATTTACAAACATCGTGATTTGCTTCCGGACTCCCTATCCTGTTGTCCTGATCTGTCAGTTCCACTTCAAGCGCTACATGGGAATTCGTTTATATTGAAATCTGATGATGAAGCTCTCCAAGGAGGATTAATTGTTTCATGATGTAAAAATGTGAATCTATTTTTAGAGCAGAAAGAAGTGAGAGAGATCCCTGAGGAGGTAAGAGGGCTGGGATACAGAGCGTGGGTGGAAGGACAGTGACAGACACAGTGACACCTGGACAGACACACGTCCACCAGGGTGGCTGGACCATTTGCGTGGGTAGCTGAGAGTCTGCTCCTTGCTCTCTCTACTCTGCCCTCCTTGTATTACAGCATTCAATATTGCGGGCATCTTTCTGTTGCACAGAAAGATGCCTGCAATCTAGCTCATTCTTGTAATAGGGGAAAACCGATCCACGTGAGGGTGTATCGTACTTTATGTTGTCATTACCCTATTCAATGCCATTTTGGTCATTTCCAGTTTTCACTATTACCTCAATTTTAAAAATCCTCGTATGTTTATCTTCACTTGTGTGAGTATACCTGTAACAAATTAAATTTCTACAACTGAAAGTGCTGAATCAAAGGATTTCCTTCTTTAAAATATTGCTGCTGTCACAGCACTCTTGGAAAAATCTCTCTGGACTTATATTCCCACCAAGGGTACGTAGAATGCCCACTTGTTTCTCCTCTCACCGATAATGGATTTTACATCCTTCAGTTTTACTGACCCGAGAAGTAAAGGAAAATGGCATCCCCACTCACTATTCTTTTAATTTGCAATGATTTGCTGGCGACTTTTGGGATTTTGATTTTGTCACCCTATGTTTTTCTAACTCTTTCAGATTTGTGCCCCCAGCAGTCAGGATAAGCACTTTGATCAGAGTTCTCCAACTCTTTATCCAAGCCAGGAAAAAATGTCTGGGAGGACAGAACCCAGCTGGGGCTCTGCCCTAAATTAAGGTATTACTTAGAGGTGGACCAGCTACCTAGGCATGAGGGAAGCACACGGGGGTTGCTGTGGCTTAAGGCCAAGTCCCCAGTTTTGTAGGTAGCCTCACCCTTTGCAGGGCAGCCTCAGAGACTAGCCCCCGGAAGAGCTCACAGATGCCTTTGCCATGTGGGCCAGAAGACCTGAGACAGGCCACCCAGCTTGGTGACACCAGGTCCCTGGCTCAGCCCCGTCATGCTCCTGCCCGACACTCTGCTGTGGGAACCATGAGACATTTTGGTCCCAATGTCCTCATCCTCTGGGGCGTCTGCAAAGTCTCACATCCTGGACTGGGGGACACAACTTCTGGGTCCTCCAACTCTGCTCCTGACATCTGTTAGCACCTATCTTCCCAGGCAAAGAGGACAGTTTAGTTCCCTACTCATTGTGTGTCTAGAACAGAAACCCTGGGCTCCTATCTGACCAAGATTGGAGGACTGGGCATTCCGAATCACTGCACATTCTAAGAATTGCCAGTTTTTATGCCAAAAGTAGTTTGTTTTGTTTTAATCTTATGTGTCCACAAAGGTCTCCAAGAAAAATCTAATGGAGACACAACTTCAGACTAGTGATACTCATAGAGGGGAAATGCCTCAAAGACAGTGGCCGTACAGAGGAGACTGGATGGACAAGTTAAATTAGCCTTCCAACTGGTTAAACCAGGGCTTACTTAATTAGAAAACTGTAAAAGCCACCATTTATTGAGCCAGGCACTATGGTAAGGACTTTACCTACTTTGTTTCCTTTATTCTTAGGCACACCTGACAGGCAGGAATCCCTGTCTCCATTTAAAGATGGAGGTTGACTGGTTAATTAACTTAATCAAGGTCACAAACCTGGTGCACTGCAAAGGTAGATTGGAAGCCAGGTCTTTATCATGACCCCATATTCTAGTTTCTTTCCTGACCTCAGCGGAGGTGTGTCATCCTTGTCCCCTCAACTCCCAGGATACCTTAGAGCTCCAGGTAAGCTGGTTCAACTGCAGGGTGCGGGTGCAGGGGTTCCTGAGTCTTCTCCCAGACTGGCCTGGTCTGTAAATCCGAGCAGGAGGGAGTTCAGCCACACTGTGATGCTGTTATACCGAGTGACCAGCAGATGGCAGTATCCGCCAGCCTGCTGCCATTTGTCCCATACCCAAGGAAGGGCTCTGAGAGGTCCCCCGTGAAACTTCTGGAAAAGAAGCTATCTCACTCCCTTCTTCTCGGTCCCTTCCCCTCCCCACTCAAAGATAGGCCAAGCCAGTGGCCGGGGGCCAGGCTGCAGCCAACCCTGGTGTGGATGCCAGAGCTGTTGCCCTGGGTAACCTGGGGGGAGGCAGCCCTCCACTGAGCATGGGAAATGCTTCTGAGCCTGAGGAAGCCCAGACCCGGACATCAGATGGGACTGAGCCAGAGCCCTGATGGGAGCTCCCCATACCCACAGCCGCATCCCTGGTCTTTCTGCGGGAGATGGCTGCAGCCCACGTCTGGCTGAATGGAGAACAACAGCACCAGATGTGCTGGTAGGTAGCTCCCGCTGAAGTCTGTTGTCACCATCTTCCCTCCCCCGCCCTCCCAGGGACACCTTCTTGGGGCAGAGCCACAGGCTAACCGTGCCTCCTCACCTCTAACCCTCTCCAGCTCTGAATCACAACAGCCATGGTAGGTCCACACTGCGGGCAGGTTCCTGGCTAGGTCCCTGGCACTGGGTCCCATCCTCTCATGCTCTCCACCTCTCACAGGTGGACCCTCGGTGGACATTTGATTGTCAACCTCACTGTGCCTTTGGGGATCAAAAGCCAGGAAGGGCCAAGGGACTTGCGGTCCAAGGATAGAGGCCAGATTTGAATTCTGGCCTCTGACTCTCGGGAACCATCAACATGGTTAGCCAGGTTAGCCAGATAGCCAGGGGGCATCTGTTTTACCTTCCACAATAGTGCTGGGCTGCAGGGACCCAGAACCCCTAACAAAGGACAGGGTGGAGGCTGAGCCCTCATCCATCCTCTTCCTCACCTCCAGGGTACCAAGGGCAGAGCTGGGAAGAGACCTTCTGAGCTGCACAGAAAGCAAAGGCACAGGATCACAGAGGGGCCCCATCATCCCTGGTGGCTGTGATGCCAAATGACAGGGTACTGATCCCTTTCCCTCCTTGGGGGCTTGGATGCCCTACGTGGGCACTGCAAGGTGTAGAGCAGGGCATCTCTAAGGAAACTTCTGATGCTCTTGTCATCAGACGTGGGGCCTCGTGCCTGGTGTGGCAGGAGGCACTGGCTCTAGATTGAGCAGGCTGCAGCGGGGGTGGGGGGTTCCAATTTCCAGTGGTTCAAGCTGGGAGAATCCAAGACTAGCTTCCCAAGTGGCATCAAGCCAGTGTACCAGCTCACGTTCCCAGGTGGCGTGTGAACTTCCATCAGCAGAGGTGCCTTTGAGGGGTGTGGTGGCTCTCACGGGTCTCACGTGCAGACTTCCCCACCTTCAGAGCTATCAGAAGGCTGCCTGGGATTGGGCGGGAGTTCCCATCTCTTCAGGTATGCAAGCACAGCCCGGGTAGCAGTTTGTGATGAATCAGGTATAACATGAAAAGTAGGTCCAAATAATCCAAAATATTCCTTCAGATCCTTGGATTCTAGGACCTGAGTCAGAAACCTGGTGGTCAGAGAAAGCAAACAGCTTCTGCAAAGGACGGAGGAGTGGCAAAGTGCTCTCTGAGGGAAGGATCTGGGGTTGAGAATGTGGGGACAGCTCCTGCCCACCCCAGTCAAGAAACACCCCGCCCCCAACCAGGCTGCTTTTCCCCTCCTCCCCCTGTTGGAGCCAGTCTCATCTCCCCTCTCTGAGGAGCTAACAGCTGAAGTCTGGTGCTCTTGGGAGACTGGGGGGGTGGTCTTCAGACTGATAAAGAACGGAAGTTGGAACTCCAGCCCCAGTTTTCTCCCAGCCTTCTCTAAACTTCCTGCACCGGCCCCTGAGCCTCATTCCCAGCTGCACAGTGACTGGGGCAACACAGAGTAATAGGAATCCACCTTCAAAATGCACTTTGCAGCAGGTAGGATACAACTTCTGGGTCTTCAGGCTGGGAACACTAGCTCCCTCCTGCCTGGCCCACCTACCAAAGGCTCCTCGTGTCCCCCAGGAGGAAGCCCCAGGAGAGCCTGGGCCAGCCTGACACTGGCCCCAAAAGGCCACCTGCTCACCAGAAGGCTTCAGCTTCACAGAGTCAGGGCTAGAGGGCTGGGAACTCCTGGTCTCAAGTTCCTCTGTGCTCAGGGAGGGTGCTGCCTGCACTCCAGACTGATGCTCAGTCATGGGTCCCAGGGAAGCTCTGGACAGGGCATCCAGAGTCCTGGTCAAGTCAAGCCCTCACTGTGGGCCTGACTCGCTAGGCCATCACGTCACATCATGTAAACTTAGCCATTGGACCACGTGATCCTACTAGCCCGTCCTACTCTGAGCTCCGTGGTTTTTCCAGTCACGGCAGGCCTTGGTGTCGGTGATGACAGAGTGTGTTCAGTGGCGGGTGTTGTGAGCTCCCAGCTGACGCCAGAGGCAGGAAGGAGTCCCTAAGACGATGCTTTCATAATCCTCACCTGGACCTGAGAGTTCTTTTTCTGCCAAGAATTTCCCAAAGAGCTTGCAAGGAAAGCCAGGACCCTCTGCCTCTCCACTGGAGTTAGGGAGAGTGTTGCAGGTCCAGCCCCCCACAATCTCGCCTCCCCTCTGGGCAGCCAGAGGTAACCCTTTGCCCAGCCAAGCGTTGCTGACTGCAGGCTCCGCCACTCACTAGATGACCTGGGAAAGGGGTTAAATTTCTTTGCGACTCAACTTCCTTTGTCAATAAAATGGGAATAATAATACCTACCTCACAGGACACAGCAGTGGTGAGAATGAAGTGACATGAGTTACGTTAAGCAGTTGCCAGGGCCCCTGGCACTTGGAGAAGAACCATCATTATTTGGTTAACAGTGACCATTATTGACAGTTATCATCATTATTTGAGAGGAAGGAAAGGGAGCCAGACATGGCCCAAGTGTCCCTTCCTCCCTCCCCTTCAGTGTGGCTGGTCAAAAGGCCCTCCATCCCCCCTTCCCATCACTTTACTTTGAACCACCTAACAGTGCACTGTACATTCACGCGCATTTATGGATCTACGTGTTTCCTGTCTCTTCTGCCCTTACAAAAGCTCCATGCGTTTGTCCTGTGCGTTGCTGAATCCACAACACATGGAAGGCTGCTCACGGTATTTACTGGAAAGAAGGAACGAATAGAGGGATGGATAAACAATGAATGAATGCATCATTGCCTCATTTTACAGACCAAGGAACACAGGTGACAGCAGCTAAGGCCTGGCTCAAGCACACGCAGCTGCTGGGTGTTGGCTCAAGCAGCAGCACCCCACACCCCTCCCCCCAGCAGTCTCCTCCAGAGCCTTCCGGTGCCTACAAGCTACTTCTCTCTTGGCCATCATCTCCCTGGGGACCCAGAACAGACTAACAGATGCAGGGCGACTGAGCCTCCTCTGTGCCAGCCTGTTATCCTGGACACACACCACCTTCCTGAAGTGAGAATCTCCCCATTTTATAGAAGAGGAAATTCAGTCTCAAAGAAGCTTAATGGCCTGCTCCCACAGGGACAGCAAGAGCACATGGCCCCCAAGCCGTCCCTAATTCCTAAGTCCCAAGGTGACCTCAAGGTGGAGGTATCATGCAATTAACAAACGTTTATTTGGCACCTGCTGTACCAAGCCTGGGCCGGGACCCTTCCATTCTCTCCCTCACACAGCTGGAGAAGTCGAAGCCCAGATGATGCAAGGGACTGGTTGTTAAGAGCAAAGCCATGACCAGAACCAGGGCTACTTGACCCCAGCTCAGGGCTCCTAGGGTGTTTGTGCAAATCACAGACGAGATGACGTGCAAAACTTACGAAGACTGTGCGTGGCTGAAGGAGGAAAGGAGGCCAAGAAAGACAGCAGGGACGCAGCACCGGCATGAGCGGAGAGACCGGTGGCTGGGCGGCCACTATTTTGACTGACCAGTGTCTCTAGAGGGCGGCTCTGTCAGACAGCCTGCGTGGGTTCGTGCAGGGCTGCTCTGTACCGGGACCACGCAGAGAGGGAGACCCGTGACCACGACCTTGTCGGGGCTCTCTGCCCTCGGTCCCAAAGGCAAGGTGGGTTAATGCAGCCCCGGTCATCCCAGCCTCCCACCACCCTTCCTGCCCAGACATTCCCACGCGAACCTCGGGCCTTTTTCCTCCGCCCCCCTGATCCGCCTGGGGTCCGAGAGTTACGACCTTTTGCCAGGCCTCTCCTGCTCCCATACGACCCCGAGAGGTGTGTGGCCCAAAGTCCCCAGCTGAGCGGGCGCTGCATCTCCGCGGTGGTCGGCAGGGCGACGACTGAGGAGCTCAATTGGGACGAAGCAGCGGGTGTTGGGGAGCTCAGAAGCCTGGGGCCGCAGTCGGCCCAGGGGCTCCCCGGGCCGGGCGTCTTCCGTGGGTCAGAGTGCGGGGCAGCCGGGCGAGAGAGGGACTCACGCGGCTTTGGGTCCGGTGGCGTCGGGCTGCCGCTGATAGCCAACTCAAAGTAACTGTGACGCACTACCCCCGCCTAGATTAACAGTTCGGTAGCAAACATAATTTTAAAATAAAAGGACGCGCCTGCCCTGCTACGGGGATACGTCCGGCTCCAGCCGTGCGGCTGCAGCCCGCCATCCGCGCAACAGCGGATTGTCCATCCGCTGGGCTTTCCCGCATTCGAGGGATGTCCGGGCTGCTAGTGGAGCTAAGCCGACACCCGCCGACGACCACCCTCCCTGGCGCGTCTCCCTGAGATGTGGCCTCCCGGGGACCTACCCCTGCGGGCTGCGGACCCAAGTGCCAAGCTGCCCGCGCGACTGCGGTCCCGGGCGCCCCCTCCATCCATCCCCCGCCCTGCGGGAGAACCGAGGCCCCGGGAAGGAAGTACGGAGGCGCCACCCCGAGGCTCTTCACCGCCCGCCCTCCCGGCTCTGCCCGCGCCCCAACATACCCGGTAGCCCGTTTCTGTTAGCCGGGCCCCTGGGAGGCGGGCGGAAGGTCCTCACTTTCGATGCACAGACGAACTCGGGGAGCCGCTCCCGCGCGGGAGTCCCCTCATCACCCTGGGGCTGCCTTCGTAGTTCCTGAGCTCCTTTAAGATCCTGGCTCCCGTCTAAGCGCGTGTTCAGCGCCCAAACCTTTGATTTTCGACCGTAGGTCCTTGTCCCGCTGTCCTTCCGGCCTGCCCTTCCAGCCGCTAGCCCTCTCTTCCCTACGGGTCTCCTCCCCGGCTCCGGCCTCCCGCTCCGATCTTTGGAAACTGTGCCAGGGTGGGGAACCGCAGAACCGGTGATCAAAAACGCGCTTTTGTGTCAACCCTGCGCGCCCTGGTGGCCTCTCTGTGCGCGGTGGCCACGGGATCGTGGCACTGACGGGCGAGGCCGAGCGCCTCCGCGGCCGCACTTCTGGCGTCTCGGGCCCCTGCAGTACAGGAGCGGGCGGGGGGCGGGTGCTTCTCCGCAGGGGAGTAGGGAAGACGCTGGGCGGGTACGCGCGATATCTCGGAGCCTCTGACTCCCGAGGGCGCATTTGGCCCGGGCGCAGCGAGGGCGGAGGGGGTCACTTTGCCCTGGGAGAGCGAGGTGGCGCCCCGGTTTGTCGCGGGAGCCTCCGGCCGGTGACACTCGCCTAGCGAGAGTGGGGGCGAAGCGCTTCGGCTGGGGGAGGAGGCTCCGGCCCCGGGCTCAGCGTTAGGCCGGAGTAGGGGGCGCGGCGCTGCCGCTCGAGTGTTCAGCAGGGGGCGCTGCTCCGGGCGTTGGGCGGGGGTGGGGTGGGAGAGGGGGGGCCGCAGCTTACTGCGCACACTTCCCCCATTATTAAACACTATGTTCAAAAGGCGCCGGGGGACTTCCCGAAGCCACGGAGCCCGCGCCGCCCGCCCGCCTGGCCCTCGGAGCCCATGGACCTGAGCGCGGCCGCCGCGCTGTGCCTCTGGCTGCTGAGCGCTTGCCGCCCCCGCGACGGGCTCGAAGCGGCCGCCGTGCTGCGAGCGGCGGGGGCAGGGCCGACCGGGAGTCCGGGGGGCGGCGGCGGCGGCGGGAGGACCCTCGCCGCGACTGCGGGCGCCTCCGCTGCCCCGGCCGCCGCGGCTCCCGGGCCCCGCGCCGCGCGCCGCGCCGCGGGCTCCGGCTTCAGGAACGGCTCAGTGGTGCCGCACCAATTCATGATGTCGCTTTACCGGAGCCTGGCCGGGAGGGCTCCGGCCGGGGCAGTCGCCGCCTCCACCTCGGGTTCTGGCCGCCACAGCCGCGCGGACACAATCACCGGCTTCGCAGACCAGGCGACCCAAGGTACTCACACCTCCACTGCGCTAGTCCATCCTGTCGGGTCCTAGGCTGAGGTCACCGCCGGAGCCTTGTCCCGGCACCATTCCATTCGGGGGGCCTTGGTCCCCGCATATCCCAGCCTCAGGTGTTAGAAAGTTCGCCGAGGCCCACGCACCCGAACCCGCAGCGCCTGGACTGTGGCTAGAGCCGCGGCAGCTTGCGGGGCCCGGCCCCGGAGAGCTGAGCCCGTCCCTCTGCCGGGCTGCCCGGGCCCTGCCGGCCGGCGGGTCCCCTCGAGGAGGCAGGCTGTTTTGGAGATCCGGAGAAGCAAGGAGGGGGTCCGGCCCAGAGGGACTGCGCAGTGGTGGTGGCGGCGGCTGCTTCGTTGCTCTGCAGTTCCCAGTCTTGCGGGGGGCCGTACAAACTGGGGGAAATGAGGAGAATGCGGGACACAGCAGGCATCAGACTAAAGTAAATGGTTCTGGAGAGGCTGGTGGCACCACCAGGTATGGGGAGGGCCCTTCTAAGCAGGCTGCGTCTGGGTAGAGGTGTGTAGCTATGGGTGCCTGCCTTGTGCTAGGCCCCTGGGGGAGCCAGAGGTGAAGGACTCCGGTTGTGTAGAGAGGAGAGGAGGGCCAGCGACGCTGCAGGAATGCAGGCTTCTCTGGGACCAAGTACCCCACCTTACTCCACCCTGAGCCCTCCAAAGGTAGGACTTAGGTGAGACTGTGGTGGTCGGTGAGTGTCATCTGGATTTTATTAATCTCTATTGAAGCCATTAAAACAGACAGATAGGGAAAATTTAACTAATTTCAGGAGGAAATGCAAGTAATTTTGGCCTTAACTCTATCCAGCCAGAGACCCAGAATGGAAGGCAGAAAGGAAAGAAAGGCAAATAGGGCCGGAAAGTTAAGTGCTGCTGCAATCCAGGTCCTGCCTGGGAGCCACTGGGGGTTGTATATGCCCGACCCTAGCTGGGAAAGCAGGTAGAGGCGGGGCAGAGATCAAATCTCTCGCCCCCTCCAACATACACATAACGTCTACACAGACTGCTTTATCTGGGATACAGGGGCATCCTGGGCCCAAATGGCCTCATAGTCTGGTGGGAACTTTCAAGCATTCTCTGAGGGCCTGGCATGCATCCTGGATGGGATGCTAGGGTACTCATAGGGAGCCCAGGTCCTGGTGTACAGAGCCAGGGAAGGCCCCAGTCCTAATTCTGCAGAGTGGGCTCCCAGCTGTGGGAGAGGTGAGATGTGCAGGGCCCTAAGCTTGTAGAGGCACCAGATGTTCTTTCTTAGGTCGAGTTAGGCCTTCAGTGGTCTCAGCCTGAGCTGAATCCTTTCCTGGGGAGCTCTGCTTGGTTGGCAAGGCTAGTAAGGCCGCCTCTCCTTCCTCTCTCTGGAGGGAGAGGATGCAGGGGCAGCATCTCAAAGCTGAGAGGGGCTGCAGAAGCTCAGAGAAAGTGTGGCAGCGAGCAAGCCCTTGGGAGAAAGCACGGGGGAGGGGTGGGGAGCACTTGCCCAGGGCCTCTCCTGCTTCCCTCTCCACCCTGAGCCTCAGCTTGGAGCAGGGCTGCCTGAGGTCACCGCAGCACCCAGACTTCAGACCCCAGGAGTCGATGGCATGGCATCTGTGGTTGGTGAGCAAATCTCCAATAGTGGGGGGAGTGTGCACAGTCTCTTCGCGTTTGGGGCAAAACGAAACCATATGACCTTCTTCAAAGGGAGCTCCTTATCTGCTGCTTGGTGGAATTTCAACTCTTTTTTCCTTTCTGAGCCCCAAAAGAAAAAAGTGCCCACAACCAGAAGTAAAATCCCAAAGCCCGAGTTGAGTCATAACGGAGGGAAAGAATAAGTCTGCGAGGGGACCAGAGGGTACTGGCGGGGAGACCTCACTCGGTTCGCTGCCCTCACTGCAGCAAGGCAGTCCCGGCTGCCTCAAACCCTTCCCAGAAGGTTGCTTGCGCTCCTTTGCCGCCTTTCCCCTCCGTCGGAGGTGGCGGAAACACTGGGAGAAGCTGAGCCTGGAGTTCCCCATCGCGACCAGGGGCTGAGCCGGGCCCCTAATCTGGGCCTCAGTTCCCCTTCAGCAAAGCGAGGAGGCTGGAGGCACTAAAGGGTTTCTGCAGCCCTGAGGGCGCGTTCCCCTTCTAGGCGAGCCCCCGCCTGCATGGGAGATCGTGGCCGGCTGGAATGTCCAGGCTGGGCTGGGGAAGAGAGGTAGCAGAAGCAGTTTACAGGGGACAAGAATTTTCCGTTTTCGCACAACCGGGACTCCGAGGCTCTCTTGGCGGCTAAGAAGGGCCATAACCAGCAGTCCCCTTACCGCGGCCGGCCTGGCCTCCAGGTCTTGAAGAGGCGCACGACCTCTGATGCGCCCACCGGGCCTTCTTTCTGCCAGCGGCTGAAAATCTGGCCTCCGACCTCGTCTTCGAAAACCCATGACTCTGGGGCAGGCAGTGGACTGTAGTGGCCTTAAGTCTTGGTCTCGGGTGAGGAGGTGCGTTCAGTTGATGTCCGTGGGTTGTCGGAAATCGTTTGGCTCGATGAACGAAAACCCAGATCCAGATAATCTGAACCTAAGGCTCTCTTTCTTCCGGACCAGGCTGGCGGCTTTCCGGCTGGAGCCGAGACGCCCGGTCAGGCGCCGGCTCCAGCGAGCCTTGTTCTCACGTCCAGGGTAGTTGCTATTTGCAGTTAGGAGGCCCCGTGGCCAGGCGTGCCGGCTTCGCTCTCACACCGCTCTTTCTCTGTCTCTGCCCGTCCCCGGCAGACGAATCGGCAGCGGAGACCGGCCTGAACTTCCTGTTCGACGTGTCCAACCTTCCCGACGCCGACGAGGTGGTGGGCGCGGAGCTGCGTGTGCTGCGACGCGAGTCTCCGGAGCGGGGCCCCGGCAGCGCGACCCTCCCGTTGCTGCTGCTGTCCACGTGCCCCAGCGCCGCGCGCGCGCCGCGCTTGCTGCATTCCCGGGCCGCCGAGCCCCTGGACACCGCGCGCTGGGAGGTGTTCGACGTGGCGGACGCCTTGCGGCGCCACCGCCGGGAGCCGCGCGCCACCCGCGCGTTCTGCCTCTTGCTGCGCGGAGTGGCGGGTCCCGCGCCGGTCCCACTGGCACTGCGGCTGCTGGGCTTCGACTCGCGGGGCGGAGGCGGAGCGGCGGCGGAGGAGCGCGCGCTGCTGGTCGTCTCCTCCCGCACGCAGAAGAAGGAGAGCCTGTTCCGAGAGATCCGCGCCCAGGCCCGCGCGCTCTGGGCCGCACTGGCAGCGGAGCCGCCGCCGGATCAGGGACCTGGCATGGGGTTGCCGACGGCGGTCATCGGCGGCCGCAGGCGGCGGCGGACGGCGTTGGCCGGGACTCGGGCAGCGCAGGGCAGCGGCGGGGGCGAGGGCCGGAGCCACGGGCGCAGGGGCCGGAGCCGCTGTAGCCGCAAGCCCCTGCACGTGGACTTCAAGGAGCTGGGCTGGGACGACTGGATCATCGCGCCGCTGGACTACGAAGCGTACCACTGCGAGGGCGTTTGCGACTTCCCGCTGCGCTCGCACCTTGAGCCCACCAACCACGCCATCATTCAGACACTGCTCAACTCCATGGCGCCGGATGCAGCGCCGGCCTCCTGCTGCGTGCCCGCGCGCCTCAGCCCCATCAGTATCCTCTACATCGACGCCGCCAACAACGTGGTCTACAAGCAATACGAGGACATGGTGGTGGAGGCGTGCGGCTGCAGGTAGCATGCGGGCCAGGCCGGGCCAGGGAGGGGGCAGCCGCGCCACCAAGGACTCCCCGCTGAGAGCAGCTTCGGGCCGAGCCTGTCACCTAGCGTGGCTGCGTGTCGGAGTCTGGCCCGGCGGCCGCACGGAGGAGGAAGAGCGCACGTTCACACACCAACACTCACACCCACACACTTCGTCACTCATGCGCACGTTTACGGTGGAAGCATCCGAAAGCCCTGGGAAGAGATGACCTTGACGCTACCGAATGTCACAGTCATGTGTATTTTGCAAACAGATCACCATTGCGCCCACCGCCCCCTTTTGGGGGGAGGATGGCTTTGCATTGCTGTTACAGTAACCGGCACCAAATCGGGTAGAAACGGGTTAGGGAATTGGGGGCTTCAGCATGGGGGAGCTAAAGGGATACTTGAGTCTCATTTCACCCCTTTTTGTTTCCGGCTGAGTGTGGGGCACGGCCCGCTGGGGGGCAGAGTTCCCGGTGTTGCACCTGAGACCGACGGAAGGGCTGTAATGCCCTTTCCGAAGGCTTGCGTTGCATCGGGGCCATTTATTCTGGGGAGGAACCGCTGCAAAAGGCCTTATCTTTTTCCTCGAACTTTCAAAATCTAACATTCTCCCAGTTTTGAAAAGGAACATTTGTCGGAAAGACTGCATTGTGGAGCTTCCCAGATCTCTGCAACGGTCAGCACCACCTTTTTAAAAAAAATACAAATTCCAATTGGGAATGATCTAGAAAGTGGAAAGAAAATTTTCGGAGGGGGGAGGTGAGATGGGGGAGAGGTTTTAAAGCGCCAGTCTGACCTGACATGTCATCGGGTCGGGGGTGCGCGGCATCTGTCAGTTTCTGCAGCTCCTAAGCTGGGTAGACCGCGGTGTCCGCAGTGCCTTGGGGGCGCGCAGGAGGAAGCTAGTGCAATGTCTGGGGATGGGGAAAGGGGGCGCTATGGCTTTCCCTAGAGACCTGCCAGGAGGTTTTCCTAAGGAGCTGGGAGGAGGCTCCTAGGGTTTGAAGGAGGCCCGGAGGTGTCCTAGGGCGGACTCCTGCAGAGGACTGGGGCTTGTCTGCCGGGTAGGCACAGCCCCCTCCAAATGGTGCCCTCGAGTGGCCAACACGTGCTTGTGCTTTGCTATCAAGGCTGTGTCGGCTTTGACGTGCTTTCACTGTATTGTTGCTGTGGTTTTTGGCAGTGCGATAGTAACGGGAAGCGAAGCCACACAAAAGTGCTTTTGTGAGATTTCAACTCCCCACAACCCAGTGGTTCAGAGCAGGAGGCAGGTCGGCCCCTCCCCTACTTGCTCCGTGGACGGGCATCTGCAGCTCGGCTGCTGTGGCCCCTTTAGAAGGGTGGTGGTATGGGGGCCGGAGGTGGAAGCCTATCCCCCAGTCTCTGTATTTTGCTCCCAGGATTCTTGCTGATGGTGGGAGTGTCTGCCATGTAAAAGGGAGGTCGAACATGCCAGATTTCGTGGTCCTGTTTGGTTCATTTCTGCCTGGGAGTCCTCTGTGGCCTGTGTAAATGGTTGGGAGAGGGAAGAGAAACAAGTTGGATTCCACCTGTCTGGGGCTCCGAGGGCTTCCTTGAGAAACCCTGCAGCCCTCCTGGGTCCTCCCGTTTACGGCTGTGCTGGGCTTTCTCCTTTAGGGTCCCCAAGAGGCATTCATCTTGCCCTTCTTGTCTTGGATGCTAAGGTCCAAGACAATTTATACAAATTTTAATTCTCAGTGATTACACTCTTAAGAGAGAAAGAGAAAGTTGAAAGATTTAGATACAGCTAATTTATTTAAGGGTCCCACCTGAGTCCTTTTTATCCTTTAAAGTTCCCCCAAAGGAGAAGAAAGCACACTTATAATGTGAATTTATATGCTGTGGCTATGTGAGTAGCTATACATAACCTGAAAATGCAACAGTCTCTTCAGGTTAAAACGAACAAATAACACAATCCCAAAGTGGCTTCCCTCCGATTTCAATGACTGGGCAAACATTTACGAATTTTGCCAGGGAAGCCGCACTCTCCTTTTCTAAACTATGATTTCAATAATAATTGCATGGTGATTGCTCTGATACCTGTCATAATGAAGAATTTTTTAAATGGCACTAAAGTATTAAAAGATGTGGTATTAGAAGTTTTAGAAAGGGAGCTGAAAAGCTATAGCTAAATATTATTTTGGAGAAATTCTAGGCTATATAATATCTTTGGACAAAAGCAAACATTTGATGCTTTTTTAGTGACTAGGAAAAACAATCTGGAGGAAGAAATGTCTTGATTTAGCCTGAGCTTTTTATGGCGGGAAAAAAATGTTCATTTTCTGTTTCCTCTGTTGACTTGCTTCTCCCAAGGGGCGTTGTAAATGACGGCGGAAGGGGGCATCTCCCTGCATCTTGAGTCCAGGCAGCACCCCTGGATGGGGAACACTGTCCTTGGTCAGTGACGGTTCCTTCGATGGCCCCTTATGCCCTCAGTGTGTTATCACATAAAAGGAATGCCTCCTAGATCTCCTCCAGAGCTGCATGTAACCACCAGGGACCACTGTGGCCCATCTCAGGCTTCCGGCGTCTCAGAGTTAAAAGCAGGTGAATGGAGGGGATGGTGTGCTGCACTTTGTAAAAAAGACAGCAAAAGGGCCATTACGTGTGGAGGCAGACAGGTTTTTGCTGCAGAGCTGTGGTTTGAGTAGCTTTGTCAAGATGTGGAGAAGCGTGTTCCGCCCGCACAGTTGGTAGTGCCGTGTACCGTCTGTCTGTCTTCTAGACACCAGGGGGCAGGGCCGAATCACCCAGCTGGAATCTCCCATCCCCATGGGTGAGAGAGCTGGCTGTTGACAATCAGGGACGGAGTGTGTCAGGACTGCGAGCGAAGGTGGCTCTCCCCATCTCACCTGTGGTCACCAACGTATTCCTCTCAGAGTAAATCACATTTTCCATTTTGCTGGGGGAGAATCTTGTACTGCTAGTTGAGATCATTCAAACTACTCTTCCTGCTAGAGAGGGAGGGTTGGCATCCCTGGCTGGGGAGCACAGGGCAGGCCAGCTGGGGCCCTCAGGGGGTTGGTGCCAGGTGTGTCAAACACCCAGGCAGTCTGGTCACTGCTGCTTGAAGCCAGACTTCTGCACCAAGGGCGACCCTTGCCCTGGCAGGTGGCAGTGCCCACCGATGCCGCAATGCTTGTCTGGCTGAATTCTGGCTTTCCAGTCAGGGGGCTGGGTCCTCCGGAGAGGGTGGCAGGCTTTGTCAGCTTAGCTTGGGGAAGCGGGCTTGAGCTGTGCCATTCATCGTGTACACGCTCCCCTTCGCCCTCCTGTCCTGGCATTTTACTGCTAACATGGCACGGGAGGGAGAAGAGGAGTGGATTGTGTGATTGGCGAGTCACCCGTCAAACCCCAGTGCGATGACTTCCCTCTTGACAGCTCTCGGAGGTGTCGGCCGGAGTAGAAACCTCGCTTCTACCAGTGCTCAAGGGAGTACCGAGCACCTTGTGGATGTGATCCCAGTGTAATTCAAACCCTACAAGTCACTTATCCTGATCTCAACTTCATTCAAACTCAAAGCAGAAAATAGCTATGGACTGTAGACGGATCTTCTTAAAGCAGGGAGAGGAACTGAATGCTTTTCAAGAGCAGCTTGTGCAGAGTCAGACTCTTCCCCTCTTGAATGTGCTCTCCAGAAAATCCAGTGAGAGGAAGAGAAAGCACTGCAGCCGTCTCTGGGCCACAAACGATTCTCAGGACACAGAACCTCCTGCAGGTCCGGAAAGCAGGGCTGGCTCAGTGGGGCATGCCGGGTGGGCTGGGAGGCTCTGGAAGGCAGCAGTTAGAAGGGGCCAGGGGCTGGCATCGTCCTCTCAGAGAGGGCCTGGCCTGGGCAGGGAGGAGTCAGCGGCTGAGTGAACCTAACAGCTAGAGGACAGTGGGAATGGGAGGCAGCTAGACCCCTCTGAGGGGCTGTGGGTGGCGCTGGCGGCCGAGCCCACCATGGCCTCCTCACGCCCAGGACTGAACTGCCCCACCCGGCACGGCCACCGCAGGAAGCCCGCTCCACAAGGCATCTCTGCAGAAGCCACCGCCCTGCTCAGAGCTTCAACTTCTGCTCCTATAAAATGAGGAGCGCTCAGGTCCCGTGGTTCTGGGATTCTCCTTTGTCCCCAGAGCCCACTGACGTCATTCAAAGGCAGAGCAGATGTGACTTTCTGGAGAAGGTTCCCTCAGAGCCAGTCCCAGAGCCGCTCTCACAAGTGCTGCAGCTTTTGCCTGTGTGTGTGTGTGTTCATTACACTCTTAGCCTTTGCTGGTGCTTCCTGGATGGTGCTTTGATTTCCCCCTGGGGCAAGGCAGGCACGGGGGAGGCCACGATCTTGCTGGGGGGGGGGCGGGTTGGTTAGGGCTCAGCTCACCAAAGTCACGACCTTTCTCACGTTGTGTCCCAGCTGAGGGGCGCTGCCAGCGCTGCTTGAGTTCTGCCTGGACTCACACGGGGTGGGTAGAGCCGCACTCGGTCTTGGGCAGGCGCCCACGCTGCTCGTGCCTCTGTGGGAGCAGAGGAGAGAAGAGGCTGTGCCTTGTTGGCGAGCCGGACTGTCCCAGAGTCCCTGGATGAGGCAAGCCAGCCCGTCTGAGGATGAACTGCTCCGCCAGGCCCCCACCCGCCCCTCAGCTACCTCCCTGCCATGCCCGTGTCCGACCCAGCTGCCGGGGCTGCTACCCAGGGCCAGGTACCAGAGAGCTACTCTTTCTCTTCTTTTCTAGGCCCTGGAAAATGGTGGCAGAGTTAAACACTAAGGAACGCTAGAAAGGAGGGGGCAAAAAGATGTTACTTCTGATTTTTCAGATAGCTCGGCCTTCGGTACCTGGAGCCTTCTGGGCCTTTACTGGAGCAGGCTTCTTCCTCCCTTTTGTTGTCCTGGACTTTAATCTGTGCCCAGAGCTGAAAACTGCACGAACAGTTAACTTGCAAAGAGGCGTTAGGCAAGAGAAGCCTGTTCTTTCCAGGAGGGCCACCATCGCAGCCTTGCAGAGAGCCACCTGCCTGGACGCAACTGCAGGGAGAGGGGTGGAAGTCAGCCTAGTCAGTCAGCGGGGGTGATCGAGGATTTGACCTTTGCGGCACGGGCTGGTCACTCATTCAGGGCTGCTGTCTGCTCGGGCCGTTTGTGCACCCAGAGCTCAGCCTCTTCCCACCCGCCCCGCAACTGCCGGCACCCTGGGTGCCCCAGGCCTGGGGCTTAGCCATAGGCAGTGTTCGCGTTGGGGCTTCATGGCAGCAGCAGCGGCTACAGCAGAGCCATCCAGGCCTCCCAGGGTGGAACCGAAGGGTGTGAGGTCGTTGAAAAATTAGTTTGCATTTCAAGTCATGCTTACAGTTGTTGAAAAGTACAAATGCATCCCCAGAGCAGCGCAAGCAGTGAGTGGTGGTCCGCTTTTTTGTCTGTGCAGACCTCCCGGGAGCGGTCCTGCAGGGCCCTTCTAGTACATTCTAGTATATACTGTGTGTGCCGGCAGAAGAAAGGACTGGCTTCTCTCACACGCACCCCCCTCCAACGTAAGAGGGCTGCAGTGTTCGCAGACGCTTCCAGAGAGGTGTTTCTGCAGGCAGGTAAGTCTGTAAGCAGGGCAGCTTAGCCTGCTGGTGTATGAAACACAGTTTTCACTCTTTTTTCCTGATGAACTTCCTCCTGCTAGTTTAGGGCAGTGCAGAAATTTTTATCTTCTTTCTAAGTCAGTAATGAGATGTGAAATAAATTGTCTAAAATACACGGAGAAGCTTCTGATGGTCAAGTCCCAGGCACCTTTAGGCCTGGTGGCACAGTGTAGCTTTTGTATTTCTTTTTCACTGTCTTTTAAGATGCAGGCAAGCAGGAGTGTGGTGGCGCTGTGATTGGAGATCTGGCCGGGCGGGGGCGGGCCAGGGGCTGTCTCCTTTGCAGCCACTTCTTTTCGTCTCTGTGCTGTTCCACCTGACCAGCGGTTATTGCATCTAGAGGCGGGGCGAGGTGTCTGCTCCCAGCCTGGACTCTGCTCAGACACTTCCAGAATCTAGAACCTCAGCTGAGCCTTCTGGGGCTGAGGTGTGCTCGTGGCTGACCGGGACCAGACCCCCACCCTGCCAGGCTTATTCACAGGAGTCCTGCAGAATTAGAGGTAAACACAAACCCGTCGGGAGCACACAGGCTGAACCTCCCTTGAGCACGTTCCCTGGGCCGCAGGATGGGGAAGGGCAGCCTCTAGCTGGTGGTTCAGTGCAGCTGCACACAACTTGTGCCTGTTGTACATTCTTTCTGATTAGCTTGCTTTCTCTCAGACCTCTCACCCCTGAGCGGCCCTCACCCGGATTTTTCAGTGGGGTGAGTGGGTCTGAAACGCACTGACAAGGTGTGTCAAAGGCCTTTCCTTGTCTGCATGTTTATCTCTGAGTGACTGAAGGCTGCCAAGGGCAGAAAAAGATGCACGTATCCCCGTGACTCAGGGCAACAGCAGCTTGGCTTGAGGTGAGCAGGCTGGCTTGAGGAAGGGGTGCACGCACGAGTCGGGCTTATTTCTTTGCAACTTATATTTCCGGGTCAGGACCTGTCAGAGTTAGAGCAAAGTCAGCCATTCAGCATTCTGTTTAGGAAGTGATGATACAGTTCAGGGAGAAAGCAAGCTCGTGATAAAATGTGTTTTCTGGCTGGGAAGTACTCAAGTTCCAAGCCAGGAACAGAGGCTCTGGAAAGGGGAACTTCTCGGTCACGCTCCACCTGGATCAATCATGGATTGAATACGAGCATCCTTAGAGTAATTGTTTTGTTTCTGGTGTTTCACTTTATGCTGTAGTGCGAACAGCTTTTATGTTCTTTACGACAAAGAATCATAATCGAGTCACTTTAGGTCTTTTAGCTGCAAATATTTCACCCCAAATGAAAAGTTAATGATTTTTTACAAGGATTTTTTTTTTAACGATTTTTACTTGTCCTTTAGCAGATGACAATAGGGGATTCTGAAAAGTTTGGATAGAATTTTTTTTTTAATATATGAAGAAGCAGTTCTTCTCACCATGAAGGCTTCTGCAGAAGTCCTGCACCAGCTTACCTGCGGTGCTGTTTAAGCGGGCCCTGGGTGGACAGCGGCATCTGACGTGATGGGCACCCTGCCCCTTGACAAACACACACACTCCAAACTCCAATACTGTGATTTTAAGGAAATGGGCAAAACTCGAAGTGACGGTGATGCCATCACAGCTCAATGACACGCCATTCCCTCAGCAGCTGAAGACAAAATTAATTATTTGGGGGGAGAAGTCCCTTTCATTTTGCAGTGACACTTAGTGTTTCTCAGCTTGGCTTGGGAGTAAGGTGGGAAAGAGGGAGAGGTTTTTAAACTCATTTAACACAAGCTGGAATCTCCTTTGTCACCTGTTTTCCAGCTCTGGTTCGGCCAGGGCAGAACTCTGAGGCTTGGGGGCTGGAGATCGGGCCAGCTCCCTGCTGCCCTGCTTGGCCACTTGGGCAGTGCAAGCTGACGTCGTGAACGCTGCCCCCGTGCCCAGGCCGGCCAGCAGGGAACTCTTCGAGGGCAGGTACAAATCCACTGTGTATATGTATTCTCAAATTTAAATAGATGTATATAATGAAATGTAAATGAACTGTAAAACAACCGTCTCTATTTTTCTTGACAATGATATAGCAATATATATTTGTTAAACATGCTTGCATACTCTTCATTAACCATTTTAATATTTTGTACAGATAAGTTGATTAAATATTTTATTGATAAAACTGCTCCTGACTGGTCTTTAAAGAACTACTTTTTGAGATCCGGCCTTCCCATGTTAAGAACAGCCAGCCAGCCACTGAGGCGTTAGGAGTGACTGCATTGAAACAGGGGTTCCGGGCCCATGAGTCTTTAAGCTAACCACTCCCCCTTGAAACACCTCAGGGTCTAAGTCCAGGAGGACGGGGGCCCCAGGCATGGGGCTGCTGCTTCCTGGGTCTTTGTGACTGGTGTGACACTGCATAGGACGCTGTGCAGCCCCATAGCGTATGAAGACACTGCATGGGAAGGTAGAAGAATCCAGCTTGGGTTCGGGGGAGAAGAGGCCAAAATGCAGTGGAAAACATTTTCTCTTTGGAAAACGAGCACTGGCGTTTGTCATGAGTGATCGTTGCCATTCCAAGCGCAGTGTGAGTGGAAAGGTTTTCTGTTTTCAGACGTATCGAGCTGCTGCAGGATCTAGAAAGCCTGAGCACTTCCACTCTGGAGGCTGCACAGTTGTGCCTTTGAATTCCAGTGGCAGAAGCCCAACTGCAGCAGCGTCCTCTGCGAGGCCAATTACATATTCTAGGGAAACCAACAAAGTCCTACAGCGAATTTGGCAGGATACCTTTGCTCAGTATTCTTCTGGACAAGTACAAAGATCTGTGCTGTGTGATGCTGTCTTGGCTCCTTCAGCATCTCTCCTAGACCAGGCAAGAGAGGACCGATCACACAGCCTTCCACTGCTGCCCTGGCTCTCACACCTGTTTCCTATAGTTGAAGGAGAAAGCTATTTCATCTGTTCCCATCACTCCTAGACCAGGCAAGAGAGGACCGACCACACAGCCTTGCACTGCTGCCCTGGCTCTCACACCTGTTTCCTATGGTTGAAGGAGAAAGCTATTTCATCCGTTCCCATCTCTCCTAGACCAGGCAAGAGAGGACCGACCACACAGCCTTGCACTGCTGCCCTGGCTCTCACACCTGTTTCCTATGGTTGAAGGAGAAAGCTATTTCATCCGTTCCCATCTCTCCTAGACCAGGCAAGAGAGGACCGACCACACAGCCTTGCACTGCTGCCCTGGCTCTCACACCTGTTTCCTATGGTTGAAGGAGAAAGCTATTTCATCCGTTCCCATCTCTCCTAGACCAGGCAAGAGAGGACCGACCACACAGCCATGCACTGCTGCCCTGGCTCTCACACCTGTTTCCTATGGTTGAAGGAGAAAGCTATTTCATCCGTTCCCAAGTATTTCTGGGAGAGGATAAGTGGTGGAACAGCAGTTGTGGGAAGATGGCAAGGACTTGCCCTCACTAATGACTTGTCACCAGGATCACCTCCTCTGGGATATGGATCGGGCCAGTGTGACACACCTTTTCGCAGAGCGATGGCAGCACACGTCCGCTGTAATCCAGTGTTCCTGCAGGGTGTTAATGCCTGTCCCCTTGGTCATGTGTCCTGCTCTGGTGAAAGGTAAATCAAGAAAGTCTGCTCCCCTTTTGCTTCTTACTTTCATTACTACCAAATAAAGGAGTCTCTTTCTTTGGGATAAAAATGCACCTTGTAACTAACTCACTTGGCAGGTTGCTGTAAACATAAAAGCTTTATGACTCTGCCATTGAAAAGCGTACAGTCTTACATTGCTTTGCTTTAACGATCCTTGGTCAGTTCTTCATTTTCTTATTTTTCACTCTCCACTTGACCTACCCTGGAATTCTGTGGTTGGAGGAGTACACTTTCAGTTGAGAAGGGCTAGTTACAAGGAGAAAGGAAAGTCAGGGGTGGCACTTAAAATTTTATCCTATTTCCCGAATACTGATGCAAGACGGTCTATACGCCCTGCACAGACTGATGCTAAAAGGAGGCGAAGATTGACTTCTCCGCTCCCCCGGCCCTGGTGTGCCCTGGAATGCCCGCTCTCTGCTCACTCCAAGGCAGGTCAAAGCAACGATGCCACCAACTGCTGCCCTGCTGAGGTGCAGAGCTGCCTGACCTGGTTGTGGATGCCTTGTGCTCCTGTATCCCTGGGAAGCTCTTCTACTCAGAAGGAACAGTGATCTGGGGAGAAACTCATCCGTTGTGATGTGTCACCAGTGTGCAGCCACCGACTGTGAGGCTGGGGGCGTCTGCTGAGCCCTAATCGCATGCAGGTGCATGGCCCTGCAGCCGCGGCCAGCGGGAGGAAGCCCAGATGTTCTGCAAAGCCCGACGAGAGTGGGTTTGCAGAGGTGGGATCCTGGTTCCTCTGTGAGGGAGGGAGGCCCTGCAGGTGCACCGCACTCCTGGCTGTCATGGACGCCCAGTCACAGGGTCACATTCCCATCCCCGGGAAGAGGAATTTTCCCATAGACTCACCCAGCAAGGAAGTCTGTCCCAGTGTGGGGAGGTCAGCACAGCCCCTCTGCCAGAGTGTCTGAGGAATGCGATACAAAATGAAAACGCTCTGCTGTCCCGGAGCGGGCTCTCGTGTATTGTTGCTGTAATTCCCACTTGGGGTGTTACACAGGGTTAGTGCTCAACAAGTAATAACCGCATACTTGGTAGTTGCTAATACCCAAACTCCAGAGGTTTTCTAATCATAGAAGAATGGAAGTAACAGTTGCAGCCGGATGGGCTGAAGAATGGGCCGCGACGTGCCGTGGCCTTGCTAGTGCCAGGTAGTGAACAGTCTCTGTCCTGGAATCTGTCTGACCCAACTGTGCAGAGCAAGGCTGAGGAAATGCTTAAGGGATAAAACAGCAAGTCCATGTCATACAGCCAGTTACATATTCAGTTTTGAGGGACAAGGAGTCCCAGCGATGTGATTCCCTGCTGGTCTGACTGAGGGAACTGTATTTCTGGAGACGTTGCCTATTAGGCAACCTATGCTATGTTGCTGCCTATGGCAGGAACTTTTATTAATTTAGGAAACAATATTTATTGACTGTTCTGTGTGACAGCCCTATTCTATAAGCCCTGAGAACAGAGAGGTGACTAAGATACAAGTCCCATCTCCTAGGACTCTCTTTTTAAGGGCAGGAAGGAGTGTTGATAGTGGGGCAGGGAGGATAAAAATCTAATTCCTGAAATAATGGCAAGTACTTCAATAGAGACATGACCAGGGGACTGTGAGGGTTCAGACGGAGGGAGGGAGGGAGGGGGAGAGATAGAGACAGACAGACAGAGAGACAGAGACAGAGAGACAGACAGAGAGACAGAAAGAGACAGAGAAACAGAGAGACAGAGACAGACAGAGAGACAGAGAGAGACAGAGAGGACAGAGAGACAGAGACAGACAGAGACAGAGAAACAGAGAGACAGAGGACAGAGAGAGAAACACAGAGACAGAGAGAGAGACAGAGGACAGAGAGACAGAGAGAGAGGACAGAGAGAGACACAGAGGACAGAGAGCGAGACAGAGAGAGGACAGAGACAGAGAGACAGAGAGAGAGGACAGAGACAGAGAGAGAGGACAGAGACAGAGAGACAGAGACAGAGAGAGACAGAGAGAGAGGAGAGAGACAGAGAGAGGGAGGACAGAGAGAGACAGAGACACACACAGAGAGAGAAGACAGAGAGAGAGAGAGGACAGAGAGAGACAGAGACAGAGAGACAGACAGAGAGAGAGAGAGACAGAGAGAGAGGAGGGGGGGAGAGAGAGAGAGAGAGAGGCCACTCTGTGGGGCAGAAGCGGTTGTATTTTGGGGAGGGGTCGAGGCACAGGCACTCTCAAAGCTGGAGCGGTTGATCCCAAAGGTTCAGGGCACAGCACAAGTTTGGAGGAACAGAGGGAAGTAAGTGCGTCTGGAGCACCCGGTGGCCGTAGCAAAGCTGCCAAGACCGGAACGCGGGACTCAGCCCCCGCTCTGACCCGCACAGGCCGCTGCCTGATACGCACCCCGCACCCCAAAGCCGCATCTGTTGTATCCTCTGTTCTTCTGACGCTACTCAGTTGTTCCCAACGCTCTCCTCTTCCCTTCCCCTGACAACCTCGCCTTCGCCTGCCCTCGCGTGACCCCTTCCCCAAGCCTCCACTCCTCTGGCCGTCTGCCCGCTGTCCCCTTCAGGAGGCAACACGGTGCGTGGGAAGGGGTGAAGCCGTGTCGCTGGGGCAGAGCCCCGCTGTCACTCAGTAGCTGTGAGGTCTTGAGCACGTCACCTGCTTGGCACCCTCATGGTAACACACGACTGTGAGGCCTGAATGAGACGCTGTGAAAGTGCAGGGTGAGCAGCACGCTCTTTCTCTGGACTTGTTCTCTTCTCTTCCAAACCCACCCAAGTTCCACCTGTCCTCCTGGCACCAGGAGCAGCCCTGCCACACCCTCCCTCCAGCAGTTTTCTCTTTACAGAACTGTGGCAACCCGGAGCCTTCCCCGGCCCTCACCGTTTTGCTCTGGAGATGCCTTCAGCCTGCTGGAGAGGACAGACCCATGTCCCCCATTGGCTCCCCACGTGGGCCACTGTGATCACTCACCTACACCTCCAGGGCACAGAGGCAGGAATCTCAGCCCCTTGGGAACGGAAATCTTTCCTGTCCTCGGCACTCCTACAGGAGAGCTTCAGCCTTAAGTCCTCAGAGATGTACTAGTTCACAGAGCACACTCAGGCCCAGGCACTGCCTGCTCCTTAAGCCCCACCCAGCAAGGAGAGGAGAAGCCCAAGGACATCTCTTCTCTCTGGCAAGAGGGGGCCAGGAACAAAGATGATGCCTCTGTTATTTAAGAAACACTTTGCTTCCTACATCTTTTCAAAGGACTATAAGCTCCTCGAGGGGATGTTTGGGTGTCCTGGGCTGCGTGTGGGAGGCCTGCAATGGCCTGGGGTCAGAAAGCTGTGTCGGGTGAGCGAGTGGCCTCCTCCTTCACCAATATGAACCAGAAACGCTGAGACGATTAGAATCAAATTTCAGGCTGGGTGAAACACTGCAGAAGCTGGGACATCGAGGAGTCTTCCATTGCACCAAAGAGAAGAGAGTGTAGAAGACAAGTTTGCTATCCTTCTCCTTTAGGTACCATTTAATAGAGCATCTACCAGGCAGGGTGCTAAATACTATATGCAAGACCTCGTTTGACCCCATTAAAGACAAACAAAAACCCTTCCGAAGTCCAAAAGCTAACGCAAGTACTTTTGTAGATGAGGGCCAGTGGGGGAGTGAAGGAGAGGGCTCGGGGAGGTTAAGCCTCTGAACATCACAAACCTCATAAATGACAGATCCAGGATTTGAACCCCAGTCTTCATTTACTTCCTAGAAGAAGTAATTCACTTTCTGTAAAAGAAGCAATAAGAGACAGATGCAGAAGGAGAGTGTATTTTTTTAAAAAGTAATTATTCGTATATATTTCAAAATCATCTCAAACTTACAAAAATGTTGCAAGAACAAAGAACTTTTTTTTTCTCTGAACCATTTGAGAGTAAATTGACATAATGCCCCATGGTTCCCTGGCACTTGTGTGTCTTCAGTACAAATAAGGACATTTTCCTACTTGTCCACAATACAACCAGTGAAATCAGAAAATTAACATTGGTCTCTTTTTCCCAGCTAATCTTCAGATCCCATTCAACGAAGTTTTGCAAACTGTCCCAACAGTTTTTTTTAATAACAAAAACATCTAATCCAGAATCAGGTATTATATTAAGTTGTTGTGTCTCCTCATGTCTGGAATTAAATTTAATTTTAATATAATGTAGGATAACGAAAAATCAAGACTTTGGAGGTCACTGGCTCTCCAAGGGTTGAGTGGAGAGGCCAATGGTGAGAGGGCTGCTGCCTTGGACACCTGGCCACGAAAAGCCACAGGGGCTGCCTCTGGAGATTCTCCCCCATGGTACAGAGCAGACTGAGAACAACTGGTCATGATTTCCAGTTTAGGCCTTTCAGTCAGCCCTAGATAATCCCTGATGAAGTTATTAAATCTTTGACAAGGGCCATTCAAGTGGCTGACCGGGATATACAGGCAGAAATGCTTCTGGAAAATGGATTTCATCCACTGCTTACCAACTTTAGTCTTTTATTTTTTATTATGATGATGTTTAATAATAATTATTATTAATATAGCCAGTCTTTATTGAGAAGATACTCTTGGTCAGGCATTGTGCTAAAGGCTTTTATTTAATCATCCCATTGAATTCTTCAACAATATGAGGTACATATTATTATTAATCCTATCTTATAAATGAGGACATTGAGGCATGGAGAAATTAGATGAAGTTGTCTAAAATCACACAGACAGTAAGACCTCCAGAGTTCACGTACCCTATCACCTCATACATATGCACGGAAACATTTTTGCTTAATTCCTAATGAAATAAAATGAACTTCAATCTCCTGAAATCTGATTCTTCCTTCTCTACAAGAAGCACTGAGAAAGTGGCTTTTCAATTTAACAGAGAGACTCTGACCCAAGTCTAACTCAGGAGGATGCTAGGATTGTACCCCTCCTCCCCCAACACACAGAGATCAGGCCAGGCAAGGTCAGAAAGTGGGGGTAAAACACTTATTTTGAAAATTCATTTGGTGCTTAGATGATAAACAGGAAATTTACTTTATCATTTTACTTCTTATCATTTTTTAAGCTCTGGTAACCTTTGGTTTATCAGACAAAATTTCATACATGTGGACTCCTGAAATAGGAAGCAATGTTGTAAGGTCACGCTAAAAGGAAAGCTGGGCGTGTTACTCTTCATTCCAGCAGCGTGACGTACCCAGTACTTGCTTAGTACTACTGAGCATCTCCTGTATGCAAGGCACTTCAAGCCATGAGACCGAGCTCCTAACATCAGATTTCTAGAAGGCTTCCCTACACAGTTGCCAATAAGGACTCTGTATGCAGCCTTGCGCCAGCGGCTTAGGCATCTACCGGCTCCTTTCCGGGGCCGAGAGCACTGCTTGCCTGGAGCGTGGCTCCTCCCCTCTGAGAAGTCATTTGCTCTGACATGGCAGCCACGCCAAAGGGTCATAACTCATACAGCGCTCACCACTGGGCTGGCACCTATCAGAGGTGAATCTTTCATCAGGGGGCTTTAGGTTTTGAGAAGAAGGACAACATCCCATTGTCCTTAAGGAACGGGACACCATGAGGGATTTCCTCTAGGAGAAAATGGAATGTTTCTATCTATCATCAACCATCTCTGCAGTCAGCGGGACTTACTGGCTCCTAAGGTCCCAGAATTGAGTCAATTTAGGGAAGGAAGCAATATTGTTAGCCTGCTGTAGGCCAGAGAACAAGTTTCTTCTTTACTGGACCTCAAGGTGCCCGGAGAGGGTGAATTCACTTAACTCAATGGGTTGTTTAGGTTCATTAGTAAAACAATTTCTTTCCAACTAACAAAACTAATGGAGAAATCACTTATGGTAATTCTCTAGTCAGCAATTTGAAGATGCCCTTTCAAAAATTACTTACTAAAAGATTTTCAGAAGAAAAGAATCATAATGTAGCTAACCATCTATCCACAATGCCTTTATAGTACTTGGTTCATTGCTGGTCCTCAGTGGAGTATGACTGAAAAATATCACAGAAGGGGCAGTTGCATGTGGCAGGTACAAGGCTGATCTGGGACAGCCTAGGGCCTCCCCACCTTGGCTCTGGAGAACAGGAGCCTGCGGGGAGCTCACAGCCAGAGCCTGCTAGCTGTCTGTGGAGGAAGGCAGAATTGGGATCCTTCAATAACTCTTATTAGTTGTTAGTTGACCAGAGGAATGACTGACGAGCCTTATTTGTTGACTACTGCAGGCAGATCGGGAAGTCACACTCCTCGGGAAAGGAGACAAGCAGTGCTTCCCCTGCCATTGGCTCTGCTGGGGCTTGTGCCACTGGCGGCCAGACAGAAGGCTGACCTGGTGGTTTGAGACATGCTGCAAGGTGGTAACAGGTGGGCTGTGCAGGCTGTCCTGATATCCAGTCTGATTCGGATGATCTCAGCCAAGACCTGTGCAAAGTTAGTCTGGGCTGATCTTCACCTTCTGTCCTTAAGAGAGACCCAGGTCCACTGCCAAGATCCACTGCTCATCACTTCCTGCTACTGGACTTGAGTGTATCCTTCTCATGATCTCACATGCTTCACATATCCGACTACACACTTAACATTCAGTGGTCTCTTACATTTTCTAGTAGGTCTTTCATAATTTTCTCTAGGGGAGCCTATTCTACATTGTAACTCAATTAAAATCAACTAAATTTAGATTTCCTTTTGTCTGAAAGGATCTTGCCTACCAAAATAAACTGTATGGTGCCACTGGGCATCTCGTGCAAACATAAGAGACTTTGTTTAGATCACTGTGTTCCCTGAGTCTTGGAAAATGTGTTGTTAATCCTGTGGAATATTGATCAACTGTGTTTATTTCAGTCTGTAGCATGGGGAGCTGGGAGCTGATAGTTTTTAAGTCAAGAGGGTCTCACTGTTTTTCTCTTCTAATATCCAACATTAAAATTAAACATTTACCTACTAAGTATACTACTTACTACTAAGTACACCTACTGCCTTTATGTACTAGCTGTCAGTGCTTGCTCCTTGTGTCAGTATTTATATTTTGGACAGATCATCCTTTAGCCAGTCAGCTACCATATCTGCCATTTCCTGGTAAAAATAGAGGATAAAATCATGAGGTATTTTTTTCTCACAGAGTCGAATATCTCCTTCTGGAAAATCTTTCTTCATGTCTTCATAGTACTCTTTTGGACACCAACCATCTATAGTACCATAGTAAAATGTAAGCTAGAAGACAAGACAAAAAAATTTATTAGAAAACACTTCCCCTCCCAACACGGATACGACACCAGCAACCTGTAATGCTTTGAAAACAGCCCCTGCACCTGGCCCTATAAGCGAGTCCCAAGGCTCCCTCCAGAGAGTGGCTCTCAAGGCAGTGAGCTTTCATGGCTTATGGGAGCGAACCTTGGCATCTGATGGAAAGAAACTCATGTAGGGAGAGCCTGGTGTGATACATCACCCATGATTCACTAAAAGGACTCGCCAGCAAAGTTGTGTATGTTGAGGTTGAGATGGACACTGGAGAGATGGCCGATGAGGGCAAGGAAGAGTTATTGAGACATAATCACTGAGTAACTAGTAACCATTCATTATGCACTTAATAGTTTTCATACAGCCACATGTAGGCATATGGGACATGTTTGTTGGATGTATGCAAAGATGAATCAGATGGACTCTGCTTCTTAATGTAGCAGATGAAATGTTATCAGAACTCTGAGTGTCTATGACATTTCTAGGAATAGGCTCCAGGTAGTAGGAGAGTGTGCTGATTCAGTGGGAAGGTGTTACAATCATACTTCAGGTGAAAGCAAGCAGGCTGGATGGAGACAGAGCTTCCTTTGAGGCATCACTAAGACGCTTATTGACTATTGATCTGTACCAATCTCTGATACACATACACACGCACATGTTCATGCATACACATATATGTATATACACATACAAATGTGTACATATGCACACATATGTGTACATATGTATGGGCACATAAGCATATATACACCACCTATGTATATATAAATATGTATATATGTGTATGTATGTGTATTTATGTGTATATATACATATACATTTATAAGCGTATACACACACACATCTTTATCTCTACGTCTAGCTCTAAGCTGCTGTTCTTCACTGAAAAACTATGTTCTACTTCTGTATTTCTGACAAAAAAAAAAACGCAACAAAAGTGAAATCCTATTCAGAAGGGCACATACTGGTAATTTCTACCAAAAACCCCCCAAAACTAAATTTTAAGGCCCCTCTGACATCTGTTATCACTGAAAACAAAGAGTTATGCCATAAGTGGCTAGTTACAGTCTCTTGTAGTTTCCATAACACACCAAATTTGTTCACTCATTCAAACACTTAATCATTAATCTATTCAGCAAATACTTACTGAGCATCTACTCTGTATTAGGAACCTGGAAAACAGATAATAAGACAGTCTCTGGGGGAGGGAGGGACTGGAGGCACCACATCCACAAGACAATTAGCCCAGATAAGGGCATCTGGTGGGAACCAGTGGGCAGGAAAGGTTCCCTAGAGCACTGATGTCCAAGTTGAGTCTTCAAGTTGGGGGAGCACACTGTGGGGAGTATACCAAGCAAATAAAAAGTATGAAGGAGCATGGCACGCTTGGGAATTGGAAGTAATTTAAAATGGCTGGGCTTCCCTGGTGGTGCAGTGCTTAAGAATCTGCCTGCCAATGCAGGGGACACAGGTTCGAGCCCTGGTCTGGGAAGATCCCACATGCTGTGGAACAACTAATCCCATGCGCCACAACTACTGAGCCCACACGCCATAACTACTGAAGCCTGCATGCCTATAGCCCATGTTCCACAACAAGAGAAGCCACTGCAATGAGAAGCCCGTGCACCACAACCAAGAGTAGCCCTCACTCGCCGTAACTAGAGAAAGCCTGCGCACAGCAATGAAGACCCAACACAGCCAAAAATAAATAAATAAATAAATTTAAAAAAATAGGCTGGAATATGGGAGATAAGTCTGGAGAGCTGGCGGAGAGAGATGAAGTCATTAACAGCCTCTGTGCCCCAATAAGGAGGTTGTACCTTGTTCTGAAGTCCACAGGAGCTAACAAAAGACTTCACACAATGAAGTGACGTGATTAAGTCTGTATGGTAGGAAACTTACTCCAGCTGCAGTGACGAAGAGATTGGAGGGGATCAAGCAGAGGCGGGAGGAGGATATGGGAAATACATGTTATTGCCCACTGGATAATTTTCTACTTGGATCATTAAATCCATTATCTGAATACGGACAGGTGAGATCACTCTTATAAAAATACCAACTTTTATTACAGTAATGTTATGACGTAACCAACATTTAAAGAGATGGTTAATTAAAAAACACTTTAAAGAGGAGAATATTTAATGTAGTACTCCAGAGTCAATTACTGACAAATAAACTTTGAGTTGTAGACTTATTCCAAAACACTTCATAGGGATTTTTCTGGCTTTCACCTGGGCTTTGGTTTTGAAAGCTGCAAAGGATCTGTGGCTCACAGATTTCTCACTGAATTTCCTCTTCCTACTCTCCTGTTTTTGTCACTACAACCATTTCTGGGCATGCCAAAGGTCCCAAGCCACACTTCATCTTGCTAGGGCTCTCAGCAGTGTATGAAGTTCCTCTTGATTCCTGGAGAACAGGAGAGCCTGGCAGTTGCCTGGTTCCTTCTTCCTGGTGCCGGTCTCTCTGTAGCTCTAAAATGCTGCAACCTCACAACCAGTGGGTGACTATTCTGGCCAGTTGTGGAAAAAATAAATTTCTCAGAATTCCTCAGCAACCACCCTGCCACAGCTTCCCCTTGCAATCCTGCTGGGAGTACAAGCTGTCTGCAGGCATTAATGATCTACCAATAGGGCTAATAACTTTAGATTCTCTCTAAACCACTCCCTACTCTTAGCACCAAGAATCCTTTAAATTATATCTAGGAAATAGCATCTGGAACAGTCATTATGCACAGCTGTTCAACACTTCCTCAGAGTATGAAACAGTGTTGAGAAATCTAGAAATGCGAAATTCAGACTTGGGCTCGTGTCCATCAGGTCTGTTCCTCTGCTCCGCTGCACTCTTGCCCGAAGACACTAGGACACTGAGAAGGGTACTGTGGGAGTCCTCACACCAGTACAAGCTACGGTGGTGAGGTCTTATGAAAAACCCTAACACAAAAGGGTCACCTAGAAGGAAAGCAAGGCAGGAAAGACCTCCCCCAATGAAGTTGCTGTGACAAGGAGGAAAGCATCACTGTGGCACCTTTTGTTACTTTCCGCCTAACTCTTCAAAGACGATTTCTATGGAGCGTTTCCTTTTCAGTGAGGCAATTACAACTGGAACCATCTCCATTGAGAAATCCAGCTTGATAAGCCTGAGCACTGGGGAAGCGCCATTCCTCCCCTCATGCATGAAGGTATCAGACAGTTGAGCAGGAGTAATAAATATGGATTACAGGAACCCACCCCTACCTTCAGGTATCAAGAGACAAGTCCTGTCCAAGTAGTTATGGGGCACACGCTGCCCAAGGCATATGCTAGGAACCTCAACACAAAGTGATGTCAGTGTTCCAGACGGCATAACAATGAGGATCATAGATTTCCCATATGTTCATCTGATTTCACCTCTCAATCCTCCACACTGTAATCATTTTGAGGGGGCTGTATTTGGTTACATTTCTAAGTGATAGTGGGGTAAGGTCTTTTTGTTTTGTATTGTTTATTTAAGTTCTTCTTCAGAAGAAGGGCTCTGTAAGAAAATCTTGGCTTACAAGTCAAACACGTGGTTATTTCTATTGCCTTTACGTAATACACTGGCTCAAGATACTTCCTGATCCCTACAGATTATAAGTCACAGGCAATAGATCTGAACAGAGGACTCTGCACCTGTAACCTGAAACAGGAAACTGGAAAAGTATGGGGTGTGTGGTGGTACTGGTGGGGGAGGGGGAAGGACAGGTGAAGTATAAAGAAAGAAATAATCGGACACCAAAGCATAGTGGTGAAGAGTGTACACTACTACTATGTCGATATGTAAAAATGATTTGCAACGAATAACGATGACCTGATGAAAACTGAGAATGATTTGCCAGGCTCTAGGCTAAGTTTTGTGTTCACTGAGTCCTTATAATAATATTCTGAGGAAGGTATTTTATTCCTGTTTTACAGAAAAGAAAACTTAGGCTTAGAGAGACTAACTTGCTTAAGTTGAAACAATTAGTGAATATAACCCAGTGAAAAACCGAGTTATAAATCCAGAGATGGCATTCCTAATCAGTACCTTTTACTACTATTTACAATTAAGAATAAACTGAACCATGGTATGAAAACACAAACCTGAAGACTGAGAGGTCTTAAACTGGTTATGAAAACTACCTGCATGTGACAATCACCGACACGCACAAAGTTGATGTATACAGTTCTGGGGTGCTGCATGCCACAGGGGTGATGAAAATACTGGAATTGTTAACCAAGAATCTCAGGCTATCAGAAGGATGTTTAAATCAAATGTTTACAAGAAAATAAATTATTTCCTATAGCTTATTTCTCCTTGGCACTTGCTTTGATATGCATGAGAGTTGATAAAGAGTATACATTATTGAGATAGAAATTATTCTATTTCCAAATTGTTATGTTAAGTAATCGTTTCTCTATTAAACACAACATTTAATTTTCTCAATTCTAGGTTTTGATTGCCCAGGATTTTGCTTTTCTCTGTGTACCTTCTATAGTAAGGTGGAATTATGGTTACTGTGATAACCATAGTTATCACAGATAGTCTCTGTGCTCACAGATATATTTTCCTTTAACTCTTCAGTTGCCCCTAAGGATACATGTCCCTGTTAAAATGTCCCTGCAAATTGCTGCAGCTTGCCCCCATAGAGCAGCCACAGTTGTCTTTTCCAATGGCTTTTTTTTTTTTAACTTTTTGCTCCTGAAACTGCAGATTCCCAGCATTTCCACCCAAAATGACTCTAAACCTATCTCCCATCTGGCAATGGCTAAGTGGTTGAAATTCAGAAGTAAGACAGCTCTGCCCTGGAGAAGCTCCAGAGTAGCGAAGAACTCAGGCATGTACAAGCTGGCCCTTAAACACAACAGGCAGAGAGAGGTACGAACAAAGTACTGTAGGAGCCAGAAGCAGGAAAACCTGACTTCTGCCCTGATTGATGCAACAAAGCTTTGTTTTCGTATTCATTGAGTTGCTGGCTTTTATGCATTACTAATAGAGGATTTATTTTAAGAACAAAAGACATATTAGAAACCACATTATGGTACAAGTTTATATATTTGATTTAGCTAATAACTAACAAAAATCACTTCCAATGATATATCAACATCTTAAAATGTTAAACATGAAAAAAGCCACACACAGAAGTCTCTATCTGGTGATAATAAATATTATTCAGCTATAAAAAAAGAAGGAAATCCTGCCATTTGCGACAACATGAATGGACCCTGAAGGTATTTTATGCTAAGTGAAGTCAAACAAATAAAGACAAATATTGTATGATCTCACTTACATGTGGAATCTAAAACAAAAAACCGAATTCACAGAAACAGACTGGTGGGTACTAGTGGCAGGGGGTAGGGGGTGGAGGAAACGGGTGAAGGTGGTCAAAAGGTATAAACTTCCAGTTATAAGATAAATAAGTTCTGGGGATGTAATATACAGCATGGTGACTATAGTTAACACTATACTGTAATATTTGAAAGTCGTTAAGAGAGTAGACATTAAAAGTTCTCATCACAAGAAAAAAAACTGTAATTAAGTGAGGTGACAGATGTTCATTAAACTTGTGATAATCACTGGGCAATATATACATGTATTAAATCATTATGTTGTACACTTTAAACTAATACAATGTTATGTGTCAATTCTATCTCAATAAAACTGGAAAAAAATCTCTATCTGAATTACTTCTTTCTATTCAGTAGCTGACTAGGACTACAGGCATCATAGGAATTGCTGGACAGGAGCAACAAGCTGCTGCTTCTACCCTCCCCGCGAAGTCAGACACTTAAGCCTCGACCCTGCAACCTTAAAGGAAACCTATTCCGTAACATAAGCATCTCCTTTCAGTTATTTGAAAATCCCAGCCCTCTCAGGAACAGAGAGGTAGCAGTCACAAAGCTTTAACAGTTCACTGCAGCCTTTCTGAGCAACCATTTTTAAGAACTTGAACAACTGCTGAAGAAAGGGAGATAGTTTAGAAAATTCATTTTCCGATTTACCTTGTTTCCTTTCTTTCTTTTATCTAGAACTGGCTCGATTTCCATTGTTAAAAAAATGAGAATTAGGGCTTCCCTGGTGGTGCAGTGGTTAAGAATCCACCTGCCAATGCAGGGGACACGGGTTCGATCCCTGGTCCAGGAAGATCCCACATGCTGCAGAGCAACTAAGCCTGTGTGCCACAACTACTGAGCCTGCGCTCCAGAGCCCGTGAGCCACAACTAATGAAGCCTGCGCACCTAGAGCCTGTGCTCCGCAAAAAGAGAAGCCACTGCAATGAGAAGCCTGTGCACCGCAAGGAAGAGTAGTCCCCGCTCACTGCAACTAGAGAAAGCCTGCGTGCAGCAACGAAGACCCAAGGCAGCCAAAAAGAAAATAAATTTATTTTTTAAAAAAGGGAACTAAAATCCCTAAAAATTAAAAAAAGTGGCTGAGGACAGAGGTGAACACACAATCCTTCACAAGCACCAAGCCCTGCTCCCCCTGAAGGCATCTAGGGGAGCAGTGGGAATTGGGTGCGAAAGGAGTAGGAAGTCCAAGCGGGTTAGGGACTGGGCTACTCTCCAGTAGCTGGAATAGTCATGCATCAAAAGCCCTGCAAAGTGGGGCTCTCTTCTTTCTGCACGATCCAAGTGTAAAGGGCCAGAACCTGTTCATTCCCAAATGTTAAGTCACTGCTCCTTCCAGAGTAACTAGCTTCGTCTCTTTCTTACCTGGGTCTGGAGTGAGAAGCTGACCCAAGGCATCTATCTTCCTCTGGTGAGGCAGCAGAGTATGAGGCACTGGGAGCAAATTTATCCTCCTGTGCTTCTGTTTCTCCCTGGTTATATGCCTCAGGAAACTGGCAGACGTGCTGGGAAGGGTCTTGCTTAACTAACTTAGAGAAATGGCCAATTCCAGCTCATCTGAATTCTCCGTACTGGGCCCAAGTCCTGGTAAAGTTTAAGTACTACTGTGTCTTCCTTCACTGCTGTTCCTATACAACATCTCCCTTAGGCATTTTATGGGAAGCAGTGGCCAGAATGGGATTGGGGCATTCCAGGGTCACTTGGCTACATATTTAATATTACCAAAATCTTTCATTAAAGAATGAAAATATCTGAAGGGGTGCGCAGGGGGAGGAAAAGATAGCCAAAGTCTTTTTAAAGTACTCAGAGGCATATCTAGGATATAACTAACTTTGTAATAATAAACTTTTATTGAATGCTTAGTACATGGCCAGACACTCTTGCAAGGTGTTTATATGAATTGCATATAGCATTATAGTTTTGGAACAACTGCATGAGAACAGATAGTATTATTAAACCATTTTATTGATGAAGAAAGGAGACACAGTGAGGTCAAGTAAATTAACCAGGGTCACATAAGTAAGCAAATGGTGGAGCTGGAGTTTGAAGCTCATGCTGTACCTCTGAAGATTCTGCTCCCCGATCACGCTCCACTAGAAAACTCAAGGGTATGCTGACACAAATGAGTGCCTAAAATGAAGCTCTCAAGGTCAAAATGATTGAGATACAAACAAACATATCTATTTCCAGGATGATTATGATATTCTGAACAGGCTTCAAATTAAACAGGCAGAACTAACACCATCAGTTTCAGACCGAGGTTGGCGGAAAGGCAGTCTTGGTTAGCTGGTCCAGAGAGCACATCCTATGCTCCACTAAGCGGGACGTGTGCATGTCCGAAGGATTTGCATGCCCAGATCTGCAAACAACTGTGCAAGGTTTGTTTGTTCCCAAAGGCAACATGCGCCTCTGGGCTCAGGCGGGCTAAGCAGGATGGGGAGAGCCGTAGCAGAGGGGTCCCTGTTCCTGAGGACACGCTGCCCCTTTCCCAACCCCACTGTTGGCCCCAGGCTGGCCCTCTGGGGGCAGGGGCAGCACCACTTTGCAGGAAGTGCTTCCACCGCTGCCTACCTTCATCAGAAAGCAGCGTCTCATGTGCTCTCGCTGGGAACAATTTCAGACCCCTGTTGACTGATAGTGATGTTCAGATTTGGTCTGGCAGTAGCACACACCAGCTGTTTCCATAAGCCTAGGCCAAGGATGGTCACGGCAGTTTAGAATTTCCCTCCTAAGTGAGTTTTAAATGAAAACTTCAAGTTTCTAAACCAAACACTAATTCACTTTTCTTTGAATGAGACTATATCCCCTTATAGCTGAGAACAATGACAGAATGGGAATGCTGACCTCCTATTTGCCTCAGACACACCAGGTGCCTCATAACACACAGCATACCCCAGCGGCTCCCGGAAGGACTGGGACCGGTGTGGTGAAAATGTACAGTTGATTCTCTTACTCTGCTTTATTCCATCCTGGTTCTCATTCCCGTCCCTCCCCCCCTCCATTTCCGTCTTATTCATTAGTTCCTCTCCTTCCTCCCAACCTTTAAATGTGTTCCCCAAGGGTCAACCTTTAGATGTATTCTCTCCTCATACTACATACTTCCTTGGGTTACTATTTCCATGCTCATGACTCCAAATATATCCTCATCATTCCCAAATCAAAATTCAGCCCAGATTCCTCTTCTAGGCTTCACACCCATATATCCAGCTACCTGCCAGACACATGTCCCCCGGATGTCCCACAGGTATCTCAAACAAAAGTACCAAAATGAACTGCTTTCTCAACCAGCTCCCACAACGTGCTGGCGCTGCTTCTCCCATATTCCCTATCTTGTTACAAAATCCAAATACAGAGAACTAACCTTAGACTCCATCTCCATTCTCTCATATCCTATGGGTACTAAGTGTCTTTGATTCTACTTCCTAAATCTTTCCAAATTCTACCCCTTCTTTACCCCCAATTCCACTGCCTTAGTTCTTATAAAAGTCTTCTAAACAGTCTTCCCACTTCAAATTTCATTCTTTTCCAACATTCTGATACACATTTCCCCCAGATAATCCCTCTCATTGGTTAATCTAGCCACATTCCTAGGACTAACTGACATGAACTGGCACCTCTGAACTGGCTGTTCACAGACGGCATATGTTCTGATGGGTCAGTGGTTATGTCATATGGTTGTCAGACATTCTGAGTATCACCCTGATTATTACCCCCTTCCTTAAATCCTTCAATGGTTCCCTAACAACTCAAAATAGTCTCTTTAGTGTAGCATATCATGGCTTCTTGTTCTCAGGCCAGTGACCAAACCACAGTACCATACTCCCTAACCTTTTCTAGTGCCTCAAAGCAACTTCTTCACCTGGGATCTACAGGTCCACGCAGTTTCATGGGTAGATGCAGTGGCAGTTGAGGGGAGCGGAGTAATGTAAACTTGGATGGGAAAAAGAATATATCATTTTTTTGCTAACCTCTAACAATAATTTAGTATTTCCTTCAATTATGAACACAGGCAACAAACCACAGAATATCAGAAATACCTATCTTTTGTCATCTATAAAATTACTGAAATTTTCAAATTACAGTAAAATTGTTTTAAGTAACTAAAAGTTTATGCATATCACTACATATTTACAATAGTAATTCTGACTGCTATTATATCTCATTATTTAGTTTGTTAATAAAGATGCACAAATTATATACCACAAATTTGCTTTTAATATATTTTGATAACTATACTTCAATATAATTTTTTTTTTGTAATCTCATGTATTTATTTCATGCACTTAAAAAAATTATTCTGAGAAGGAGTCCACACACGACACAGCTGGAGAGATCCACGGCACAAAAAGGCTTAGAATCTGTAACAGCGTCCCTGTCCATTCATCTAGTACACATCTATTGATGGTTCACCAGGTATCATGCATTGTGCTATGCCACAGGGATACCAAGATGAGAAAAACCTTCAAGGTGGGTGAGAGGGGAAAACCGACTGTTTAAATACTGTGTGATAAATGCAATATTATAACTTTATATGGAGCCATGGGAGCCGAGGGGAGGGACTTCTAACCAAAACCAGGGGCTGGGGAAGCCCTCTTAAAGATGACAGTGGAGGGCTTCCCTGGTGGTGCAGTGGTTGAGAGTCCACCTGCCGGTACAGGGGACACGGGTTCGTGCCCTGGTCCGGGAGGATCCCAAGTGCCGCGGAGCGGCTGGGCCCGTGAGCCATGGCCGCTGAGCCTGCGCGTCCGGAGCCTGTGCTCCGCAACGGGAGAGGCCACAACAGTGAGAGGCCCGCGTACCGCACAAGAAAAAAAAAAAAGATGACAATGGAGCCAAGTCTTAAAGGACAGGTAGAATTTAGTCAGGTGAAGAAAGAACACAACCTATGATGCCACAGGCCCTACTATATTCTTTTGGAAACAATTGAGTCTGACATATTTGCTTCAAGAAAGGGAAATAACCTTATGTAGTGCTGCAGCAGTGTCTGACACTGTCTGTAAAGTCTCTAGACCTTGGAAAGAAGGAAGGGAGACAATCAGCTCCGGAGATTTTTCAGAGTTAAAAAGGCACATTTCCCTCAAGAAGATAAAAAGTTCTCTTCATGTGGAAATTCAGTGGTAAAAAATTTGAATTTAGAACCAAAGTCTGCTGATTATGATATAATAGTTTTTTAGAGGAGGAGAAAGAATCCAAAAGCCATCCACATGTGGTAGTAGAATGACTGTTTTTAGACTAAATCTCCTGTGGCTTCCTGACTGGATGGCACAAAGATACATTTTCCAGAACTGTTTTAAAAGTTGAATAATAGATATATTTAATGATTCTTACAACGAAATGTGTGGCTCAAAACATCTTTACAATGGACAGTCCTGGAGAGGCACAAGGTTTCTGAATGCTTGTATTTGGGCAGAAATGAGACAGAGTATCCTTGACTAGAATATTTAAAGTAGGGATATGTCTAGTCTTGGGAACTGATTTTCAAGTCTGACTAATTATCAGGGTTGTTTGGAATGCAGGGGAAAATGCCCACTATTTTGCTAGAACTATGTGCCCTTTTAAGTTTCCTTACTTTCTCAAGCAGACTGAGACATATGTTGATTCAACTTTTACCAATATTAAATTACAGCATGTTTCCATTTTTTTTCATTACAGAAACAAAAAAATTGCAATAAACTTCTTGTCTTTCTATACCTCGTTTCACTTAAGAATTGGAATTGTATTATTCTAGTGGAGAGTTCAAACTTAGCTGGTAGAAAGGACATTCAATTAATCGCAGGTAGTTGTGCATCATTAAACTAAACAATGCCTTGCTTTCCCAAACTCCACAAGTACGTGTCATGTTATCTTAAAAACAAAATAAAACCATTCCCTGTAGTTGGAAAAGTTTAGTCCTGTGACCGTGTGTTAATATTAACCTTGAAATGCCTGCCATCTACCATTATACCCCCATATTTCTCCCACAAAAGTGTCAGTAAAGTACGGTCCTGACACAGTTACCATGAGCAGCCCTCTATCTGGGAATGATTACACTTGCATATGGATTTAACTTAGGACAGGAATAAGTTAGCACCTTCCTTTGACCTCCTTCTGAGCACAACATACAAACAGAATCCAGGAATGATGAGTACTTTACAGCAGCTGGCTTCCACAGGTGGTAAGACAGGCTTTGACACATGACGGGTCTAGTCATTCAGCAAGTGTGAATTTTGGAAATGAGCATCTGCCAGTCTTATTATTAACTGGGAACTGAGTTGTTTTTATGAACTTCCAGCCTTGAGAACTTAAGCACAGCTTTGAAACAAATTCACTTATAATTTAACTAAAAAATAAAATACTGTTTTTCTTGCATTTTCACATACGTCAATGAGTGGAAACAGTTGAAAGCCCTGGAAAGAGGGTCCTTATGAGGCCCCAACCTCCCCCATTCAGGTAATGAGGGTTTCCTCTGTCTTCAAAATTTCAATCTCTGGCCAACTGCTATTTTAGAAATATGATGACCACTATGGCCGTAAGACAAACACAGACTGGCACTTTCAAAAGTCCTCTCTGGGTGAAGCTACGATAGATCGATATTCTAAAAATATTGTTTTAAGAACATATATATTTCTTGCTTTAAGATAATTGTATTGGGAGGTTATAGAAATATGAATTAACACTATAGGCAAGTTTAAGTCAAATGTCTCAAAGTTTAGAATCTCAAAGAGATTCTAAACCCAGCAGGATATCTAAGATTTTACTTGCAGATTGTAGGTTCCTGGGCCCTGTAAGAGTTGGTCACTCAGTGGGGCTCGTTTCATTGCATCCAGCAGATGTCACGGTTCAGCACTGGACTGCAAAGCTCTATATTAGCACAGTCCAACAGAAATACAAAGGCACACTGGTAATTTAAAAACTTCTACTAACTGCATTTTAAAAAGTATAAAGGAATGAATGAAATTTCTTTTAATAATATATATTATTTACCCCCATGTATCTAAAATATTATAATTTCAACAGGTAATCAATATAAAAATATTAACGAACTATTTTACTTATTTTTTCGGTACTAAGTTTCTGAAATTCAATGTGTATTTTACACTCATGGCACATCTCAATTCAGAGTAGCCACAAATAACCACATGTGGCTAGTGGTTACCGTGTTAGATGGTACAGCTCTATCCTGTTCAGCTGTACAGACAGACAGCTGTATGGACAGACAGACAGATGATGCCATGGGAGTACCAGGGCCACCTTAATTCTAGGGTGCTTAGACATATTCTAAACCATGGCCCCTCACAGTTTCAGAAACTGCTTCCAAATACGCCTGTGTTAAGATTCTAGCACTTACAGCAGCAACTCAAAAATGCTAAATATTTCAATTGTTGCCTTTCTGCACCTGCTTGTATAGAAAACTCGCCTTGGTGTCAGCTGGGCATTCCTACTCTAATGCATTGGAGAATAAGAGAGACGGGCTCACTGGATCATCAGATCATAGGCATGTTAGTTCTTTTCCAATGTTTCACTTATATTTTAATATAACTCATTTCTTCCATAAATATTATTGAGAGTCTTTTCAGTACAAAGCTCTAGAGAGAAGGATCGATCCTAAAAATAAACCCAACAAAAACAGGTGGCAAAACATATTTAAGTAACTATGTAGTCAGCTTTACTTACTTTCTATGCAACTTTCAAGGACTGCCTTAATGTTAACTAGAAGTAGAACTTGATCTGAAATTTACAAACCCTTGAGGTCTTACAGATTCTAACCAACTCTAGCCTTTCATCTTCAGTAAGTATTGCTGCCCGTCTACTTACCTCCTTGTAGCACTAAAGTGATTACCTTAGATAAATGTTCCTTTATGGTTTCATTGTCTCTCTTCACCACCTCCATCATTTCTTGGCTCCCAAGGTAGGCAGCATTAACTACATTGAAAAAAAAAAAAAAGGCAAACAGTTAGAATATATAGAACAAACACAAATGTCAAATTAATTGTAGTATATTCCTGTTTTACTCTTTTCTTTTGCCAAATGCTATGTGATGTGAGATATTAGTGAGGCCAAGAGAGGCATGTGAGTCAGCAACATGCACTGTCTCTGGAAACAAGAGCATGCCCTGTGGAAGAACCTCTCTCACCCTCACCTGGCTTTCTCAATAGTAGCGTTAGCAGTATGATGGCCTAATGTCAGATACCACAGCAGATGTGTGTAATCATACCTGATCAAGGCATTTTTATGATTTAAGGATTAGAATCACAAATTTTGACAGATAAATCATGTATACCAGGGAAACCACACATAGTTATGAACATGAAACCATCTCGATAATTTTTTAAAAAGGACACAACTAAAAAGAATGTTTATTTTAAAACAGGTTTAAGTGATCTTTAGGAGTTGCTTATGAGGGTTAGTTCTATTATACTGACTGTGGAATGAGCAGAGTGACCCTCATTTTCGAGATGTCAAATAACTGAGAAAAAGGAAGAACGCCAGAGATAACATGAATTTATGTGATTTTCTGGTACTGTTACACAAATTTTCATTTGATTCTTTGTGCCTTGAATTCTACTTTGATTGGTGTTATTATTGTTACTTTGCTTTCTTTTTGGCATCGTCTGCCTATTTGTCTTTTATTTTTAATCTTTTGTCATAAGTTATGTCTCTTGAAATCATAAGTAGATTTCTTTAAAAATAAAATTTAAAGTCTCTCTCTCTTAAATAAAGGGACTTAACATACTCACGTATACTGATATAAAAGATATTTGGTCTGACTCCAGTCAGTAGGCAGAATAAAGTAAATAATAAAGTTCACAGCAGGAATTAATGAAATAGAGACCAGAAAAACAATTGAGAAACTAAATGAAACTAAAATTAAGTTCAATAACTGACAAATCTTTAGGCAGACTGATCAGGAAAAAAATGTGAGAAGACATAAAACATTACCAGTATCAGGAAAGAGAAATGACAACCCTTCAGATAATACAGACATCAAAAGGATAATCAAGTAATTTTGTGGACAACTTTATGTCATGAAATTCAATAACTTAGATGAAACAGCCAGTCTGCTCAAAGACACAAATTTGAAGCTTACTTAACAATAAATAGATAACCTCAATCGTCTTATATCTATTAAAGAAATTAAATTTGTAATTTAAAGCCTCTGCACAAAGAAAACTCGAGGGCAAGATGAATTCATTGGTCCACTCTACCAAACATTTAAGGAAGAAATAATATTGATTTTAAATAAATTCTTCCACAAATGACTACACATATATAGATATTTAATTTTTGACAAAGGTAGCATTTCAGAGCAGCAGAAAACAGGTGGTCTGTGGTAGGCAGAATTCCCAGATGACACAAATACTCCTTGCCCTTTACAATCCCTCCCTTCTGAGTGTGGGTGAAACCTGTGAGTATGATGACATATTACTCCCATGACTAGGTTATGTTATAAAGTTGACACGACTTTAAGGGAGATTATCCCAGTGGACCTACCCTGATCACACGAGTCCTTCAAAATTTGAGTTCTCTCTGGCTAGTGGCAGAAGAAGTCACAGATTCAAAGCACTAGAAGGATTAAATGCACCACTGTTGGTTTGAAAATGGAGCTCATGTGAAAAGGACCTGAAAGTGACCTCCAGGAGCTGAGAGGGACCCCTGGCTGACAGCCAGCAGGAAAATGGGGACTGCAGTCAAAAAGCCACACAAACTGGATTCTGCCAACCTGAATGAGCTCAGAAGTGGATTGTGGGATATGCAGGGGTATAAAAGAGGCTTCTGAGATCCAGGCAATGGTGATCCTTGAGCTGGGAGGGAGTTATATGGGAGCTTGCTTTCTGATAATTCATGGAGGTAAACATTTACATCTTAAGCACTTTTCTGTAGTGTTATTCTTGAATTGGAAAAAATATAAACATTCAAAAAACTTGTAAGGAATCTTACATTTCTAAAAGTAAATTTTTCATCAGGGAATGTACCTCACCTCACCTTTATTCTTATTCTTGTTTTTCCTGGTAGTTTCCCATCTAAGTGTACTTTTTTGTTGTTTTTAGAAAGTAGAATACCAGTTTCATTTCCAGTAATTGCTCCAACGAAGCAATTATCTTTTTCTTTCCTCAAAAATGCTCATAGGGCTTCCCTGGTGGCACAGTGGTTGAGAGTCCGCCTGCCGATGCAGGGGACGCGGGTTTGTGCCCCGGTCCAGGAAGATCCCACATGCCGCGGAGCGGCTGGGCCCGTGAGCCATGGCCGCTGAGCCTGTGTGTCCGGAGCCTGTGCTCCGCAACAGGAGAGGCCACAACAGTGAGAGGCCCGCGTACCGCAAAAAAAAAAAAAAAAAAAAAAAAAGCTCATAACACAGCACAGTGGCCAAAAACAATAATACTAAATAGAAGTGTAATTTCCTAAGGGGAAAACACATTTCTCCTGGCAATGACTATCAACAGCATTCCTGGAAACCCAGCAGAATTCAGTTTCAAGCACCACAGTGAAGGAAATATCTAGTAGCAGGAGTAATGGAAACAAAACACGAAGGGAAGAGAATGGTTTAGAAGAATGGTACTTATTTACTTTTATTTCCTTAAAAATCTAAATACAGGTGTAATAAAAACCTCACTGAGTCTAATGTTCTATTTTATTTGCTACCATCATCTTCTGAAATCTGCTTAGCGTTTAAAGATCACTACAGGACATCAACTCCCAGTGGAGTGGCTGAGGAACGAAATGAGTGAGGGCTAAAGTTGGAAGACCAATAGGACATTCATCTGCCAGGCTAAATGGTACCACTAAATTCTCCAAGTACACATAATCTACAATAGAAGGCTGCCTTCTGTTTAACTCAATCACCTATCTTGATGCCATTTTGTCTGTCTGGAAAATTCCCAACTCATCTTCAAGTCCAAATTCATTTGTCTTCTCCCTTACTTATCTAGATAGAACTAATTTCTCCTTTTCTTGGTACCATTCCTGACCTGTATCTGTATTTATAACAGTCATAAGTGTGATATGTTAAAATTCTTCACATTTATCTCCCCTACCGTGTGCTATATATATATATATATATATATATATATATATAATATAGCAGCAGCTATATTTCATTTATTATTCTCTCCAGTGATTACGCAAGTGCTTGGTTCATGGCAGCTGTGAGTTAAGGGCTGTTAAATAAAATAAATGGGAAGGGACTCGGCCAGTGTTTTCCTTTTTTGCGGGGGTAGGAGGGAAACAGGTTAGGAGGAAATACCTGCTGCCTTCCTTGAAGTGGTGCAAGAGCTGACATCACAAGAGAGGCCAGAACACTGACATGGTAAGCCAAGCTGGCAGATACTGGTATAAAACTGGGACAAATCATTGCAGGCAAGAGTGGCAATCTAAGAGCTTCTGTTGAGACTGGCCCCAGACTAGGCCACATAAAGCACTGGCCATAGCAGTGAGGGAAAATGCAGAGGGAAGAAAAACCACAATGAATGATACAATAGGAGGTTTGGGGGAGATGTAAGAACAGTTTTCTGAAGTAGAACTTGGGGGTTGGAAGCCAAGTTGTCCTGCTGTTTTGGTGGCATGTGATCCAATGCCATTAGCACAGTTTCACAGTAGAATGCCCCAGTTTGTTCAGTTTTGCCTTTATATTGGGGAGGGAGGATTGATGGTGCTGAAGCAAAGGGAATTACTTGAACTGGGCACAGGTTAATTAGGGCAGGTGAAATTTGGAGGTAGGAAATCTCCCATACATGGGTGTGTACACTGCAGTGTAAAATGTGATTGTTACTCCTGGGCTGTTCTGACCAAGATATTATTTCTAGTCACTTTAATATTCTTTAAAATGGCTGTTAGGTTCTGTATGTCCAAAGTATGCCATAAGGTTTAGAAGAAAAAAACCAGTCTCTTAAAAAAATGCTCCTTACAAGATTTGCTGGATTAGAAAAAGGGTTTGGTATATTTACCTCCATGATGGGAGGGTGGCTGAGGACAGAAGCCACTAGTAAGCACACAAATAGAGGTAAACAGCAAAAAGTTTTCATTTAAATTCTCTTTAAAATAATAAGGGTACTACTAATAATCACGGGAACCAAGACAAGCTCTCCTGTGGATAGGTGCATCTAGACGTGCTTCCAAGAGGGTCTCCCATAAATAAACTGCAGACCCCAGTCTGAGGTGGTCTTGTCAGGGCTTGAGAAGCCCAAAGACATTCTGGAGGGGGCATGGATGTGGTGGACTTTAGTTATGGTGAAGAGGATGGAGTTAACTGTCTAGGTTACTAGTTAACTAGTATGGATGGAGTTACTAGCTGTTTGGCAGGTCCATGGAAGATGGGTAGGTAGGTAGGTCTAAGACCATCTTGAAGTAGGGATGTAGTAAATACTAGCACCTACCCAAAAGCCAATAAAAACCCCCTCATTTCCTTGACTAGAGACATGGGAAAGTCAAAACATATGGCTTTTCCACATCCCTCATAGCTAGGGATATGGCCTAGTGTTGGCTACTAGAGGCAATGTAGAGGCAAGATTCCTGGGGGAGGACTTCTCTTCCTACATAAGCCAAAGCCTCATCAGGAATAAGCCTCTGCTTTTGCCCCATTTTCCTTAATTCCATCTGAATGTCAGGCATGAGGCCTAGAGTAGAAGTCATCATGTGATCATGAGATGACAAGCATGAGGATAAATGTGCTGAGGACAGAGTGGAAATCCAGAAAGAACGCACATCGTTGATGGCACTGTTGAGATACTATTCATCTCTGGACTCTCCCCTTTATATTTCTTGGTGCATGAGAAAAATATCAATAGATCCCTATCTGTTTAGGCCACTGTAATTTAGTTTTCTGTTATCTGTAGCCAAATTCAGTCTTAGCTAATAAAAGCAAATAAAAATGGGGTCTCTCGATTTTCTGGGTGTTTTTGGTTAACAGGGGTTGATGTTGTTGTCAACTTCCTATCAGATTCTGGTACTTGAGTAGGGGAGGAGGGTGGCATCAATCTTTATCTATACATACTAGATCCTCCCTATAGGAGGGAAGAGGTAGGAGCTGACTGCAAAAAAGCCGTTCCAAGGATAGCCCCTCCTAGCACATCTTCTAACTGGTCCTGAGGCTGGCAAGATGTTACCAAATGTAGAGGAGTTAGGTGCGAGCCAAGCAGGGCTGCATGGTAGCAAAATTCTTGGGGCCGAGGACAGACTGTGAAACTGGATAGTCCTGGAGATGTGAGTATCCCACGCTCCAGCAGAGTTCTGTCCAGAGCTGCTCAGGCAAAGTTCAGGCTAGGCAATCAAGAAGCATAAACCAGGAGAGTTTGTCAGAAGTTAAGCAGGATTACACATGCTCAGAAACCCAGATGAAGTCTTACAAGGGCCAGTTCTTTGGTAGGTCTTTATTTTTTTCCCCGATCGTTTTCTACAGTTTCTATTTGTGCCAATTGTGGCTTTTAACAATGTAAAAACCAGATCTAAAAAAGTAATTCTCCCATTCTAAAATTTCTGCGTAATTTGGAGTAATGTTTACTATTCACATGTTCCTCCATAAGCCAAGACCTTCGTTATTATAACCATTGATTTAGTCTGCAAACAGGTAGTCTTATCTATGTGATATTGAGTTCACCAAAGTGAAACACACAACTCAAGGTGTATGATTTTTTAAAAAATAATACAACTTTTAGAGTGGCAGATAATTTAAAGATATATATAAATTTTTATAGAAAAAAATAATAAAACCTTCACTGAGTCATTTACTTCTAAACCAGAGATGATATTCTAGTACTGTATCTAATCACCTTTTGCCCTAAATCCTGATACTGACCACACACACACAAAATCTTTTCCTTCATTGCTGAATTTTAGGCTAAACTTCCATGAATAACTAAAGCTGAAGTTGGCTTTTATAAATGGATTTTCCTAAGCTACACACATAAATGAGAGAATAGGTAACATGGCAGTCTGGTTTTGTCTTATTCAAAATATTATTCTGGGATTAAGTCAAAAATATGCTGAGAAGAAATTTATGATTTTTTAGTGAAGTTTATGTGTCAGTTCATTGAATAGTTCTGTTCATTTCATATCACTGTATATGTTTTTAAAAGTTATTTCCATATTTGATTAAGGAAAGGAAAGATTATGAAAGTGTCTTTTACAAGAATGTATGCAACAGAAGTAACGTAATCTACCAGGAATGCCCTTTGTCTGCACTATGTTTTTCTAGTTAGGTAACTGAAAGGAATTAAAACATCAATTTGGCCTAACAAAAAGACCCTAGAATATTTTTTAACATTAATTATCTTGACCTGTGATACTGCTAAGCTAAAATATATTTGCTTTTAGCTTTGATCAGAAAATCTAATTCAGCTGTCTCCCTCAAAAATTTATTTCTCATGAAACAGAAGAACATCTATTCTAAAGAAAATGTGTAGTAGCAAATATTCCAGATTTAAAATTAAAGAAAAAAACCATATATTTTCTTTAAAAATAACATTCAAAACAATCTAGTTATATCAATTGATCTAATGAACACTGTGGTAAAGTTTATAAAGTATCCTAATTGAATTAGGGCTCCTCTATCCTGAATGCTGGATAGGAAAGGATGTTTCACTCAGTCTGCTGAAGAAGGCTAACACATAGCATCTCAGCCTATAAGAAGCACCATTTCTGCCAAAAGGACAACAGCATTTGAAATACTTGAATAATTTGGTTTCTTGAATTTTTCAGACCTTACTACAATAAAAAAATATGTGTATAAACTAAAGGATACAGAAAATCAGTTTCTATCCAGATAGGTCAGGATTTATTATCCACTACTTGGACTGGCAAACTTCCTCCATTTGTTTCCATAAGATTTCTGCTGAAGCACAGACATTACATAATGTGAAAACACCCCAAGTCCTCCTAAAAGTCAAACTGGTACGCTAAAGGTCATTGTCTGGATGACAGTCAAGCCACAGAGAAGCAGGTCTGGAGGAGGAAGGTCCGGACGGCATAGATTTGACCACTGAAAATGATCTCAGACCTGGTATTCCTTTCCCCTAATGACCCCTCTCTTTGTGTAACATGAAAATCATGTCACCAACTCAAGTGACTGGTTTGAGTATCAATTACCCTTCACCATTCATGGGATATAAGCTCGGGAGGAGCGCACTAATCATCCGCAAGGGCCAGGGTCTTATCTGATGAGTATCAGTCCCTCTCCGCAGGAGCCTTCTTGCATTTGTCACAAGCAAGGGAACAGGAATCACTAGAGGCATGGCCAGGGCAAGCCTGGGTAAAGGCAGGTTCTGTGGTAGCTGTTGCAAGAGGAGGCAGGGACGACACGGGACCCAAAGGGGAGAGGTATAAAGAGGCCGGCTAGGATGATTGCAATGCTTGCTTAAGGGTTAGCCTATGGTCACTACTAGGAGACTGAACTAAGTTCCCATGCAGAGAATAAACCAAGAACACAAAGCAGCAAGAAGACAGGTAATTCTTGCCTCCTTTCTCTTTACCCAAGGTTATACAGACAGGGTGGGTAATGGGGAAACAAAAGAGACTACTGAAGTACTAGTTACTTGGATATCAGAAAGGCAGATCCAGAAGGAAGAGAAGAGAAAATCAGAGAAGGAAAGGATGTCAGAAACATAAGGGCTGTGCTCCAAAAGTTTGTTTGCAAGTTGGTTGTTTGGAACAGAGATAAAGCAATGTGGCTGAGTGTTTAGTCTGGTCTAAAAGTCTATTTTGCACACAGTATAACTCTACTATGAGAAAGAAATCCCAGGGTTCCCCAAGCAACAATGCAGCTGGAAGGCTCTGGTTGCCTTGAGTCAGGGAGGGGACTGTGTCCTATGCCCAAACTGTCTTGCTCCTTGATGCCTGCACTTGCAGCTCCAGGAAGACTCAGTAAGAGGTCAATCACTGCAGCTGAAAGGAAGATTCCCTTCTCTCAAGTGCAGCCTATGGAGCCTACTTCTTCAAGAGGGTGTTTACAATTCTGTTGTAGAAAAATTGAAAAAATATCTTTATATAAGTACCCATTTTAATGAAAAAACATTAAACACGTCATATGTCATATGTGATGTGTTACATAGTCACTAAATATATATAGAAAAACAAATAAAACTTTCTTATATCCCATGTGCTGATTTGGGTTTAGAAAATATTTCCCTATCTAATGCCTATCAGAAACCCAGATGTTTTGGGTGGAGTGTTCTATAAATGTCTATTAAATCCTGTTGGTTGATACTGTTGCTAATTTATGTATATCCTTGCTAATTTTTTCTGTTCTATTATTTGACTGATTGTTGAGAAAGGGGTGTTTAAGTGTCCACCTATAATTGTGCATTTGTCCATTACTCCTTTCAGTTCTATCAGTTTTTGCTTCATATATTTTGCCGCTCACTTGTTTCATGCATACACATTTAGAATTGCTATGACTCCTTGGTAAATTGAACCTTTCATTGTTATTATTATGTATTGTCACTCTATGTTCTTGGTAATTTTCTTTGCTATGAAGTTCACTTTATCTGATATTAATATAGTCATTACTAGTTCCTTTTGATTAATGTTTGCATGATGTATCTTTTCCCATTCTTTTACTTTCAGTCTACCTATACGATTATATTTTAACCAAGTTTTCTAAAGACAGTATATACTTAGGTTCTGTTTTTTAATCCACTTTGTCAATCTTTATCTTTTAATTGGTATATTTTGACCATTTACATTTAATGTAATTATTGGTATGTTAGAGCCTGTATGCCATTTTATTATCTGTTTTCTGATGGTTGTCTGTTTTCTATTTCTCTGTGTTCTTTCTCTGGCCTTCCTATATTTTTTAATAAATGTTTTAGAATTCTATTTTGATTTACCTATAGTGTTTTGGAGTATGTCTATTTTTATAGATTTTAAAGTGGTCATTCTAGGTATTACATTAGATATGTAACTTAATACAGTTTACTGGTGTTGACATTTTACCAGTTCAAGTGAAGTACAGAAGTATATTACTTCTCTTTATGTTATTTTACCCTCCCCTATTTATAATATAATTGCCTTAAATACTTCTGTATACACTTAGATCATATCAATGTTATAATTTTTGCTTCAACTGTTAAACATAATTTAGAAATCTCAAGAGGAGAAGGAAAAATGTAATTACCCACATTTTTTCTTTCTGTTCTTTCCTTTCTAAACGTTTCAAGATTCCTTCTTTGATCATTTATTTTCAGTTTAGAGAACTTCCTATAGGTATTCTTTTAGGATAGGTCTGATAGTTACAAATTCCTTTAGTTTCCCTTCATTGGAGAGTGTCTTAATTTTCTCTTCCTTCCTGAAGCACATTTTTGCTGGATATAGAATTCTGTATTGATGGTTCTGTTCTATTTACACTTGAAATATATGCCATTTCTTTTGGCCTCTATAGATTCTGAAGAGAAAGTAGTTGTCACTCAAATAGATTTTCCTCTATAAATATGTATCATTTCTCTCTGGCTGCTTTCAAGATATTTTCCTTATTTTCGTTTTCAAATGTTTATGTGTCTTGGTGTGGATTTCTTTGGGTTTACTTATTTGGAGTTCATCTAGCTTCTTGAATTTTGTAGGTTTATGTCTTTTACCAAATTCGGGAAGTTCCTATTTTTATTGTTATATCTTTATGTTCCCTGGTTCTTTCCTCTGTCTGCTCCATTTTATTGTTGAGCTCAAACACTGAGTTTTTAATTTGGCTATTATATTTTTCAGTTCTAAATTTTCCATTCAGTTTTTCTTTAAATCTTCTCTTTCCTGAGACTTTTTTTTTTCATTTTTTCCAACATGTTTATTAATTGCTCATTGAAGTATTTTATAATGACTGCTTTAAAATCTTTGTCAGAAAATTCTAATATCTCTGTCATTTGGTATTGGCATTTATTATCTTCTTCCATTCAAATTGAGATTTTCTGGGTTTTTGGTATGACAAGTGATTTTTAACTAAAACAAGGACAATGGGATATTATGATACTCCTGATCTTATTTAAACTTTCTATTTTAGGTGGGGTTTTTTTGGTTTTTTTCCCTGACACTTCTTCAGCAAGGGAAGTGGGGAAGGAGAAGTGCCACCTCACTACTGCCAGGTGAGGCAGAAATCCAGGTTCTCCATTTGGTTTCTATTGACAACCAAGGGGTGGAGGGGCTCCTCATTATTGCTGGGCATGGGTAGGAATTCTGACTCCCCACTAGGCTTCCATTATTACCATCCCAGCCAGGAGAGGCAGAATTGCCTTACTGCTTTTCCCATATGATCCCCACTGATCTCCTAGGAGTGGTGGTGGTAGTGGCCTCATTACTGCTGGGCAATGGTGAAAGTCCTGCTTCTCCAACCAGCCTCTTCTGGACACCACGCTAGTGAGGAAGGAGAGGTGTGCCTCATTACTGTTGGGTGTGGGGTAAAGTCCAGGCCTCCCACTTGGCCTTTGCTGATTTGGGTAGGGATAAGGCCAAGGTTTTTACTATGGTGCATGGCTAGATTAGGGCAGTCATTATCCAAAAGTTTCTTTTAGAAAGGCTGTCATTTTCCTGGTCCTCTGGCTACAGAGAGCAGGCTTTTTTCAGGGCTTTTTAAAAATCCACACCCATTGGTATTTCTGGGTCACTGGCTCCAAGTCTAGGATACATGTGGTAAAAAGAAAACCCAGGGAACTTACCACTGTGTTGCTCTGTGGGTCCCAAAGTCCCTACATAGTCTGCTTTTTCTTCTCCACCTTTCAGAGTCTTATATTTGTTTTACATATAATATGCAGGATTTTTAGCACTTAGTAGGAGAAACAGGGAGACGAATACATCTATTTCATCTTCCTGGAAGCAGAAGTCCTTGGAGGAAAATGGATTCCTTAACTAGAGAATGCTTTTTTAAAATCCTTTCTAAGGGTAAAAAGAAAAAGATTAAAGAAGGGGAAAAAAAAAACCTTGTAAACTGTAATGACTTATTGAAATATACGTGGAGTAGTTTTATATATGTTTGCCAGAATTTCAAGTGATTTCCATTTGATCTCAATTTCCAAATGTGTCCAGTCTAACTCTTGATTTGATCAATGACTGAGAACCAGAGAGGGGAAGGGACTAAATTGAGGCCGCAGAGGGAGTCTGAGGCAAAACCAAAATGAGAGTTGAGGGTTTCTGACTTGTAGTCAGTGCCATTTTCACTTACTAGGCCATTTCTTTCTCTTCTATGAGGGAAAAATAAGGGGCTGGACCAGAAGGTCTTCAAGGGACATCTCCAACTTCAATGTTTCGTGATTTTTATGACTGTCCTGAGCCTTGCTTCCCTACTCCCTATCTCATCTTCTGCTGCTACTGTGCTAAGCCTATAACAAAGAATGAGAGTTGGGGAGAGCATAAAAATCCACAAATATAGAAAATATATTGAACTTTGTATTTGTGATGACTGCTTCTTGCTACATATGTAGAAAAACACCTCCCATACAATCTGTAGCTGTGCAATTCTAAAGGCAGGGCTGTGACTTGTTTCTGGATTCACTGTGCACATGATCTCATGGCACTCGATGTAGGTGAGCATGGGAAACTTTACTCAGGAGTCCTGCTTTTATGACTGAAAGGAGCAGAGAGACAATAATAGCAGCAGCTATGGTAAAAGGAAGTTTAACACAGTGGCATATTGCTGGAGTTTGAACACTACCCACTAGTTGTGTGACTTCGGGCAAATCACGTAACTTCTCTGAACCTCAGTATCTTTATCTGTAAAATGGGGACAATAATAATACCTAAACCTTATTAGTTCTTCTGAGGACTACAGGTTAAAGCTTAGAAGAGCAGCTATTAGCTGCTGCTGCTGCAACTGTTGTTATATCATTCATTGGAGGCTTATTATAAATAAAATACTAGATAGACACTTTGCATATATTATCACATTTAATCCTATAATAATCTTTTGAGGTATGGGATATTATTATCCCATTTTATGGATTAAGAAAGTAGCATATTTTATTATTAAAATCATTTGTAAATATATAAATTAGTATTAACTAAACAGATAAATTACATTTAAAAACAGCATTTGAAGCCAAGAAGTAAAGTAGCAAAAACATTCCCTGGCACATTCAGACACCATAATCAGTAACGCATCCAGTGTTACATTACCATGACTATTATTTATTACTAGTTTTATAACTCAAACTTCTCCAAAAACTTTTAAAGAGCAAAGTAAAATCATAGCCTGTTCACTCTATGGGAATATTAGGCCTGATTTCCTTGGGCTGATTTTTGCGAAGTTCACACACTGAGCTTAACAGGGCACACCCTGGATTCCTGTAAGGACTCCATATATACTCGATACAGAAGAATTCTTTCTCATCATCCTGTAGCTAGAGTGGAGAATCAGAAGGATAAGGTTTAAAATTAAAGCTTGATGAGGCTTTTCTGTCATTTAGAATACCCCCCACTATTTTCTTTTTATTTCTAGTTTTAAACTTTTGGGAGAAAAATACAACAAATAATTCCTTGCTTGATACTCATCCACTGTCTGAGCTTATTCTCTTAACACTTTCTGATACAAGAATAAACATATACATTTTAAAATGTGCTTACTGAGGCAGAACGGTTCCAACATATTCAGAAACGAAAATTCGCTCTGTAGGTTCATCCTTCGAAGGAGCATTCTGATCACCAAGGATTTGATTTTCTCAGGCCACGGTTTAAGTAGTAAGTAGCCAGGAACATAGAAAGCATATCGAAACCAGCACAAAAGTGGAGTGGCGAGCTTGCCTCTGGGTGACTCAGACATTCGCTCAATTGTTGGAAAGAGCAGAAAAGAGCGAATTACCTACAATAATAAAAAAAAAAAAACACACTTTGATGAGACGTTTTCTTAAGGGATAAGTCATTGCTGTATTGTTTCTTCTATATAGTATCTACAAAGGACTGGGTTTTATAATATGGCTAACAATCTATTCAGACTGAGAAGAAGTACCACCCACTGCCTTCTCAGCCCTCAACCAACCTGGGTAGGATATAAGGATGCCCCTTAAGTTGCTGGGGTTAATTTTCAGGGTGAGGAGGAAATCAGATTCCTAGATAAGTTATTGATTGTGACGGCAACTCACAATCCCTTTGAAGGATTGCTGAAAGTAGAAATGAATGTACCATTTCAGTAGTTATACCAACTTGACTGACTAATGATGTCAAAAGAGAATAAAGCTACATAAAAGACTCCATTTCTAGTCAGAATTTCTTTTATTGATTATATTTGGAGATAGTTCACTTTTGAAAAGCTCCTCTATTCCTTAATCTTACCAGCCAAAGATAATCTTTCATAGGACCAAATATATTTTTAGCAACTGATTCAACCTCAATAAAGTGTAGGCCAGGGACAAAGGAAGCTGGGAATTTCTACCTATGTGGGAAAATGTTTAAGGACAAAAATATCATTTCAACTCATCAGAATATCATGAAATATATTTTAATAATACACCAGATGAAAAGAGCATCGCTAAAACATTTAAAATTTACCACTATTTACCATATTAATATTAAAAAATTAATATATAAAAATAATTTATATGGGGATCAGAAAAGTCAAAATAGTTAAGTATAATCCATATTAATAATAGGATAACATAAATGGAACAGCTCATCAATGTTAACAGATTGTAGAACAGGAAATGAGAATGGACTTTAAAAAAAACCTTTTTTTTTTACTTTAAAAAAAACTTTAAAAAACTTTTTTTACTTTTTAAATTGTTTTAAATTGTTAAGTATAACATACAGAAAAGCATATGAAACATAAATGTTCAATTTAACAAATAATTTATAAAATGAACAGCTGTGTGGGTCAAGAAAGAAGACATTGCCAGCATGGCATCTTCCCATCACAACCCCTTCCTCTGCTCACATCTTAGGTAATCTCTATACTGATTTTCTTACTTTACTTTATATCAATACTTATCATTCCTTAATACTATAATCACTTCCTTATTTTGCTTTATATTAATGCTTATCATGCTACTATAGACTGAACTGTGTCACCCCCAAATTGATATGACGAAGTCCTAACTCCCAAGGTGACTGCATGTAGAGAGAGGTAATTCCGGTTATATAAGGTCATAAGAGTGGGGCCCTAATGGATAGGATTAGTATCCTTATAAGGACAGACACCTGAGAGCTTACTCTCATCCCAAGAACACACAGAGAAGAGGTCTGGCGAACACACAGACAGAAGGTGGCCATCTACAAGCCAGGAAGAAGTTTCACTGGAAACTGACCATGCTGGCATGCTGATCTTGGACTTCCAATCTCCAGAACTGTGAGAAAATACATGTCAGTTGTTTAAGCCACCCAGTCTATGGCATTTTGTTGTGGCAGTTCGAGCAGACTAATACCTATCCCTTAATATCATAGTTAATTTTTGTCTGTTAATGAACTTTATATAAACGTAATCATGCAGTATGTTTTTGTATTTTACTTGCTTCACTCAACATTGTTTATAACATCCAACCATGCTGATACATGTAGCAATAGCTCACTATCTTTGCTATACAGTTTTCCACTGTAAGAACATAACACAATTTACTTTACTGACAGATATTTGTGTTGTTATTACAAATATGCTGTTATAATATTTTTACACATGTCTCTTGTGCATGTGTGCGTGTATTTCTGTTGACTATATATCACCTCGAAGTACAAATATGGGGTCATATGGTTGCACACGTGCAGCTTGAATAGGTAGTTCCAATTTTTTTTTGAATTTTATCTTATCTATTATTTTATACAGCAGGTTCTTATTAGTTATCCATTTTATACATATTAGTGTATATATGTCAATCCCAATTTCCCCAATAGTTTTTCAAAGTACTTATACCAATTTACATACAGAAAAGCATATAAAACATACATGAGGGTTCATATTGTTACATTTCCTCACATTTGGTACTGGCAAACTTTGTAATTATAATTGTAATTGACTGACCTGGTGTTTAGAGGTATTTCATTGTGGCTCTAACTTGTGTTTCTCTGATGACTGATAAGGCTTTTATATGCTTTTTGGACATTTTCTATATATCCTTTGCAAATGTCTTATTTAAGTCTCACATTTTTCTATTAGACTGTTTTATTTTTTATTGATTTGTAGAAGTTGCTTTTTATTTTAGATACCAGTCCTTTGTCATGTTGCAGTTCTTGGCTTGCCTGTTCAACCCTTACTCTTTTTTTTTTTTTCTTAATGGAGATAAGTTCTTAAGTTTGATGCAGTTGAATTTAAGTCTTTTCTCTTACAGTTATTGTTCTTTGTCTGTGATTTAAGAAATTCTAGAAGATATTTTTTCATGCTACCTCTTATCTGTTCTACAATGTGGATTTAAGCCTTGGGCTGTGTTTAACTTCAGCTGTGAGCCTGTTCCTTTGATTTCAGGCATCAGTGATTTGCCACTTCCCTTATGTATTTACATTCTTCCTCCTGGATGAACTTGATGCACTTTTCCTGGTAGGCCCCGACAGTAAAGGTGGGGTTTTGTGGACTCAGTCTCTTTTTTACCTTCCACTGTTGACAGTCCTTTTTCATAGTAACCTATTTGATGGCACTGACCAAATGTTAAAGTTGATCAGGTAACACCTGTCATTGTGCCTTCATGTCTGTCTCACTAATAGAGAACAGGGATTTGAGGGTGAAAACTGTGGAGGACTCTTCTTTCTAATCATGGTATCTTCTTGTTCTTCCTTGGTCGTATCTATCAGCTAAGTGCTTAGCCATTTCCTGCAGACCTTTCCTTTTCTCTCAACAATATCTGAGATATTTTAGTTGTTTATTTTTGGTCACAGTAATTGGATCTCTACTAGATCTCCTCCTCTGTCACATAAGTAGGGTACTGTTCCCCGTGGCCTTGGTGTTCTCTGGGAGCAGGGAGGCACAGCCTTTTCAGATGATTTTAAAATGCTGGGTCTGTAACAACACACGGCAAAGTGCTCATAATGTGCTTTTTGAGTGAACGCTGAGTTTCACCCAGAAGGTGGGAGTTTCTGCCACCTTGGCATCTTCTCAAGCACAAAGCAGAGGAGATGCTGCATGGACTGTGCTTAATAAAGGCCTTTGGGGCCTTTATGGGGCATTCATGGGCACTTGTGATGCAGATCACTGTGGGCTCCAGAATGTCAGGGATGATCCAGAATCTTCCAGTCAGAGCCAGCTGCCTGCATTACAATGGGTTTATACAAAGGTTATATATAAAGATTCACACAAAGGTTACAGGATCTCTGGGAAGTCTGACTGGACAAGAAAAGTCAGTTAAAGGAATCATTCTCCCTGGATGCCAATTTAAGTGTGAACTCTAACTCAATGCATTTGTCTTGGTTTTTTTTTACTTTTATTTTATTTTTGGCTGCGTTGGGTCTTCGTTGCTGCGCACAGGCTTTCTCTAGTTGCAGTGAGAGCGGGTTACTCTTTGTTGTAGTGCGTGGGCTTCCCATCATGGTGGCTTCTCTTGTTGCGAAGCACGGGCTCTAGGCACGTGGGCTTCACTAGTTGCAGCATGGGGGCTCAGTAGTTGTGGCAGGCAGGCCCTAGAGCACACAGGCTTCAGTACTTGTGGCTCATGGGCTCTAGAGCGCAGGCTCAGTAGTTTTGATGCACGGGCTTAGTTGCTCCGTGGCACATGGGATCTTCCTGGACCAGGGATCGAACCCACGTCCCCTGCACTGGCAGGTGGATTCTTAACCACTGCACCACCAGGGAAGTCCCTAACTCAATGCATTTGAACACAAACACAGGAGGAATGAAATCAGCTTCGGGATCCTGGGACATTTGATACTTGGTCACCTTCTTCTTCCCCTTCTAGCATAACACAGGGACACAGCATTCCTGATTCATCAGTGATGCCTATGGTGTTGAGGACACAGGATAAGCAGAGTATGTAGCGTGAGCATCCTAACTGTAGTCACCTTCAGTCTTGGGAAGCATAAGTAAAGAACCTGATCACTTCCTGATGTCTCCAGGGTTCTTGAACAGGTCTCTGTATTCTCGTATTCCATATACAGTGGGTATGCTACTGCTTCACCTTTGCCTTTTCTGTCCAAAGATATTCTTCAGGACTGCTCCCAATGGCTCAAAGTCAAATAGGGCTGCTGTCTCTCTTAGAGATATGGAATATACCCTTCAGACTGGCAAAAAATAAGAAATCTAACAATACCAAGTACTAATGATGTGGATCAGCAAGAACTCTTAAACAATATGGCATTAATTATTAGCCTTTCTTCTTCTGTTTTCGAAAGTATGATCCCTTTGGTGGGTGTCTGGAGCTCACACAGAAAGTAAATTTTATCATATCATCTAATGTTAGCAGTTTAATCCAGGGATCTGGCATTTCACTTGGATACCAAACAGCACGCTTTAAGACTCTGAAGGGTAGAAACAATAAAAAATCTTTTAGCAACTGGAGTGGTACTACAATTAACCACTGACTTTTATACCTTCAAATTCAGATTTCTTCCCCTATCTCTTGACGTAATTCTAATATCATGAGTCCTTTAACTCCTGTAAGTGCTACCAATGTTCTATTGGACTTAAGTCTTGAGAGATTTCAAACAGGGGTGGATTTGTATAAAGCAATCTTTGGTATTGAGAGAGGCAGGTTTCTCACTGCCCTGCTGAGGCCTCCCAGCTGAAGGGCTAAGAAGGAGCTCCCTTCCCCACCCCACAGGAAGAGTTCTCCCTCGATGCTGAAGAGCAGGTTTCTTGTTAGCAGCTGCAGTGGCAGCAAAGACAATGATGAAGAAACTGAGTTCTCAGCCTCAGCTGGGCTCTCGTTTGTCGCTCCCACCTGGAGCTATAGGAACACGATACGGTAAGAAAGCCAGGTTGGCCGCAGTTCACAGTCACTACAGGCTCCTTGGCAGCCAACGTTCTTCAATAATATCTCTAAAAGCTCGACGGCTTAGTCTTTCACTTTTTGGTTCATAATCTACCTGAAACTGATTTTTATGTGTGGTGTGAAATATGGGTCTAATTTCATTTTTTTCCACATGGAAACTCAACTGTTCCAGCACTATTAACTGCAAAGACTGCCCTTCTGCAGTGACATTTCTGTTGTAAATCCTGTGTATATGTGAACAGGTCCTTTCCAGGGTTCTATAATCTGTCCTACTGGCCTACTCTTCTAACTCTGTGCCACGAGCACACGTCTTATTTACTAAAGCTTTATATTTTGATATTTGGTAGAGTAACTTAAACCCCATTTTCTTGTTCTTCTAAAATGCCTTGAGTATTTTTGGCTCTCTGCATTGGATACGGATATGAGTTTTAAATGGATAAAACCCATATATGGATACTGAGTTTTATAAAATACCTTTTCTGTCCCTATTGAAATGATCATATGATTTTTCTCCTTTCATTTATTAACGTGGTAAACTATGAATTGATTTTCTAATGTGAAACTAACTTTCTATTTTGGGGATAGACCCACCTGGGTCATGATACATCCTTCTCATGTTACTATATTACTATATTTGGTTTCCTAATACTTTGTGTAGGACTTTTGCATGTTGATAAGTAAGCCTGGCCTATAATTTGCTTTTCTTATATTATTTATTCCAGGTTTGCATATAAGGTTTTGTTAGTTTGAGAAAACAGAGTTGGAGACTATGGTTTCCTTTCCCATTATTCAGAGGATTTTGTAATATAATAGAATGATTTATTCCCTGAATATTTGATAGAACTCACCAGGGAAGCCTAAACTTTGTTTGTTTTGTTTTGTTTTGATTTGTTTTGTTTTGATTTGGCCACACCACACAGCTTATGGGGTCTTAGTTCCCTGACCAGGGATTGAACCCAGGCCACAGCAGTGACAGCACCGAGTCCTAACCACTGGACCACCAAGGGAAATCTCTAGAGTTTTATTTTTAGAAAGATTTGACTATTGATTGATTCAATTTCTTTAAAGGCTTAGGACCATTCAGGCTTTCTATTTCTCCTTGAGAATCTGTTTTGATGTTATCTTTTTCTAGGGATTTAGCCATTTCATTTAAACTTCTAAATTTATTGACATGAAGTTATTTATAATATCCTGCTATTATACTTCAATCTCTGGACCACCAGTAGTGATATTACCTCTTTTATTCTGTTATTGACTATTAGTACCTGATAGAGTAAACCTTTTATAATGAAGGAACTCTCTTCATCTCTAGTAATGTTTTTCCCTTAGGGCTTATTTTGTTTAATGTTAACATAGCTATACCAGCTTTCTTTTGGTTAGAATTTGCAAGATATATCCTTCCCACCCTTCTACTACCTTTCTATAGCCTTATATTTAGAAGACAGTTGGATTATTATCTCTATCTAATCTGACAGTCTATGTCTTTTAACTAACATGACTAATACGTTTACTACATTTTCACTTAAAAAATACCAATATTTTGGAGTTAAATCTAAAATCTTATTTTGTGCTTTCTAGTTTTTGTATCTCCTTACCCCATTTTTTCTTCCTTCTTACCATGTTTCGCATGAGAAAGATATAAGTAATAAAAACATAAGTGACAGTAAATACTAAATAAAGAATTGAGTAAATGATATAACAATGAATAAAATGTGTATGTTAGTAAGTCACAATAAATGATTAATAATTTAAAAATAATTATATGACAATCTAAGGAATGAATAATTATAAAAATAAAATAATAATAAGTAATTAAGAGATGTATAATACTAGTAAATCTCAAGTCCTATGGTGGGGTAGGAAAGAAATAAGATAATGAAAAAAGACCAGGAATTGCTGGAAGTGGTGGTGTAGCTCTAAATAGGGTGTTTACAGAAGCCTTCAGTGAAAGGTGACATTTGTGCAAAGGCAGTTACGGAGTGGGCTGATGATATTTGGGAAAAGAGTTTTTCTGGGAGAGGGAGGAGCAAGTGCAAAGGCCATAAAACAGAACCTAATTTGGTGTTTGAGTAAAAAGCAAGAAGTACAGTTGGAGCCGAGTATGTGAGAGGACAGCAGCTCAGGCTGCGGCAGCTGTGATCACAGGGGCAGCAGACAATGGACTGTCCAATAGGCCTCTGGTTTTCACTCTGAGTAACTGAAAAGCCTTTGAAGGGTTTTGAAAACAGGGGTGATATGTTTGACTTCCATCTTAATAGGATTACTCTGGTTATTGTATTGTTAATACTGTCCTAGAAGTACTATATCAATGAAATTTGACAAGATTTAAAAAAAAGTAAGAAATATTGGGAAGGTAAAATTACCATTATTTTCAGCTTATGTTTTAAACATTAACAAAATCTCATGTATAAAAATAATAGCTAAATACCACTGTAAAAAGAAATGTACTACACTTACATAAAGAAAACTTTAAAATCCAAAGGGACATTTGTTCTTCCATTGCAAAAGAGATATAAATTCTCCCACAAAGTTAATCAATTCAGTTCATTCAATACCAATTAAAATACTAAAAAATGATCTTTATTTTGAAATTTGACCAATTATATTAATGTTCATCTGGAAAATGAAAGGCACTAAACCTAGAAATTCTGAAAAAGAAATGAAAGAGGGGAGATTAGCTCTACTAAACATTACACATATTATGAAGCTACAGTAGTTAAAACTGTATGATCAGAAAAGGATCACACAGCTCAACAGAACAAAAAAGAGTCTAGAAACAGACCTGAACATATATGGGAATTAAGTTTATGATAAAGGTATCAGTGGAGAAAAAAAAAAAAAGAGTTGTTCAATAAATGCATTTGGGAAAACTGGAAAACAGAATTATTTAGAAGAGCAAAAGACTGGAGATGAATGTCCATAGTTAGGACTGGTTACATAAATTATGATATATCCAGTTAATGGAATACTATGCTATAATGAACATTAGGCAGATTCGCATGTGCTGACAATGAGGGTGTCCAAATTCTGTTTCTTCTTGGAAACCAAATAGTTGGAATTATGAATAAAAGGGAATTAGCAAGCTTCAAAGAAGACATTCTAAGCCTTGGGGCTCATATGTTCTCTGAACTTTTTATTCTGAAAGGGCAAAGGTAATTTTGCTTATTTTCAGGTTCTTCAACTATATCCTATAAGTGATACCTGGAAAATTAGATGTCACTGAATAATGCAGTCTCCACTGACTAGAATTTAACTATTCAACTCTCAAACCTTCTGCATTTATAATGGCACCAGAGATGATAAGAGAAAATATTCATAACTAGGACTCTTAGGTGTTACAAATTCTTCAAGAAAGTAAAACTAAATTATGTTCTATTGTACTCTGCTTATAAAAGCAGGAGAATATGCTAAAACACATTACAAACACTTAAAAGGGGAAAGTTCGAAAGAAAAAGTTTTGTTTTTTTGTCTTTTTTTTTCCTGGCCAATCTACAGTTAACCAGAACAATCAACTAATGAAAATAATCTGTTTTCCAAGAAGTCTGGTAATTGAGTCCGGTATGGTAACTCATTGCTCATTTTAGTTTCAAGTTTATTCACTTCAAAATAACGGGCTTCCTTGTGTTTATTAAAATGTCCTAAAGGATTAAATGGTTAATACAGTTACTGTCATACTAAAAAATGTACCATACAGATTCCATACTAGTTATGTAACCCACAGTATCTAAGGAACTTCAGGCTGATCAAATCAGTTGGCAGAAAGAGGCAACAATCCGTTACTTTGTATAAACGATCCATTACTGTGACCTGTGTTAAACAAAACTGCATGCAAGGAAAAACTCTAAAAATACACGAGGAACTACAGGGTTACATTTGGTTGATCTATATCAATAATAAATTGAGAATTAAAGTGCACTCTGAAATCATGGGAATGTACTGAAACAATAAGGAAGTTCTAATGTGTACTCTGAAGGCATCATTGCCTCTCAATAATATAAGAAAACCAAAGATTGTTTATCACAACTAATAGTTGATGAAACTGGTTTTCCTCTCTTGCCTTTGGAGAGCAACAGTTATTACCTGTTGGGTGAAACTTATACTTTTCCTAGATACCATAACAATAATTTCAGTGAAATTTATAGTCCAAATATGATAGGTTAAAGAACAGTAATAAAAATTTCTTTTATTCATATAGACACCTACTGGCAATAAAATCACTGAGGTCAAGGAAGTATACCCAATTTTACAACACAGCTGTGCAGAAAAAGTTTCCAAGTCTGTGTACATGACAAAACGTTTTCTTATGTTACTGTCTCATTAAAGAAAGAATTTCTAGGCTGGCCAATTCATTCTACTCTAAGGAAACATTTTTATATATTTCACATTCTCATTTGAAATCTGAGTCACTTTTGATAATGAAGCACAATCATGTTTTCTTGACTAGTATGGGAAAGCAAATATACACAGTGGGACTTTTTATACAGGCTACGTTTGGGGAATTGGAGACAATATTTTGATGTTTATTTTTCCTGAATTTATTATTATTATTAATCATTTTCCAGAAAGGAAGTTAGGAAACAATTTGAAGTATAGCCATAAAGTAAGGGGTATGATGTTCAGGTGTGGTTTTTGTACAACCTGTTTCATTAAATAGGCATTTTATTTTTAAACAGAGTAAAATCTAAAAAATATCTTCAATACACTTATACTGTTCAGATAGCTTACTTTTCTGGGGTGCAGCAATTATGCCTATATGTTATGACTAAATGAAGCCATGATAAACAGTACTTCAACATCTTTGAAAGAATGGCATCACTGCTACTTTCCCTATTTGCTTATCAGCTGAGCCCACCTGCTGCAGTAATGGCAGGATACTTCCCTACTATAACAAGCTGAAAACAAGAAAACACAGCACATAGTTTTTCCTTTCGTATGACTGCCAACATTGTTAAGACATGTCAGAGAACATGCAATATAAACCAGGCAGCCTTCAAAGATAAAGCTGTTGGTAGTCAAAACGCAGACCTAGGAATAATCCTAGTTTAGTTTATCTCTTCTCCCCAAAAGGCCATGTTTTCCTCTCTTTAGGATGAGACTATTCAGCTTATTTAATCATATGCATTCAGTTTATAAACTGCAAATTCCATTCTATTTTAATGATCAAGAGCTTGCTTTTTGAGATCTTCTATTCTGTCTTAACAATTTCATACATTAGTAAGACAGGAATATGCCCCACAGTAGGGAACTGCTTGGAATAACAGTAGTAATGATAGCTTACTATCTTCTAGGAACTAGGCTGATGTACTTTATATACATAATCTCACTTAATATGCATAACAACCTCATCAAGTAAATGTCTTCATTCTATAGATGAGAAAAGTGAGGTTTAGCTACTAAGTGATAAAGACGAAGTATGGACCCAAGGAGGGTAACTTCAGAGCCCATGCCATTAACCATTAATTACACTGTATACTTGCAGACAAAAGAATTTCTTAATAATTATTATTGTTTGGTGACATACTTGCAAACAAAAGAATTTCGTAATAATTATTGTTTGGTGACATAATTCCCTGTGGTTTAAACAACTGCTACCATTATTGTTAGAGATAGGCCAATATTTCAATATTTACAAGTGTTTCAAATCATTCAGCTTCAGAAAGAACGTTAAATCCTAAGAAGGAAGATCCTTCAAAATTGATACTGAAAAAAAATTATGCCACTTCAATATGTTTTGCTTAAGATAGATGGCATTCATGAAACTGACCACTTTTACCATTTCCCATTCATGTGAATTATACTCAGATCTTCTGGGGCAGAGGTTTTTCTACACTTTAATTACCTGAATGTAAAAAAAAAAAGCCATTTCATGCATTTAATCTACATGTCAGGGTTGTTAATTACAAGGAACGCTGCATATTTGCAGAGATATTTGCATATGATTACAGTTAAATATTTGAAACATAGCTTCAAAATCTTCCTATAACCCATTCTTCTCAAGCTTCTGTCATTTTATACACTTCAGATTTATTTTATTTTGAAAGCAAAATGCTCTCCTCAGTTTAAAATCTCTTGTAATCTACTTCCTTTTGAGTCTTTCAGATTCAGAATCACTAAGAACTCCAACAGAAAATTAAGGAAGCTCAGCTGCTCTGGAGTGCAGCAATCTACTGCAGAGCAACTGTTATTCCGCATCGAACGGTGTTTTCCAGGCAGCCTCAGAATTCAGCGAATGGTGACAATAACAAACCCATCCTCACGTCTACAGCGCTGATATTCTCATGTAGCTACTATGGCCTTCGGCAACATCAGCTTTCTCTTGGTTAATAATGGCAAAGCTACACAGAATCTGAAAGAATAGCTTTGCTGATCAAAAAACTGTTATCTGGCAATTCCTTAGACTTGGAGCTGGAATACTCTGTGGGAGTCAGGAAGCAAGAAACATGAATTATTTGACAAGGGGGTTGGGACTTTTCTAAGTTAGAAACTCCAGTCTTTAAGAGCTTAAGCCACTTGAGAGGGAAGAGTCGTTCATTGGGTTTACTGATTGTTAGTTTGTTCATTTGTTCATTCATTAAAGATATATTGGCACCTACGATGCACCAGATGCTGTGGTGAGTGCTGGAGACGAAATGGTGAAAGAGCCTCTGCTTTTAGAGAACTTAGAGTCGAATGGGAGAGGTATCTACAGTAACGCACGATAGGTACCATGCTAAGGGAAATAAAGAGTACCATACAAACATATAAAATGGGCACGAGAAACCTCTTATTCATCGTGGCGTATGTCAGCTACAAATTGGCACTTGCCATCTACCTCTACATGGATTAAATCATGTGCTGCTGCAGCTGCTGACTTCCAACATCCCCTGAAAGGAGTTCAGGGTGGAGAGCAGAAATGAGGCACTCTGTGCTCTGGGAAAAACTGGCAGAACAGGTCTGCAGATAGTTAGGTATTTTCAGGAGCTGATTTTATGAGCCCAATTCTTGTATCTCCTCAAATCTAGAAAAGCACTAAAATCCTTCATGGTGATGTCTGCTCCTTGTGACTAGCAGTAACCTTCACGAGACTAGCAGAAACCTTCTGCAAAAAATATGTGCCTGATTGCATGTACTCGCCCGTCACCAAAATCACATGTATACTGACCTTCCCCCCTACCTCTTTGGAGCAGTTTCTCAGAGCTATCTGAGATGCTGTTTCCCGGACTATAGTCCTCATTTTGCCCCCAATAAAACTTAACTCACAACTCTCATGTTCTGCAATTTTTTTAAGTTGGCACCTAGGAACCTTTGAAAAGGGCCATGGAAAGAGAAATTGTTTGACAAACATTCACTGAATATCTACATAAGCAAAGTGCTGATGACAGACCTCAGGGTTATCCAGGGAAATCAGTAAAAAAGATTCTTCCCTGTTTAACTTTGCTGAAAGAAACTGTGAAATGTATATGCTTCAGTTCCACACACTAAAATACCACTTTCATACCTGTACGAAGACCAGGCAAAGTTATCCATCACAGGGCTTCAGACTAGGGAGAGTGAGACAATGAAAGGGCCCATGGCAGAGACACACACTGGGTGCAGGCCAAAGCACCAGACAACGAGGGATTTCTGCCACAGAAGCTGTCCCAGTAAACACTCCTAGCTTCTCAGAAGTCAAAAGCAAGGCACAAAGTACGGCAAAGTATGTCCCATTTTATCTGACAGCAGGCAAATCCAACAGTTAGGGAAGCTAAGACCCGTGAAATACAGATTAAAACTTGGGGAAAAAAGCAGTTAACTCACAACAAAAAGTTAGGCCCAAATAATTGAAGAAAGTCCATAAACCCTAATACCAGCTATGATAATGAAACAGGTAAGAATCTGTCCTCCTTTCAATTCAGGAAAAAATAAAGATGTATCAGAGATGTACATATCTTAACATATCTTTTCCCTCACAGGTCTCTGAAGGGGGTGCTTCCTCTCCCACTGTCACCCAGACGCACCAGCTCCCTGAGGGTAGCAACCCTCCTGGCGCTGCTATGATAACTCCTAGGCTTAGCCGAACACCGCACTCGCTCCTGAGTCTTACCTCCGCCTCGCTGGGATTCTGAGGCCTCGGCTTCTACAGAGCTCAGAGAGTGGCCAAATGCCCCTGGCGAGGCCCTACCTTCCCTAACAGGATTGGCCTGCATTCCCGAGAGCCTTTAAACATCTCTGCCAACTGTTACGCTGCACTTGACAGACAAATATGACAGTCACTAATTTATCAACTAAAAATGTCCCATGGTATCTGAAAATACTGTATGATGAAAATGGGAATCATATACTCTGTTACCAGTTCAAGTTTTAGCCACCAACTAAAAACATTCATTCAGCTCAAAGGACCATGATATATTTAACTTACTCTCAAGTAGTTCAGAAAGAAATATGATATATATATACATTTATATATACACACATATATACACACACACACATATATATATTATTTATATGTATGTGTACACACACACGCACACTTACTCTCCCTACCCCCCTCATATATATGTATGAGAGAGACAGAGAGAGCAGTAGGGGGCAGAAGAGGGAGAGCAAATAACAGGTAAGATGAGGTAAAATATTAACAACAGTCAATTGGGATCAAGTGTATATGGTGTTCTATGTACTATTCTTATTCTTGCAACTCTTCTGTAAGTTTTAAATTCTTTCCACATAAAGTATTAAAAAATAAAGTCCAGTCCACCACTGCCCTCTATCCCCCAGCCACGGCACTTCTAATCCCCGCATCTTGCTCCACTTTTTATCAAGGCAGTCTCACCTTTGAACGTATTAATTTTTATGTTTATTACCATCTCCCCTTAGCAGACTATGACCTCTGAAAGGTCAGGGCTTTTTTCCTGTTTTGATCATGGGTGCCTTCAAGTCCATACCAGGTGCTCAGTGACAGTGCAAGGACACAGCAAACTGAATAAATGAAAGCCAGGCTAAGGGGCAGGGTCTCCATGTTGACTGCCTCATCCAGTACCCCCAAGCAGCTCCTCCTCCGGAGCTGCACCTCGGGAATGGAGGTTTATCGTGTACAGAAGTTGAAGGCATAGGGAATGGCTGGGGAAAAGGGCCATCAATGGAAAGGAGGATTAAGTGAAAGCCCAACATGAATGCTGACACTCTCACAAGCAAACACCAGCCTCTTATGGTTCACTTAGATGATGCTGCTCTCAGGCAGAAGATCTGAAGATTTTAGGGGGAGAAACTGAATGGCTCTAGAGAAAAAACATACTAATAGTGACACTGGGAAACAACACCAAAAAAGAAAGTCAGGACCCCTGTCCCATGACCCTGCGGTGAAGCTGCCTAGCTGACAAGGCCCACTCCCCCACACAAACCTCCTAGGATTTCCAATGCTTCATTCCTTAAATGTGAATAGATAAAAAGGAATGTTAGACATCTGAGAAACCTTCTATTCTAGATCAACATAAGCAAAACGTGAAAAAGAAAATTCAGAATGAATAGAGACAGCGCAAGAATACAGCAAAACGCCCAAAATTTGCTTTCCTCAGAGACAGAGAGGGAGAGAGAAATACCCATGAATAAAAAGGACTGTACAAAAACGGAACAAGGAACAAGAAATTATCTTAGAAACTGTTTGTATGAAGGCTTGAAATAAAAAGTTTAATTAGATGAATTCCAAGATAAGGCTGGGGAAAATATCCATTTCTCATCGTATAGAACTTTAAAGGAGAAGAGAAAGATGAACAACGGAAAATGAAATAAATCAAGAGAATCTTTTCTGGAGGTTTAACACATGAATAATCAGAAAACAAGTAGAAAAAAATACGAGAAAAGTTTTCAGTACGTAAGGATGCCAGTTTCCAGATTAAAAAGGATAAACAGTCCAAGAAGTATCACCACAAAATATAATGGAGATAAAGTGAAGATTCCAAAACTGTCCAGAGAAAAAACAGGGCACATAAAGAACAAAAAACGCGAAATGGAATACTTCTCAGGGCAAAGCCTGAAGAATTGGAAGCTAGGCAGCAGTGGTAACGGTGGCCATGGGGTGTGGGCGTGGCAGGCTAGCCTACTGCAGAGCCATCTGCCTGCCAAGAACAATTAGAAAAGCTGGAAAAAGCATTTTTTTAAAGTCTCTTTGGAAGCATCAAAGGCAGAGGAGATTTGAAGGGCCAAAATTCTAGAGAAAAAGGAAACTTTGAGAGGTGTGCTGAAACAGTTCTTCTCAGTTATTTACCAATTTGCAAGCAATGGCTATAAGGCCAAGAAGCTGAACAGTTTCTGAAAATCTTCTGTGGCTCAAGGGTCAAAACTCGGGCGTTTGGTGCCCATTAAAGAGAAGGCACCTGGGCTCTCTGTGGGAACTACTAAAGGGTTACCCCTTAGAAGCAGTGACGAACCAGGCCTCACAAAGATAGTTTTGATTCAGTCCAATTCCTTTTCACATTAAAGTGATGGATCCTCACTATAACTGCTAGTCAAAAGCAAAGGTAAACCCTCTCTGGAGGAAGACAGAAGCCTCACATTGTCTTAATAATTTTTCGTATATAATGTCAGGTATTCAATTTAAAAAGAACCTTACCAAGCAGTGATGGTTTATTTTCGTTGTCAACTTGACCGGGCCATGGGATTAGCAGATATTTGGTCAAAAGTTATTCTGGGTGTGTCTGAGAGGATGTTTTGGATGAGATTAACATTGAATCAGTAGACCTAGTAAAGAAGATTGTCCTCCCCAGTGTTAGTGCACCTCATCCAATCAGTTGAAGGTCTGAATAAAACAGAAAGGTTGAGTAAGAGAGAATTCCTTCTGCTGACTGCCTTTGAGCTGGAACACCGTTTTTTTTTCCCTGCCTTTGGACTCCAACGGAAATACTGACTCTTCCTGGGTCTCGAGTTGGCCTGCTTTTGGACTAGAACTTACACCATCGACTCTCCTGGGTCTCCAGTTTACTGACTACAGATCTTGCCTTTGTCAGCCTCCATAACTGTGTTACCAATTCCTTATAGTTAGTCACTTTCTATGTATACACACATCCTATTGGTTCTGTTTCTCTGGAGAACCCTGACTAATATACAAACATACTGAGGGACAAGGCAACATGACCAAAAAACAAAGAAGGAAAAAGCAGAAAAGAAATGTAACTACAAGAGGCTTAGACACTAGAATTATCAGTTATGATTTTCATTTATTTTTATTTCAAATATGTCACCTCTGAATTTTATTTTTTAAGAGTAAAATTGTACTTCAAAAAATTGTTGACAGTACAAAGGAGAATAAAGTCAGACATGAACTTCAAAATAACAGTGATTAATACGATCAAGAAATTAAATGACAAGGGCTTCCCTGGTGGCGCAGTGGTTAAGAGTCTGCCTGCAATGCAGAGGACACAGGTTCGAGCCCTGCTCCAGGAGGATCCCACATGTCGCGGAGCAGCTTAGCCTGTGCGCCACAGCTACTAAGCCTGAGCTCTAGAGCCCGCAAGCCAGAACTACTGAGCCCGCGTGCCAGAACTACTGAAGCCTGTGCGCCTAGAGCCCGTGCTCCGCAACAAGAGAAGCCACTGCAGTGAGAAGCCCACGCACCACAGCAGAGTAGCCCCCGCTCACTGCAACTAGAGAAAGCCCATGCACAGCAACGAAGATGCAACGCAGCCAAAAATAAATTAATTAATTAAAAAAAAGAAATTAAATGATGAGAGGTAGAATTTTAGGAAATGGTTAACTATAATAATAATAAAATGGAAATTCTATAAGCAAAAAATAGAATGAATGAAATTGAGAATTCAACAGATGGGTTTAAAAGGAGTTTATACATAGAAGAAGTGAGGGTTAGTGAACTGGAAAATAGGACAGAATAACCAGATTGAAGCAGGGAGAGAAAAAAGAGTTATTGTGTGAAAGTTACACCTTAATTTTAAAAAAGAAAAGCTCAGGGCTTCCCTGGTGGCGCAGTGGTTGAGAGTCCACCTGCCGATGCAGGGGACACGGGTTTGTGCCCCGGTCCGGGAAGATCCCACATGCCGCGGAGTGGCTGGGCCCGTGAGCCATGGCCGCTGAGCCTGTGAGTCCAGAGCCTGTGCTCCGCAACGGGAGAGGCCACAACAGTGAGAGGCCCGCGTACCGCAAAAAAAAAAAAAAAAAAAAGCTCAGCGATCTAATAGGGAGAATCAAATAAATATGCAATGCCTGTAATACAAGGTAGAATTTTGAGAAAAAGGGTTATAAGGGAAGGACAGTAAAAACTGGGAAGAATCAGGAAAGAGCTCACACAGAAGTTTGCACTGAGATGACTTGAAAAGGTGGATAGACGCCATCTGTTAGGTGGTGGTAGGAAAAACAGAAAGGAAGTGGACGACAAGAAATAATAATATTTAGGAGGAGTACTAGGTATGTACAGGGCAGGTGTAGGGACTACGACCGAAGGGTACAAGTTGAGGCCATCTCCCTCAGAGGACCTTGAGGAGAGCTCCCCTGGCACCCAGATAATCAGAATCGTCCCTAAGATTTTATGAAATCACTTCTGAATCACTTTCAATCAACATTTGTGTAATATTACTGAAGTCCTAGAACCTTTCTCCTCTGCAATAGGAACAAGAAACTCCTCAGCATTTTTCTGAAGGTAGTACGTTCAGAAAGAGGAAAAGCCTGAATCTCTAACACTCAGTTTGGCTTATACAGAAGTTCCCACAACTATACTGGTGAGGAGATAAAATTGTTGAAATGGAGTTTCTGGACTGTCTACAGACTTCATTCATGCATGTTTCCTCTGGTCTCTGTATGACTGATAATGGGAAGTGATTTATTGTCTGGTTTCCTAGGAACAGGTTGTCAGAAATGATGCTGGCTTCAGTCTTTATCCATTTGTCAATATACCTCCCTGATACCTGATAATCTGGCTTCTTCCCAACCAAATACAATGGCTCTGAACTGGCTCGGAATGTAAGGTCTCAAAGCAACCACATTTCATTCTTGTGAAGCATCTTTCATTTAGTGCCTGCTAGGCTTTTTCCACTTCAGGGAATTTTTTGTGGCCTACATTGCATATTGTTCACAGATTTTCCATACTAGCAAGAAGGGAGGGTAGAACAGCCTCATGCACACAGGGTAACCGTGTTAGAGAGTCTTTTCCTTCCTTAAAGATCATATTCATAGTTCTCATCTCCACAAACTGATAGGCCTGAAAAGAATCTTCTGGCTGGAATCAACAATAGCCACAAAAAAACAATTTCACAGAATTCTGCTCATCTGTTTCTACTTTCTTCTATGTTATCCCTTTTCTGACTGCTATGCTCCGTCCACTGAGGCTCTGAGAATCTGCTCTTCTGTGAACATCCAGTTCATTGGCTGAACAAGGTCTAAATGTAGCAAGGCACAAGCTATAGTTTTCAGACCTGTATCCATCCAACTGCCAGGGTATTCACAAATACAACATCTCTGCCTTAGCATGGGCCACTCACTCACTCACACCCCAGACCCTCTTGAAGTCCTAGCCACTATGAAACTTGTAGTCCAATGAGATCTGAATAAGGTCTGCTTCACCCTAGCAGTAGGATGAATGATGATGCTAATCCCAACCTGTGGGTTTTTTTTGTTTGTTTTATTGTTGTTTTTTTTTTGCGGTACGCGGGCCTCTCACTGTTGTGGCCTCTCCCGTTGCGGAGCACAGGCTCCGGACGCGCAGGCTCAGCAGCCATGGCTCACGGGCCCAGCCGCTCCGCGGCATGTGGGATCTTCCCAGACCGGGTCATGAACCTGTGTCCCCCGCATCGGCAGGCGGACTCTCAATCCCTGCGCCACCAGGGAAGCCCCAACCTGTGGTTTTGTTATCACATTCAAATAACAATCGTGAGGCAGGCCATCAAAATATATACCTAACGACAACCCAAATTATTTTGTGAAGTGGGGGAAGGCAGGGTTTATAAAGAATTGCAAGGAAGGGGAAAAGCCTCGCTAATTGAGTAGAGAAGGATGAGTTAAAAGGCTAGGATGGCTGCTACTGCCAAAGATGCTGCTACAGACCAAGGGCCACTGCTGGTCTCAGGGGTGGGTTTTCCTGCAGAGAAACCGTGAAGCTGACATTACATTACCCTTTTACTTTCCCCTTGTGATTGTTGTCTCTTGCTGTGTAACAAGTTACTGAAAACTTTATCTCTCCTGAACCAACTTTCTGTTATGAAGTCATAAAATCAAACTGCTTTTTAAAAAAGGAAAGAAAATACATAACCATTAAATCATTATAAAAATATATGCCATTAAAAGAAATTTTAAGGACAAAAAATAAATAGAAAAAAATCACTCCAAAACTCACCACTCAAACATAACCACTGTATTCATTTTGGTCATTTTATTTTCAAGCTTTTAAATGTATGTTTTCTTTGACATATAGTTGTACTCTATATTCTCTTTATATTTTAACATCCTTAATATTCTACAATTAACTTTCACGTATTACAATGTCTTTTGAAAATATAATTTTAATAGTTGCAAATTCCATATTCAAACTTTCCTTTAGAGTTGGACATTAGGATGTTTACAATTTTTTGATATAATAAATAATGTTTGTACACAAATGTGTTCTTTATTTTTGAGATTAGTTTCTTAATATAGATTCCAAAGAAAAGAATTAGTAGGTTCAGGGCTTCCCTGGTGGCGCAGTGGTTGAGAGTCCGCCTGCCGATGCAGCGGACACGGGTTCGTGCCCTGGTCCGGGAGGATCCCACCGCGGAGCGGCTGGGCCCATGAGCCATGGCTGCTGGGCCTGAGTGTCCGGAGCCTGTGCTCCGCAACGGGAGAGGCCACAACAGTGAGAGGCCCGCGTACCGCAAAAAAAAAAAGAGAATCAGTAGGTTCAAAGGCTATGAACACTTTCTATAGGAACTTTTTTTTTTCTGGTAACACATGGTCATTGTAAAAGAGTAGAAACAATGTAGAGTCTCCACCTCCTACATATACCCTTACCTCTAACCCCCAGAGATAACCACTGTAAGCCACCTGGTATTCACCTGTTCAGACTTCCTAAAAATGCATAAAGAAGTATACACATACAACACTGAACTTTTTCAGTTAATAGGCAGACATTATTAACTACTACCAGACACTAGTTTATTAAGCACTGTGTCATACATTGTGCTAAGTACACATTTTTTGAGAGCCTTTATTATCTAGCTCTTCTTCAGTGAATTATCTGTTCATGTCCTTTGCATCTTTATCTGAGAAGCTGCTGTTCTTTTTACTGATGTCCACAAATTCTTTATAATAAGAAATTAACTTTTAGCCTAGTGGCTAAGAACATGGACTTTGGAGCCAAACAAATGTGGATTCAAATCCCTGCACAGCCCCTTATTAGCTGTCTAGTTGAACAAGTTACTTCTGTCCTTCTAAGTCTCAGTTTCCTCATGCATAAAATGGGAAAAGAATAACCCCCTTCAAGAGCTGTTGAAAGAATAAGGTCCTTAAATTATAATTATAGTAATATAATAAATAATAATTATAGTAAAATAGTTAATAATAATTTAACCTTTAATTATGCTAAATATCTATAAGGGAATTAAGTATCTTAAATACACCCTAATAAATAATAGTGCAAAAACATCCCACATTTTCCTTTTTTTCTTATTAAATAAAAACAAAATTGAAAGGGGTATTGCATTATCCTCTCTGGTCTAAGCATGAAAACTCAAGGAGCAAATTAATTACTTTTAAAATCATGAACTCTTACATCAAATTTCTTTGTAACAAATTATTCTCAGACCCATTGGTACTTCTTTAAACAATTTCACATTCTGTTTTAATAGGCTACTTGTTGTTTTATAAAAGCAATTCGTGGTAAGTATGTTATATCTCTCTGGATACTACAGCAATCCTCAAAGGCACATTTACTTTTTTTTACTGCTTTTCCTATCTTCCTGAAATTTACAAATATATTAACTTTTATAATTGGAAAGAAAAGCCTCTAATTTAAAGAAAGATCTCACAAACCAATTGTAAAAAGACATTCTGGGGACTAAGAAAATCTGAATATGAACTGTATTAGACAATATTAAAGAATTACCATTAATTTTGCTAGGTGTGATAATGACATGGTAAGTTATATAAGAAAAAGTCCTTTTTAAAAGATGCACAATGAAGTTTTTAAGGGTGAAATATTATGAGGGCTGTAATTTACTTGAAGACATAAACCTTAAACTGCTTAAACACCTCTCCCAGGCTATACCTAAGCTTCACCCTTACAAGCTGGGGCACCAGTGATCAGCCAGAAGTCCACTTCTGTCATCAGGAGAATATTCTTAAAATTTGTTACAATGCCACATACACAACTACTTCAGTGCCTAAACACAAAAATACTGACACTGGAGTTTGCTGGAATGCAGAGGGCCCTTAACGAAACTTAAGATTAAGAACTTGCCCATAAAAGAGCAGGGCTTAAATCAGCTTCCACTGACAGACCTCTGCTACCTTGTTGCTTAAATCTTGGATCTTAAGACTTCAAAGAAATGAGAATGAAATATATGGTCCCATCCCAGGCTTGAATTATGGAAATGAGAAAATACGTCTTGGTAGTGCTGTTTCCCTATATCAACATCTTTACTCAAGGGGGCTCACTGTGCTTGTGGTAAGGTCATAGGTGCAAAGAGCTAGAATACATGAAACACAGAAAAGAAGATCTTTCTTTTAGAGAACTTGATAAGTATTCCTCCTGCTTCCAAGGAATGATATGAGAAGACAGAGATGACATGTATGGAAAGACCGAGGACAGATTTAATTGTCCATAACATCTCAGAATATTCTACGTTCCAAGCTTTTGGAAAAAGTTCTAGTTCTCAAACTAGAGCATGCATCAGAATCACCTAGAGTACTTGCTAAAACACTGACTGGTGAGTCTCAGCCCTAGAGTTTGATTCTTAAGTCTGGGTGGGGTCCAATAATTTGTGTTTCTAACAGGATCCCAGGTGATGCTGATACTGGTTTGAGAACTACTGGCTCAGATATATGAATCAAATACCTTATGTCATCAAGTATACTCTACTCACAACTACTCCTGGGCGAGGAAGAGGTGGTGATAAAATACGTTTAGGCAGTTAATGTAAGGCTTTCTCTGGCTAGTAGCCACTTCACATCATTTGTCCTACCTGTCCCTTTAAACACATCTCACTAACTCCCAATATATACTGAACCTTTGAGAGCATGGGGGGAATTTTCCATATCTAACAGTCTACTACGGATACACATATATTAAAATGGCTCAATATTTAAATCTGAAAAGTGTTCAGAAATTCTCAGATGAAATGCATTAGATAAAGTACTAAGTATTAACATGCATGAAGAACGTTCTATTATAAACCACTGTTTTCATTTTCTTGCAGCTTTCCAAAAAATTAGCCCTTTGTGGTGAAATTTTCCATGCTTGGTTTCAGCCCAAAGGTGATTTTTTTTTTTTTGCAAAGTTTGAGAAAAATATATTAAATAGTTTTTGAGTTATGAAAAATGAAAAAGCCCACACAATTTTTCCACTTTCAAAGCAATTTCAGGATCTTTCTTTAATATGCAGATAACTAAAAAATGGCTGAAGTTGAAAAGTTGAAACTTTCCATGTGTCTAGTTTTCAATAAGGTAGTCTGTGGGTAATTCAGAAAAGATAATGTGTTTGTGTGTACACATAAACAGATAACATATATATAAATAAATGCATAAGTGATTAGAAAAATAGCATTTCATCATATTCAGTACAAACTTTCCTCAGAATAGGGGATTTGTTGTTTTCTGAAATGAAGAGTCTTTCACAAACCAGAGTAGTTGTCAACTGCCTGACCCCTGTGGTTTTCACACACTGGGGTTCACTAATGGGTTATGCAGACACAACTGTAGACTATTGTGCACTGTGTTTGCAGAATCTTCCAGTTCCCTTCACATTCTAATCTTCCTTCTGCCCCAGCTCAATTCTAGGATTCTGATTCACTGTCTTCGGAGTTTAATTTCTGCCCTTGGTCCATACCTCACTACCAGCTCCCTTGATCTTCTATGCTCCAGACACTCAAGACATGTTCTCGTTTCTCCCAATTCTCTCTGACCTCCCCCGAAAGCATTCACTCATAACTGCTAAAACCCTCCTTGTGTATCCAAAGACCTCAGTTCTTAAAGAAATAACAGTAGAAACCTTAAGTTTAGGTTAAATAGGTTTTGATGGTTTGTTGAAGTAACTTGCTCTAATTATTTATAATCGTAACCTTCGTAACTAACTCACCTGAAGGCTGATGATGGAAAAGTTAGAGAACAGAATAGAGAGTCCTAGTTCTGCCATTTACTTAGCTAACTGACATATGGATAAGACACATAACTCCTTGGAACTTCGGTTTCATCTGTAAAGTGGGAAAAAATTAGGTTGTTAAATAACCTTGTTACATATGAACATGTTTTATAAATTTCAAATGCATGTATAACTGTTAGTAATGACAATAACCTCAATTTTTAACTGTTTCAGGTTTCTGGGCTCAAATGAAGAACCAAGTATAAGGCACCAAAACACCTTTGCAAGGATGTGAAGATTAAGAAAAATCCAATTTTCCTGGTTTTCAAGTGTGCAGGCTTAAAGGACAAAGAGAAGGAAATCTGCTCCGATAAACATTTCTATTTCTTTTTCATTTTCAGCATCTCTCTCTCTGCATGGGTTATTCCCCCCAGCGTATGCTAAATTCTCTCCCACTTACAGGGAAAAGATGTTCCCTTGACCAGCTTCTTCCTTAAGTTATCTTCTTGTCTTCTCCCCTTCACTGGCCAATTCCTGGATCACCTAACTTCCTGCAAGCTCCTTCTCCCATTATTTCACTAAAAATGTTCTCTTCCAGGCCATTAATGGCCTTCCGATCACCAATACCTGTTGGCAGACCTGGTTATGTGACTTGCTGTGTCCAATGCAGTATGAGGAGTGACAAACGTCACTTCTTCCAGGCAGAGGTTTTAAAATGCTGCATGTAGTTCACTACTTCCTTTTTATTCTCTGCCACGAGACTGGAATATTCCAGATAGAAGCTATTCCATCAGTCTGGATTCTGGAATAAGAGTGCATGGAGAGAACTACACAAGGGCAGCCTACCCTTAAAGGACTTATATCATGAGCGATAAACAAATCTTTGTCGTTAAAAGCCACAGACACTGTGTTACCATGGCACCGTCTACCGCATCTTGACTAATCCACTAGTTGCAATCCACTGAAGTGAATTCAGGACCCACCAATAGAGTGCAGTCAACAGCATGGAAAATTATTATACCTTTTGCCTTTTTCTCTGCTTCCTCCTCTTCATCCTCCTTTCCACCAAATAAAGTCACTCCCCTAATATACATCTATGACCTGTTTCTTTTCTCTCAACAATTTCCCTGGGCAAATCCCATATACTGTCTTCATTATTTCTCATTTGGACTAGCAAACTTGCCTATCACTTGGTTGTTCACTTTTTACTCTATACTCTCTCTCCATTTTATTTTCCTTTTTTTTTTTTTGCGGTACGCGGGCCTCTCACTGTTGTGGCCTCTCCTGTTGCGGAGCACAGGCTCCGGACGCGCAGGCTCAGTGGCCATGGCTCATGGGCCCAGCTGCTCCGCGGCATGTGGGATCTTCCCGGACCGGGGCACGAACTCGTGTCCCCGACATCGGCAGGCGGACTCTCAACCACTGCGCCACCAGGGAAGCCCTTATTTTCCTTTTCAATGAGACATTAATTTACCCAATGAATGACTATTATTATCACAGATCCTTCAGTGGCTCCTTGCTGTCCAGAAGACAGAGTGCAAACTCTCTTGCCTTTCCACTCTATCAGCCTAGGTTCTGCTATCCCACTGCTCCCTTCACACACACTGTGCTGCATCGAAATCCAACCACCCACTGCTCTCTTCATGTGCCCAGTGGTAAAGCCCATTTCTCCTCTTCATACATTTCCTACTGCTTAGAAGGCATAGCAACCCCCACCCCCCCAAAAAACCCCATCAAATTCTGCTTATAAATACTTCTAAATACTGACTCATCCTTCCTCTGTTCAAATACCAGCTCTTTAATGATGCTTTTTTTGATCTTCCCAGTTAGAAGCCATATCTCTTTTTAAAACACTCAGAGCCTCATGGTACTTCCTCATTTTGCCTTTGGCTTCTTATCAATTAATCTAGGGACAGGACTCTGACAACAGTTACTGTGACAAATGAATTATCTCCTATTCTTCCCTCACCTCCAGATTATCTTGATTGTTGAACACAACTTAGTGACGTCATATAAATGTTTCTCACAAGCATGTCTAACTTTGCAGATACGCAGGTTCATCAGAATAGTGTAAGTACACCACAGGCTCAATGATCTCATTACTTCCAGAATATTTGAATCTATTTTTTTCCTAATTTAGATGAGATGTACTCCTGACTCAACACATACATGATCTAACATACAATTTTGACTCTTTTGGTAAAGTTTTTCAAGCTTCTCAGCTGTACTTGTGGTGTGTTTCGAGTCTCTAAAATTCTGAGTATGTACAACACCACTGGGGATCCCAAAAGAAACAAAAGGAAGTTTTTTTTTTATTGCTCTGAACAATAACAAAATCCATTTACTTAATTTTATCAATTTTACTCTCATATCTTCATTTAAGACGTGTTCATATCTTCATTTAAGACGTGTTCATTATCTCATATCTTCATTTAAGACGTGTTATCTGTTTTCTCTATCTGCAGCAAATTAGTAGCAACAAAGTGTAAGTAGGGAAGAGAAATGTCACCTAACACTAGGAGAGGAGATGGAAAAACTATAAAATAAACAGACATGAGAATTCTTTTTAACGAAGCACTATCACCTAAGAAATTTCAGGACATAGGCAAAATCCCTTTAATTGTATTTTACCGTAGTATAGTAACAGTATCAAAATGATGTCCTTGAATCATTAGGGAAAAATTCTTCCATAATCAACCTACATTGTCGAAGAAGGCAGATAAGTAAAAAATATATTTTAGACAAATTTTTACCCAACTGGATAAAATAGTCTCGGGCTTAAAGGAGTCAGTTTAAGTAATCTGGAAATTTCATTTAGGGAGAAGATATTTTTGCCAACCAGACAGACAAAGGAAGGTCTATGTTATTGTGCATCTTCCCGAAGGAAGTCCGAATAACATAAAAAATTAAGTTTTGAAGGATCTGATACCCCTGGAAGGGGAGGAAGTATTATCATTAAATGCCATATAAATTCTTAGAGGAAAATAATAGTTAAGTTACTTGAATTTCACTTCATGACTTAGTGCAGTGCTCAGTTAGGAACTGAGGGCTGTCACAACTACTGAAGCCCGTGCTCCGCAACGGAAGAAGCCACCGTGGTGAGAAGCCCGTGCACCACAACGAAGAGTGGCCCCCACTCGCCACAACTAGAGACGGCCCGCACGCAGCAACGAAGACCCAATGCAGCCTAAAGTAAATAAATTTATTTAAAAAAAAAAAAAGAATTGAGGGTTTCAACGCCCAACCTTGAACTTTATGCAATTTATTGGCAAAATCAGATGGCACATTTTAAACATATAGAGGATTGATGTTGAAGGAAAGAAGATTCTAGATAGTGGGGGTAAGATGATTACTTTTTTATTCCCATGTCACCCCATCTGCCCCCAATTGCTAGAACAGTATTCATGGAGTCTCCTACTCCCTGAGCTGCAATGTAATGAGTCATGTGGAGCTAGCTGTGAACACTCCAGGAACACGCCATACTATCTGGAGTCTCTGCCATCATCCAAAGGTTGAGAGAACCATCAGATATCTTTGTAGACTGTCTTTATATCCACAGCTAACATAACCATACCCCACCCCTAGATTAAGACAGAGCCTTGGCTGGATCCTGGCAAGGCACTTTTCTCTCAGTTTCTGCCTATAAAATTAAAGATGAGACTAGACTGTCTCTAAAAATCCTATGAATCTGAAATTGTGTTTATTATTTTAAGTCATGACAGTACTATTTAACAATCTTCCGATTATCTATTTTCTTAAGTTTCTTTTTTAAGTTCTTTATTCTGGACACTACTGTCAAAATATATGAAGACTTTCTATAATTCTATGTACCAAATTTGCTTAAAGAAACAAACAAAATTTTTAATACCAGATTTTTAAGAGTCAATTATTTTCTTCAGAATATGAAAAAATAGGTCAGACATTATGTCTAAAATACGCAGTAAGTCTCTTAAAATAATTTTAAGACCAAAGTTTCCTATAATTAGTTACAAAAATATTATAAAGAATTAAACCAAAATAAAACCAAATAAACCAGGTACTAAACTACACATATGTCCTTAAAATCTTATAGGAGTCAAATATTCCAGTAAAAATAACAGAGAGATGGAAACACAAGTTTCTTATTATCACACTTCATATGTTGTAAAACATAACAGCTAACTTATTTTTGGCAAAATGATTAGGGATTGCAACACTCTGGCTAATACAAACTTATTTGATTGTCAAATGCATCTTAAATGGAGTATGTCATGCTAACTTCAGGCATGCAGGCACTGTGCCATCTTAGAGTAGCCCAGAGACACTGAAATTTCAACACTTCAGCAGGGGTCACACCACCAATATTAACTGGGCCAGGTGTTTAAGCCGGGCGGCGGGGGGAGGGCGGCGTGGACTTCAATAATGTAGTTAACTGAAACCAGATAAAGCTTTTGAATAATAAAAAAATCATACAGATGTTCACCCTCCTCCCCGGGTAACCTTTGTGGACAATTTATTATATGCGTTATTTTCTAGAGTACACCCTTTTTAAGAAAACACACTTTCTCATGTCTCTCTGAAAACTCTATAATCACAGTATGACTTATGTCTTCACAATTAGACAAGGTTAAGCTCATGTTTCATCTGCCTTTTTCCTTTTCACCACTATTCCTGCCTTAATTAGAAAGTTATAGAGCTGAGGAAGCTATAAGAAGCTACATTAACCTTAAGATGCATTGTACTTCTTTCCCAACAGACGCTGTGAACACGAGCCAAAAAAGAGAGATGGGTTCAAAACAAATGTGTTGAACAACTGTTTTCAAGTATGCATAAGAGAAATTACACATTACATGCAGAATGGATGTGGAGCAAACAAACAAAAACCAAAAGGAAAGATCTCTGATTAAGTTAACAAACTGAAAGACTCAAATGGTTACTTTCTTCCCTATGTTTAGAGTAGTGTATTTGTCAGGGTTCTCAAGAGAAACAGACTATATATACGGATATAGATAAAAGGACACTTACTATAGTAATTGGCTCACACAATTATAGAGGCCAAGAAGTCCCACACAACATGCCATCTGCAAGATGGAAACCAGGAAAGCCAGTTGTATAATTCAGTCTGAGTTCGAAGGACTGAGAACCAGGGGAACAGATGATGCCGAAGGCTTGAGAACCTGGAACTCCACTGTCAGAGGGCATGAAAAGATGGCTGACTCAGCTCAAGAAGAGAGAAAGAATTTGCCCTTCCTGGGACTTTTTGTTCTATTTGGACCGTCAACAGATTGGATGATGCCCGCCCACAATGGTGAGGGCAGATCCTTTTTACTCAGTCCAATTCAAACGCTAATTTCCTCCAGAAAAGTACTCACAGACACACTTAGAAATGTTTTACCAGCTATCTGAGTATCCCTTAGCCCAATCAACTTGACATGTAAAATTAACCATCACAAATAATAATGTTATTATTATTTCAAACATGCAAGTACTCTTTTTAAAACACCTGGAACAACTAATAGCCAAAAATTATATGTCATATCAGTTTGCAACATTTTATTTGACAGGACCAAGTTACTTCCTACACCAGTAAATACATTCAGTATTTTAACTTATATATTGATATATACCTATATATCTACATGCTTGATGGTACATCACACAAGTGAAGTCCTAACTGTAGTAGTGGTGGGGTAGGCAGCCTCTGACATGGCCCTCAGTGATCCTCACCTTCTAATATTCATGCTCTAGTGTAATCCCCTCCCCTTTAGTTTGGGCTGGAGCCAGTGATTTGCTTCTAACAAAGAGAATACTGTAAAAGTAATGAGATATCATTTCTGTAATTGGGTTACAGTCTGTGACTTCCATCTTGCCAGCAGACTCTTTCTCTGGCTCTCCTCCCAGACTTGCTCTCATGGGGCGAGTTAGAAAGGCCCACATTCTAAGGAACTGAGGGTGGCCTCCACCCAACTGCCAGTGATGAATCAAGGCCCTCCTCCGTCCAACAACCCTTGAGGGAGTGAATTGAGGCAGATCCTCCTCAATTCAGATCTTCACATGAGACCACAGCCCTGAAAGACACTTTGATTACGGTCTTGTGAGATACCCTGAACCACAGAACCTAGCTAAGCTGTGACCAGTCCCAGGTCCACAGAAACTGTGAGAGAATAAATGTGTATTGTTTTATGCTGTTAAGTTTTGAGGTAACTTGTTACACAGCTGTAGATTACTAACACAGTAGTTAACCTACTTACTGAGTCATTTCCATTATAATAATAATAGCTAACACTTATATGGAACTTTTAAGTTCTAGGCACCATTCTTAATTCTTTATATAATTCCTCACAAAAATCCTCTGAAGAACATATTACTATCCCCCTTTTACAGATGAGGAAACAAAGGTACAGAGACTCAATAACTTGCCCAAGGTCACCAAGACAAAATATGACAGCAAGTATCTGAACGTAGGTGTCTTGTTTCTAGAGTGAGGACTTGTGGCAACTGTGCAAAGAGAACCGCTAAGGGCTAAGACTGGACACTATGAAAACAGTAACCTCATAACGTGGTACCAGAGGAGCTTTAGAGGCACAACAGAGATTAGAAGCCATGCAAAATGCTAAAAACAAAAAAAAAATGCTAAAAGGAAAGCCCGTTTTCTTATTAAGATGCCTTACCTAGGGGGAAAAGAACCAGAGTAGAAGCAATAATATAGTGAATGGAATGCAATCTAGAATTTATTGAATTCACACTTAGAAATGAAAAATATACTTTCTGATACCCAATGTAAGAAATTAACAGCCTCCATTTGGTATTAAAAACCACACCCAAGGAGGCTATAGTTGTACTTTTCCCAAAGGCAATTAATTATAAGTAAGAAGTAAGTGTGTCAAGCTGGCGGGGAAAGAAGCAAATTCCTTGTGAGCTCCAAGACTCCACTGAAGATATTTTACCACATGGAGTGAGAAAAGTCAATATCCCGGGATAGGGAGATTCCAGGAAGGAATCACTTCCTATCTTGTATTCAGATTACCAGGTTAAATAGCACTCCTTCATGATCTCACACACCCTCTATTTACATAAGAAGTAGGTATCACACCTATGGGTTAGTCTGTGTCCTCCCTTAGACTTCAGGCTCTCTTACCTCAAAGACTATTTTATTCACTGGGATGTCTTCAAAACACAGCACAAGGCCTGATACATGGCAAGTGCTTAATATAAGTTTGTTGAATGAAGAAATAATTTATGCTGTGAATCACATTCATTTAATGGGTCATTTCAATGGTATATGTCAGTGAAAGTATGAGGTTTTGTTTTGTTTTGAAGTGTTGTATAGTTCACTAGCTTTCCTGGCACTTTAAATAGGTCTTTTTTTTTTTTTTTTTTTGCGGTACGCGGGCCTCTCACTGTTGCGGCCTCTCCCATTGCAGAGCACAGGCTCCAGACGCGCAGGCTCAGCGGCCATGGCTCACGGGCCCAGCCGCTCCACGGTATGTGGGATCTTCCCAGACCGAAGCACGAACCCGTGTCTCCTGCATCGGCAGGCGGACTCTCAACCACTGCGCCACCAGGGAAGCCCCTTAAATAGGTCTTTATATCTCCAGTGTCTCACTTAATATCTGGCACATAGTGGCACCCAGTAAGTATTTGTGAATGAATGAATGAATGAATAAATGAGTGTCTCAAAAAGGCTGCCAAGCTATAGAACAGATAAGGATTCAGACTTATGACTAAATAAAGATTTAATGTTCCTTAAGAATAACTGTTTGCCTATCAACAATGGTGATAATAATAATTTTTCTTCCTTTTGAGAGGAGGCATGAATATTTGCATAATACTCTCCCTAGACAAGATTATTGCCTCAGCCCTAGTTGGTGACTGCTTTTAAATATTCCTTTACAGGGACTTCCCTGCTGGCCCAGTGATTGAGAATCTATCTTGCAATGCAGGGGACGCTGGTTTGATCCCTAATCAGGGAGCTAAGAGCCCACATGTTGCGAAGCAAATAAGCCCACGTGCCACAACTAGAGAGAAGCCTGCACACCGCAACGAAGAGCCTGCGTGCTGCAACTAAGACCCAATACAGCCAAAAAATAAATAAATAAATATAAAAAAAGAAATATTCCTTTACCAAAGACAGCAAGTTGTATGTAATTTAAGAACTCCAGATAACCCTAGATTAAAAAGCATTTGTTCAAATAAAATACTGTAAATTAACTATACTTCAATTTAAAAAGAAGAGGCATTTATTCAGAAAATTCCCACCTCCTTCAGCGTTATTTTTTGAAACATTATGGGAAATGTATGAACATACACTCACACAGGCCCACAGTAATATAGAGATAAGGATAAAGGCAGCTAACAAGTATCCCTCTCTGTGTTTTATTTATCAATTCAATACGAGACAAAAAAGCAAAGGAAATCTGAGAGGATTTGTGCGAGTGCACAATCGAGCACCGACAGTCCCCTCCTGAGGCGTACTTACTGGGAGCTCAGGGGCATGCTTCAGAACCTGAAGGGAGAAATAGCAGCCTATGGAATGGCCAATGACCACAAGTTTCATTTCCTTTGGCACATGAGTTCTCAGGAAAGCTAGCTTGTGTTCTACTTGACCACGGAGTCCATAGATGTCCTTAATTTCTTGAGCATTTGGATCTAAAATAAAAAATATAAGTTATGTTTTCATTCAATAAGTGAAAGCAATCACTTCACTGGGGAAAATATCTAAAAAAAAAACAAACCAATAATAATAGCAGTTGCTATCATTTATTGAAAGCCTACCATGTGCAAGCCACAGTGTTGGCACTTTATTTAAATTATATCTTCACAACAACCCTGGAAAGGAAGTATTCCTATCTTCATTTTATAGATGAAAATCCCAAAGCTCACGGACGTTAGGTGATAGATTGGCAGTTACATACCTGTTAAGTGCGACAGGTGAGATTCAAACCCAGGTGTCTGTCCTCAAAGCCCATGAACTCTCAACTATTCCATCAACTACTACAGTTTAGGCCACTGGTTCTCAAACTTGAGTATGCATCAGAATTCTCTGTAAGGCTTGGTGAAACACTCATTGCTAGGCCTCACCATCAGAGTCTCTGATCCAGTGGGTCTGGGCTGGAGCCCGAAAATTTACACTTCTAAGCCTCCAGAAGATGCTGATATTGCTGGTCCCAGGACCACACATTGAGAACCACTGGTTAGGCTAGGTTACATGATTAATATATAACCAAGAAAATCCATGACACTGCTTCATTATTTTAGATAATCTTTGTTTAAAGAAGTCAAGACTGAAGGCATAAGTAGAAACGTTTTAAACTGTTCCTTTTAACCAGCACAGTCCTGACCTGAAATATCCTTTCTTCCTTTCACAAATGAACGTCTTTAAGATTCTTCAAGACCTACTCAAAACTTTATCTAGCTAATCTTCAAGAAAAATGAATGAGCCTTCCTTTGTGTTTAACTAGTATTCACTTCTTATTATAGCACTTTATCATATTTGTATAACTGTCTGTTTCCTCCCTGAGACTGCGAGCTCCTTGAAGGCAAGGTCCATCTTTCATTTCTGTGTCCTCTGTGACTAGCACCCAGTAAATATTATTGTTGAATGAAAATATGAAATGACTAGACAATCTGAGGATGCTGCCAGCTCCAATATTCTATGAGCAGAGAAAACTTCAATAGGCTTTCCCTATGAACATATATACAACCCCAATGACAGGGTGTAATATTTCAAGATATCACAAGGTAGTCAATTGCCTTCAAGGTACTGACGCAAACTATAACAAAGGTACCCAAAACTCATTAGGAAGAACTGCTCTTCAGTTTTATCTGTACATGCTGGTTTTTCTTCTTTCAGTGCTCAGCTCCCCCTTGTTAATCTGGCTAACTCCTCTTTATCCTTCAAACTCTCAACAAGTGTTACCTCCTCTGAGAAGCCTTTTTATGATTCAGTAGATGAGGAGTAAAGTGGCCTTCCTTTCAGTTTCCACCACATCCCATATTTATCTCACCACACTACTCCTAATTTACTTCTGTACTTCCTGTCTTGCCTATCTCTTTCTCCAATGCCTGGCATACAGTTATTGAAGTGCTTTTTATTGAATTAATGAGGCTTAGTTCCCCGTTTCACTGGTACTACTGAAACAGGAGATTTCCCAGGTGAGACATGTTCTGCTTTAACCCTTCTTCCCAGGTCAGCCTAGAATTCATTCTCTATTTAACAAGGAAGTTCCCCATAAAACAGAATTGGGAAGAGACAGAATCTGGAAATTTGATTTTCGTAGGGCCTCCGATGGCTCCAAATCCAAGTTTTTATTTATTTAATATTCTATTTAAGTTTGAGTTGTTCATATTCCACTACTGTCATATATCTTCTCTGATCACTCTACCCAGGAGTGATCGTATTGTTCTGATACCCCAAATACCTATAATATTTGCAACCCAAGTTCTTTATTTTTCAAAATATACAGCTTTTGAAAATGTTGAAGTCTTCCTTTCATTGGGACAGTATGGTATAGTACAAAGATCAAGGGCGTTGGAGACAAGATAAACCTGGTTCTAACTCCCAGCTAAGCACCTTACTATGTGACTCCGTGCAAATACTTTAACCTCTGGCTTCAGTCTCCTCATATATAAAACAGAGATAGTAATTCTAGCCTCCGAGGAATGTTGCTTGCGTAACACTTTAAAGCACATAGGAAGTGTCTGGCATAAACTATTTGAGAAATGAAACTTATGACTGCTATCATTTCAATTCCTGTCATTTAAGGCCTCCCTCAAATACACATTTATATGGTTAGAGCAAAGAGAAAGAAAATGAGCTAAATACAATAAACATTTAGAAACTTCATTGATTCTAGAAATAAGGCCCTAAAACATATTTCAGATGAACTTTAATGACCATTATAATTCAAATCATTATCGAAGTGAATATTTCAGAAGTAAGTCTGGCTTTACCTCTGGGAATTGCTCAGTAGATTTCCAAGATAAACACACTACTTAGTGTTTTCTGAAGTAATGAGATTAATGGGGAAAGTACTTTCTATAAATAAATAATCTATGATAGAAAATTTCAATGTGCACTCTGGATATTATTTTACTAGCAAAAACTAAAAGCTAAAAGAATATCTATATACTGGACTGTATACTCTATACTTTCTCTCCTATTATGATTTTAATATACTCTGAAAAAAATTCTAGGAATCATTTATTTACTCTCCATAAAAATATTGTAAAAAATTCACATTCAATTGTATCAAAATCAGAGTGATAATATGGAAATGATTTATACCGTTCTTTTTATAGAGAAAATGTACTCAAAGTTACGATCAACTAAGTATATTTGGAAAGTAAACTGTTTCTAAACTGAAAACTGCCTGAATTGATAGATGGCAATCCAATTCACCAATTCTTTACCAATATATGGTCCTGAATATAGTACTGACAATTGCCTTTTAGAACCCGAGCCTGTTTCTTAGACCCATCTCAATGGAATTCACTTCATAGATCATTTACTGATTCTGGAGTTTATTTCAAAAGGTATGTATAATCTGTTCCTAAGTAGTTCTTTGGGGAATTAAGTAATATCAGTACTTCGCATTCACTTTTCATCTAGTTGTTCAAACTGATTGATCCAGTTATTAAAATTCTGTCAATTCTGGATCAAAATATCATGCATCCCTTATAGCTTCAGGAGACAGGTAAATCTGATAACTATTATTTTCTTCCATTTCTCATGAAGTAAATTGACCACTCTGACAGAAAACAGTGACTAATTGGCCCATGATAATATTGAAAACTCAGATATAAATACAATATACTCCCTTGTCTTCAAGGAGCTCATAGTCTAATAAGAGGAAACAGAAGTAGATAAAAACATTATTATAAAACACTGAAGTAAGTATAGCTCAAGCATCTCCTTGAGAAAATAAGAGGGTTTTATTGGGTCAAAATAGAAAGGTAATGCCCCTTTGAATTCATAAAAAGTACTATGCCTTTCTCCAAATAAACCAAGAGAGATACCTGGAAAATACTATTTACTACATGCACATTACTATAACTGTGTAATCTTAACTACACATTTCAATACTATCACAATGGTCTAAATTTAACAACACATTTTAACAACACATCCACATATACGTTTATCTAGATACACACTGAATATAAATGCATAAGTTTTACTATATATTGTCACACAAACAATATTTACAAGTCACCAACGACCACAGAGCTAACAAGACCAAAGATTAGTGCTACATGAGCCTTCTGCTAGGACTGAGTCTGCACACAGAAACTCTCTAAATCTTACACCAGAATTTTCTCAACTAGTGAAGTCTTCCATCCTGCTCCCATCATTACTCCAAAGCTATACCTTAATAATAACTTTAATTAAACAACTTACATGTGGAGATTAAAAGGCTAAAAATAGCACTTCATATTTTAAAGAATGCTTTGAGCAAGATGAATATACAGTTTACTCTTTAGGTCAAGCTTTGAAAAACACACAAAACAATATCATGTATTGTTTAGCATTACATATACATAATTAAAAAAGAGAAATGAAATTTACTCTAAATTCATGATACTAGAACATAAAGGCATAAAAGTGTGAGGTGTAATTTTGGACACTGCGATGAGTACTGTGCCTGTTTGTGGTTATAAGAGAGATGGAACAAATAAGGTTAGAAAGGAAGGTTGAGACTAGATCAAGTAGGACCCTGAACATCACTAAGGGATCTGGACTCCACGGTGTGAGCAGTGAGAAGATGCCCAAGGATCTCAAAGGGAGGGACAACGATCCGGTCTGTGTTATAGGACATCAGCTACAATGCTTTTCTCCCTCCTCTGGTCTGCTTCTTATTTCTGTCTTCCCTGAGAATCTAACAGTTTGCTCGATTCTTAACTCTTCTTCTTGCTCTACCCTTTGGTTTTCTGCTTCTTCCCACCTACTGAGAGACTTACTTGTTTATTTCTAGTGACTGAGAGCCCTGAGACTTGACTAACTGTCCCTGCCTCAGGAGAATCTTGTCGTTCCCTGTAGCCTCCATGTTCTTCTGCCAGAGTCCTGGAAAGAGAAAGCCCTACTGTTTTTTCTCTTTCTTTCAGTTTTGGGTACTAGAGTGGGAGTGGTTTAATGATTCTCGGGATAAACATGACGCAAATTCATCATTAGCTGAAAGACTACGTAACTTTTTTAGGTAATGTTTTACCAGTTGAAACTAAACCACTATGATTTCTAGCTTTTCTGTTACACGTTTGGAACAAATGACAAAATAGTTGATAATGAATCTGCCATCAAGTAAGCTGACTCCATAGTAAATCAAAGCCAGAAAGAGTTTATACTTCTAATTCCTCAAATTTTCTTTTCACACTTTTTTTTTCCTGAGTCACCTCCTTCTGACACTGGTGAACATCTGTTCTCCCAATTATACCCAATTTATGATTGTGATAATGTGGTGCAACTAGAATATTATTTCCAACTGTTCATGATTTTAACATGTGCTAATATGAAGCAAAACGTACTTTCAACATTTGATGTGTGGTTATAGCTTATGTCTTTTCTCTCAATGATTACGTATTTTTCACACCATATTTTGCATGTCAGAAAACCTGTACTTTAGAACAATAATCTTGGATGATGAATAATATATCTGTCCTGCCTATCCATTTCAGTCTACTGTAGCATCCTTCAATTTGTAAAACAGATGAAGGCAGAACTGTTCTGGTTCAATCGGGGGGACTAGTGAAGCTCAGAGCCCCATGTGCCCTTTACAGAACTTTTGGGCTACTCACAACACAGATGCAAAGTCACTAAAAGGCAACATTTTCATTTCTTTGTATACCTCTGTAGCACCACACATAATAATCTAGTAGGTTGTCGATAAATCCTTGATGATGGATGAGTTGCCCTTTCACCCCCCTCTAGAAACCACAGCTTCCTATGGCCCTGTGGTGGCCCTTTGGGCTAATGCCTCTAGATGGCACTGTTCTCATTAGCAGCAAAGGACCCAGGCTCTAATTACTAAGTCATTAACTCAACAGCACACAAGCAGCCTAAGCAATAAACATACTCAAAATAAAGTTATAAATAATATGTCAATTTAAAACAAGAATTAAATACATTTCTCAGAAATTCAGACACAATAGATACTTTCTGCTGGTTTTCCCCACCAGTGTTTACTGGCGAAGATCTATAGCAGGGCTTCTGAAAATGTGGTACCAGGACCAGCAGCATCAGTATTACTTAAGAACTTGTTAGAAATGCAAATTCTCAGGTCCTACCCCACTTGTAGTGAATCAACAACTCAGGAGGTAGCATCCAGTAATTTGTGTTTCAATAAATCCTCCAGGTGATTCTGATGCCGGCCAAAGTTTGAGAACCCCTGATGTAGGGTTACTCTTTGAGTCTATTTTCAACTTTCAAAGTTGCTACTCATGTTCTGCTCAACATTTGTTTTGTCTTCAAGTACGACTTAAGGGCTTACTGTGATAACTGAGTTGGATGTTGCTTTCATTAGGTAATTCAATATATAGCTTCTATTATGATGACCTTTCTCACTGAGGTAAGAATATAGGAATAAGACATTTTAGCTAATCATCACTAAGTTTGAACACCATGAAAGGAGAGGTATTATCCTTCATGAGTACTATGAGGTATTTCCACTACTTCCTAGCTTCTCCTGTCCTTGGTTATCTCTTCTCTTGCCAGAGTTAAGATAACAGGCCAGCAAAACTGGTAGCTTTTCGAGATTTAGCAAGTTAAACAAGCCTGTTTTCTAAGAATTCTTTTAACACCTCTGTTTTCCAATACCACATAAGATAGCCAAAGCACATTCTAAGCAGACGTACAAATTTCCTGACAGAGGAAAAACTGTGGTATTAAAACCCCCAAATTTCTTTGGGTATATATGAAGAAATAACTCAATAAATATGTATCTTTTAAACTATTTCAAGGTAAAGCAAGTATATACTATACATTTGATTCACATTCAGCCACATTTCTGTGACAGCTGTTGAAATAGATGTTTTTAATCAAGGCAATAAAATCTGTATATTCGGTTTCACTTCACAAAATCTCTCACTGCTAGGTAATCAATAGTTGCTTGCCTTTCAAAGCATACCCTAGTCTTTAAGAGAAGTGTAAAAGCCTCGAAAGTAAATTGCATTCACAGAGGAACACACACACACATACACGTAAACAGATAGAAAAAGACACTATAAAAAGAGGCACTTTGAGGTATTTAGGCAAGATTTTGCCATGAGTTGCATAGTTTCATCTACACTCCATTTATCCTGTCCCCTTTACAAGTCATAGCAGGAAAAGGGTGACAGACCAGGTACAATCTGTGACCGTGGAAGGGCTAATCACTAGCACTTTGCACCAGCCACCTGAGATGACCTACCACAGGACTAGAGCACTGACCTCAGGATCACAAGTGCTGGCTTCCTGACCACGTCCTACCACTCACCAGCACAAGGTCATTTAGCCCTTTTGGGCCTTACTTTCCTTCCTTGAAAAATAAGGGTTCAAGATGGAATTTAATGTAAATACTTTTGTTTTTTAGGTTGATTTTTTAAATTAAAATATAGTTGATTTACAAAATTATATTAGTTTCAGGTGTACAACATAGTGATTCAACATTTATATAATAGATTATACTCCATTAAAAAGTATTATAAAATATTGGCTACATTCCTCATGCTGTACAGTATATTCCTGTATCTTATTTATTATATACAGTGGTTTGTACCTCTTAATCCTCTGCCTCTGTGTTGCCCCTCCCCCATTCCACTTCCCACTGGTAAGCACTAGTTTGTTTTCTATATCTATGAGTCTGTTTCTGTTTTGTTATATTCATTCATTTTACTTTCTGGATTCCACATATAAGTGATAACATACAGTACTTGTCTTTCTCTGTTTTGTTATATTCCTTCATTTTATTTTCTGGATTCCACATATAAGTGATAACATACAGTACTTGTCTTTCTCTGTCTGACTTATTTCACTAAGCATAATACACTCCAGGTCCACTCATGTTGCTGCAAATGGCAACATTTCATTCTTTTTATGGACGAGTAAAACACTGTGTGTGTGTGTATACACACACACATCACATCTTCTTTATCCATTCATCTGCTGAAGGACACTTAGGTTGCTTCCATTACCTTGGCTATTGTAAACAGTGCTGCTATGAACACTGGGATGCATATCTCTTTTCTAATTAGTGTTTTCACTTTCTTTGGTTATATACCCAGGCGTGTAATTGCTGGATCATATGGTAGATACTTTTAGCTCTAAGATCCTATAATTCTTTTTCTTTCTTTAAAACCTTTTTTTAATAGTGGAAATTTTGAAACATACACAAAAGTCCAGAGAATAGTGTAATAGACCCCCATGTACCCATGGTCCAGCTTCAAAAATTATTTTCCTTTTTCTTTCCAGCTTTACTGAAGTATGACTCCAAAGAAAATCTGTATATATTTAGGTTGTACAACACGATTGTTTTTAAAGGTGTACAAGGTGATGACTTAATATACATATACACTGTGAAATGACTACCACAGTCAGGTTGAGTAACACATTCATCACCTCACATACTGTTAAGTGCCTGACATTAAGCTTTTGATTGATGAGACATCCACTTTGAATAAACATATTGCCAGCTGTAATGACCCAGCTACTAGCAAAACAACCAGATAAGGAACTAGGCCACCCCCACCCATGAAGGCTTTCCCTTTCAGAAAGCTTTGGGTAACCTAAATAACTGCTCAAGTGACCTTTTCTCCAAGACTTGTTAACTTCTGTCTTTTTTGAGAATAGCCATCCTAACAGGTGTGAGGTGATAATATCATCGTGGTCTTGATTTGCATTTCCTTGATAACTGATGATGTTGAGCATTTTCCATATACCAGTTGGCTATCTGTATGTCTTCTCTGGAAAAATCTGCCCATTTTAAAAATCAGGCTATTAAGTGTTTTTGCTATTGAGTTGTATTAGTTCCTTATATATTTTGGAAATTCTCCTTATCAGATATATGGTTTGCAAATATTTTCTCCCATTTTATAGGCTGCCTTTTCATTTGGTTGCCTGTTTCCTTTGCTGTACAGATGCTTTTTAGTTTGATACAGTCCCAACTGTTTATTTTTGCCTTTGTTACTTGTGCTTTTGGTGTCATATCCAAAAAAATCATTGCCAAGACCAATGTCAAGGAGTTTTTCTCCTATGTTTTCTTCTAGGAGTTTAATGGTTTCAGGTCTTAAATTTAAGTATTTAATCCATTTTGAGTTAATTTTTGTGTATGGTGTAAGATAAGGGTTCAATTTCATTCTTTTGCGTGTGGATATCCAGTTTTCCCAATACCATTTATTGAAGATACTATCCTTTCCGTATTGTGTATTCTTGGTGCCCTTGTCAAAGATTAGCTGACCCTATATTTGTGGGTTTATTTCTGGGCTCTCTATTCTGATCCACTGGTCTGTTTTTATGCCACTACCATACAGTTTTGATTACTAGCTTTGTAATATAGTTTGAAATCAGAAAGTGTGATAACTTCACCTTTGAACCTTAACTTCAATCTTCTTCCCCAAGATTATTTTGGCTATTTGATATCTTTTGTGGCTCCATACAAATTTTAGGACTTTTTTTCTATTTCTGTGAAAAATTGCAGCTGTAATTTTTGTAGGAATTTATATAGGGATCGCACTTAATCTGTAAATTTATAATTCTAAATAGAAGATAATTAGGGAAATAAAAAAGATAAAGTAGGTGAAAGTGGTAGTAGAAGAAATCTGAGCAACTAAAGGGCTGAAACAAAGTCTGGATGATCCTGCTTATCAAGGGCCTGATCACTGAGAGTGGAAACTGTTTTAACAGAGAGGAGGAGATTAGCCAAGACAAAGGTAATCTTACATGTGATGCCTTAAAAAGAAAGACACAGGAAGTCTGGATGGTGAGATAACCTAATAATAAACAATGTAAGTGCAACAGATTTGCTTTAAGCACAGAGGTATTTTTCCGTTAAGTGCTAGCAAAGAGGCAGGTTCACAGCAGGTACTCAAAAAAGATTAAATTGAGTAAATGGAATTAGGAAAAAAGAAAGCTTAAATTCCATTCTCAAGAGTTGGCATCTGATGTTAAAGTCAATCTAAAATTAACACAGGATTCTGGAACCAGAACTAACATTTCAGGAAGCTGATATATACCACGATATGTGAGAATTAAGAGATCAAGAGCCAGGGAGTTGTGATGTTCACAGTGAGATGACACATGAATAGTTTGAGCTATGGCTTCAGGAGGGAAAAGAAAAGAGAACCAAATCCCATGCTAACTACAGAACCAAAGAGTATCTATCTACTCTGTATGGACAGGGTGATTTCATTTCTTAAATTCTGTAATAACTACATTGTGTCCTGACCATATGTATCAGTTAACTGCCAAAAATAGGACATGGATAAAAATAGGAATCACCTCTTAATTGTCACCCACTTCTTCAAATAAAAAAATTATTACAATTTAGCTTGCCTGCAGATGTTCATGAATGTGGAAGGAGCTGCCACTTAAAACAGAAACTTTTCCTTTGCTACTCAACAGGATCGAGGCTTCAGAGGGACTGCTTCTAACAACTGTAAGGTAATACTTCTGAGGATGGACCAAAGGTAAGCTAATAAAACTTGAACAAATATTTAGCAAAAATGTTTTAAGAGATAACTTGTATGTTCTACTACTGCTCAGGTACAATGTCATATGTATATGCTGACCTATACCTGTGATCAGATTTAAAACATAACATTCCCATTCATGATTATATGGACTGAATATTTGTGTCCCCTAAAATTCTTATGTTGAACAACCCCCGTGCCCCCACTGTGATGGTATTTGGAGATGGGGACTTTGGGAGGTAATTAGGGTTAGAGGAGGTCATGAGGGTGGGGCCCTCACGAAGGGATTAGTGCCCTTATAAGAAGAGACACCAGAGAGTTTGCTGGCTTGCACTCCTTCTCGCTTTATCATGCTCCCTCCCTCTCCCTCTCTCTCTCCCTCTCTCTCTCTGTCACGTGAGGACTAAAAGAGAAGGCAGCCACCTCAAAGCCAGGGAGAGGGTTCTCATCAGAACACAATTATGATGAAACTCTAATCTTGGACTTATAGTCTGCAGACTATGAGAAAATAAATTCCTGCTATTTAAGTTACCTAGTTTATGGGTTTTGTTATGGGAGTCTGAACTAATACAATGATAAAAAGTATAATGTAAATATTAAAATTATTAAAAACCTCCAGTATTTTTGTGTGTGTGTGTGGTACACGGGCCTCTCACTGTTGTGGCCTCTCCCGTAGCAGACACCAGGCTCCAGATGCGCAGGCTCAGCGGCCATGGCTCATGGGCCTAGCTGCTCCATGGCATGTGGGATCTTCCCGGACCGGGGCACGAACTCGTGTCCCCTGCATCGGCAGGCGGACTCTCAACCACTGCGCCACCAGGGAAGCCCTCCAGTATTTTTTTATTAACAGATTTTATTTTTTAGAATGGTTTTAGAGTTGCAGAAAATTTGAACAGATTAGTCCAGAAAGTTCCCATATCACCTACCTCTTTCTCCCTCCCTCCCCACACATGGTTTTCCCTATCATTAGATGCTCAATAAGTACAAGAAGATGCTCATACCATAGGAGAGGCATACCAGAACCAGGGGCAAACTAGGCAATGAAGCCATAGCCACCTCTCTCCCACCTCAGATTAACAAAGTGGAACCCTTAGGGAATGCCCACACAGAAATTATGTTTTTTTTTCCTCTCATCTCACTTTTTTTTTAGAAGAGTGAACATGCTAGAATACTCATGAATTAGAAGCAGGTAATTTGCAACTCTGTGGTACTACTTCCTCCATTTAAAGGCTTCCAGAAATTTACCATGTAAAGTCCTAGTTCTCCCTTCAGCTTTCAAGGTTCCTCCCAATCTGACCCTGCCTAGCACTCAAGTACCTACTGAATCTCTCTTCCTGCTATGCTAATCCTTCTGCCTATTATACAGAAGGCACCCACCTCCACCCCTCAATTCCAAATACTACTCAGCTGTTAAAACTCTTTTACCCTCTCCTTTGTTTACTCCTTAAGTAGCCACATGATCAGCAGGCCAGAGTTTATCACTTAATCACTCTCTAAAGATGAGAATGAGAGCTTCTTTAGAGTACGAACCGTGGCTAAGGACCACGTCATCTTATACTACTTCACTGTTCCTCTTAATACAACCCTGGAACTATAGTACATGATCGATAAACATATAGTTGGTTACTAGTAGGTAAATACAGATGGCAAGTCCTAGACAAACTGTTTGATCTGCCCAAACTTTTAAAGAAAATTACCTGCAGAATGATTAAAATGACCCCCCAAATCCTAAAATTACCAGAATGTGGCATCATGGGCCCAATGCCACAAGTGGAGGTTTCCACTGGTATAACTCTTAACCTTAGCAGGCTTTCTAGAAATATGAACACCCACTCACTGTAAAGGAAAGCAGATGTTAACAAACACATACCATCTGAGGTTGTAAGAATCTTCTTGTCTTTGGGGGCCAAGGCATGCCCAGCATGACTGATAACCCAAACTGGAAAGCGTCTTTTTGTTGAAGAATACAAAGCCTTTGCAAAAGGCACATAAAAGGCAGAAAAACCTGGGTTACCTAAGAAAAGAAGCAGACTTTTAGATTAACCAAAGCAATAAACTCACATAAGACAATGTGCTGACTGAAAAAGAAAGATCTATTTCTCCTTATACTTCCCTAAATGTTACTATACAAACGTAGTAACATTTACCCATACAACTCAATTTTAATATGCTTTATACCTTAAGTCTGGGAATTATCATTTAGAAAATTTCTGCTCCTGCTTTGTTCTCCAACTGCTTCAAATAAATTCTTCCTCCATGTTCCTCATCTTAATAAGTGGAAGCACCAATCATAAATCAAATACTCAAGTCCTAACAGCAGGAGTCATTCTTGGTTCCTTCCTGTTCTTCACATCCAATTCATCAATAAGTCCTGTCAACTCTGCTTCCAAAATACCTCTCAACTTTGTCCAATTCTCTCCATTAGTGTTATCACTTCCCACTGGGTTTCCCACAACAGCCTCCTAACAGGTCTTCTATCTACTCTTGTCCCCTGGGAATCCATTCTTCAGGGTACCCAGAGAGATATCTCCAAACCTCAAATTGAATCACAGCAGTACCCTACTTAAACACCTTCCAGTCGTTTCACATTGTCTAAAATCATTAATACTGCCTGTCAGCCCCTTCAAGATTTGACTATGATCAGTTACCAAGCTGCACAAAAACCAGTGTCAGAATCATTCACAAAGACAACTTTACGGAATCTACTAACTGTTTTCTGGTCATTTATCACAAGTACTTATATTGTAGAGATGTATAGTTTGATCTTTGGGGGAAAAGACCACCAATTAATACATGTAGATTTTTCTTGTGTATGTACAGAAGGTATTTTTGAGGTGGGTTTGCTATAAAGAGACAGAATGAATAAGTGATCTTTTTTAAAAATAGTCAATCTGACACATCTTTGGGGGAAAAGAGTGAAATGGTGTTTTCATCTTACAATCATCATCTGTATAACACCTTCATAAATACTAGTCCATTTCATTCAATATCTGTTTCTCCAATCAATTTATCTATTTCTTCATGCTGCTAGGTTTTCTCCTCTTTGCAATTACATGACAGGGTTTTGCTGTACTGATGTAACCTCTGCCATCCTTGTCAAATTTTACTGATTTCTTTTTCATTGTCTATATCTTTTAGTTTCCTAGATAAGCAATGTAGCAAAGTGGTTAAGGGCATAGATTCTGGAGCCAGACTGCCTGGGATGGTTTTCTTACCTTGCCACTTACCAACTGTGTGACCTTTGGCAAGTTATTTAACCTCTCAGGCTTTGGTTTCCTTGTCCATAAAATGAGGATAATAATCATACTACCTCATGTGAGAACTAAGTGAACTAATATATGTAAAATACTTAAACAATGCTCAATACACTGCCTGCTGTATAAATGTTAGCTATTCAAACTTGTCATCAGTGTCTAGCCATGATGGTAATATATGAAGGCCTTATCACCCCTATTGTTACTTTGCTTCTGTTGCATTCTGACCTAGTGACTCAAGTTCCAAATTCCTTTTTGTGATGGTGCTCGTGTCATCTTTGTTAAATAGGTGAAGACTTCCTCAAATACAGTAATGTGTTCTTTGGTCAGCTGATTAAGTGTCTGCTGTGCAGCTAGAGGAGAAAGAAGGGAAACAGGGTGTGTATCAGCACAGAGTTACTGTAACGTCAATGGTGGATGTGATGACACTGTTTCATGTTTTATATTTAAATCTTCAGTATGGTTGGAATATTCTTGAGTGTAAAGTACAAAGCAGTAATCCAGCTTCTTTTCAAGTGAATAGCCAAGTGTCCCAAGAGCATCTATTATATTACCCATTCTTTCTGCATGGATTTGAAATGTCTTCTGATCCAATACTGAATTCTTACATTTGTTTGCTAATTCTGATTCCAAATAATTCCACTTATTTTTTCCTTTTCTTCTCTGCCAGCATCATACTGTCTTGATTACTACATTGTGGTTTTTTGTTTGTTTGTTTGTTTTTTAATGTTTCAGTAACTGGTAGGCCCTTAGAATTATTTTCAACAGTTTCAATTTTTAAAAACTTCTTTGGAATTCTGATTGAAATTTTATCTCATTTATACATAAGTTTAGAAATATTTGATATTTTCCACATTACTGAGTATAACCTTTTAGGAATGTGTCATGTCTCATACTCAAATATTTTATGTCTCTCAGTAAAGATTTATAAGTTTTCTTCATAGGACTAGAAAATAATAACACTTTTAAGTACTATAACCTATTACATGCCAGGCAGTATTTAAGTGTTTTACATATATTAACTCATTCAGTCCTCACATGAGGTAGTACTATTATTATATCCATTTTATGGGTGAGGAAACTGAGGTAGGGAGGTTAAATAACTTGCCAAAGGTGTTACCAGTGTTATCATACAAATGATAAGTGCTCAATAAATATCTGAAGACTGAAAGAACATAAAAAGTAAATAATACTGAATTTTAAAAAGAACATAAAATTACCTAGTCTAGGATCTTCTGCATACCTTGTTTTAGTTAATCTTACAACAGCGCTATAAAGTAGCTGACATTATCACCAAGGATAATGAGTGGACACCCATTATTATTATTACTATCATTACTACTATCATTGCTATTATTACTACAATTATTATTACATTTTTAATTTTTAATTTTTTAAGTTGAATAGATTTAACATGTAGCATTCTGTAAGTTTAGGATGTAGAGAGTGTTAAACTGGTTTAACTTTAAGGAGAATCCAAAGATAACAACTACATGATTTAGACACAATGGTTGCAATGACAGTATACATAAAACCAGAATGAATGAGTACTAGATAATGGAACTGCTAAAAAACAACTTTTTCTCTCTATCTCCGGGTCTGAGTTCTTTAAGTCTGAGTTCTTTCCCTTAATGACTGTAAGATCTTAAGCAAATCCCCTTAAACTTTCTGATTTACTATTTTATCACCATGAAGTAAATGATAATGCCAACTACTCCATGTCCATTTATTCCATTCAGTAATATAGCTTCTTTTGTATACAGTAAGTCCCCTACACATGAACCTTCAAGTTGCGAACTTTCAAAGATGCGAACGTGTCCCTGTATGCCAGCTGTTGTACTGTATTACTGTATTTTTCAAGGTATTGTACTGTAAGATTAAAACTGTTTTCTTTTTTGTGTGTTTGTTTTTTATGTATTATTTGTGTGAAAAGTATTATAAACCTATTACATTTTAGTACCATATAGCCAACTGTGTTAGTTGGGTATCTAGGCTAACTTTGTTGGACTTAAAAACAAATTGGACTTAATGAACGTGCTCTCAGAACAGAACTCGTTCGTATGTAGGGAACTTACTGTATTCTTTTAGTTATTTTTTTGTAATTTATATTCTAGTAGGAGAATATATACACATAACTAAGTAGGTAAATAAGATAGTTCAAGAGTGTGATAATTTCTATGAAGGAGATAAACAGGATCATATGATAGAGAAGGGACAAGATTAGGATGGCCTGAGAAAAATGTCTGAGGAGGTGGCATTTAGCTATAACTCAAAAGATGAGAAGAAATCCACCATGTAAAGATTTGAGGGAGAAGAATACTAGGATGGAAGAATAGGTGCAAAGGCCCTCAAGTAATAAAGGGCTTGGCTCCTGAAGAAAGTCCACATTGGCCACTAACATGGAGATCCAACTTATAACAGAGACAGAGGTAGAAAATATAATGTAAAACATTTAAATGTCATTGCATACTTCACCGCTTAAATGTTATGGCTTATGTTACACTTTATGAACCATGAACTAAACTTCCTGGTTAGGAGATCACAGAGAAAATTAAAAGGGTCTTGTTTATACAACTAAAATCAGATATATATGTACGTATATATATATATATCTACCTCCAGGTGTAAAGATGTTCAAAAGCATTCCAATACAGAAATGCAAGTTATACATTTTATCAAAGGATATCAAAAGGTGTTATAAACACATGGTTGAACATACACATAGTGAAATGCCTAAGCAACGTATAACAGAGGCTGTGGTGATCATCTCTAGACCCTGAATGCCAATAAACCCTTAACTACTTAACACTGCAATTGTAGACTTATGCCTTCTAGTTAATCTTGTATGGGACAAAACTTCCATATATCAAGTTAATGTGGCATGGCATCTAGAGAAGGTTGTCATGTGGACAGAACTTTGGGCTTCACCATGGAGCCTTGTCTGCTCCATCTCCAATCACTGTACTCACAATACAAGACATGCCACATGATTCCATTATCCCCATATGACCACTTGAGAATTATAATGATTCAATATGTTCTATAGTGAGTTCTCATACTGCCTTCCTTTGCTTATTTCACTACTTAAAGGAAGTCCAAGGATGCTATTAGCAGAAATTCTACAAAAGTTCATTGGAAAAGATGAAACTAAATTAAAACCTCCTCAATCTGTGGCTTCCAATAAATAATTCCTCATTATCATTACTAACTTAAAAGTGATGAACTAATTTTGCCATGTGTATAAGCAAAGTGATTTAAAATACTACAAGCAGGTCATGCAGCTCAATATCAAAAAAACAACCCAATCCAAAAATGGGCAGAAGACCTAAATAGACATTTCTCCAAAGAAGATACACAGATAGCCAACAAACACATGAAAGGATGCTCAACATCACTAATCATTAGAGAAATAAAAATCAAAACTACAGTGAGGAATCACGTCACACTGGTCAGAATGGCCATCATCAAAAAATCTACAAACAATAAATGCTGGAGAGGGTGTGGAGAAAAGGGAACCCTCCTGCACTGTTGGTGGGAATGTAAATTGATACAGCCACTATGGAGAACAGTATGGAGGTTCCTTAGAAAACTAAAAATAGAACTATCATGTGACCCAGCAATCCCACTCCTAGGCATATACACTGAGAAAACCATAATTCAAAGAGTCATGTACCACAATGTTCATTGCAGCACTATTTACAATAGCCAGGACATGGAAGCAACCTAAGCATCAACAGATGAATGGATAAAGAAGATGTGGCACATATATACAATGGAATATTATTCAGCCAGAAAAAGAAATATAATTGATCTATATGTAGTGAGGTGGATGGACCTAGAGTCTGTCATACAGAGTGAAGTAAGTCAGAAAGAGAAAAACAAATACCGTATGCTAACATATATATGGAATCTCAAAAAAAAATGGTTATGAAGAACCTATGGGCAGGACAGGAATAAAGACGCAGATGTAGAGAATGGACTTGAGGACATGGGGAGGGAGAAGAGTAAGCTGGGACGAAGTGAGAGGGTGTCATGGACTTATATATACTACCAAATGTACAATAGATAGCTAGTGAGGAGCAGCCGCGTAACACAGGGAGATCAGCTTGGTGATTTGTGACCACCTAGAGGGGTGGGATAGGGAGGGTGGGAGGGAGATGCAAGAGGGAGGAGATATGGGAGTATATGTAAATGTATAGCTGATTCACTATGTTATAAAGCAGAAACTAACATACTATTGTAAAGCAATTATACTCCAATAAAGATGTTAAAAAAAAATCTACAAACAAGAAATGCTGGAGAGGGTGTGGAGAAAAAGGAACCCTCTTGCACTATTGGTGGGAACATAAATTGATACAGCCACTATGGAGAACAGTATGAAGGTTCCTTAAAAAAACTAAAAATAGAACTATCATGTGACCCAGCAATCCCACTACTGGGCATATACCCTGAGAAAACCATAATTCAAAAAGAGTCATGTACCACAATGTTCACTGCAGCTCTATTTACAATAGCCAGGACACGGAAGCAACCTAAGTGTCCATCAACAGATGAATGGATAAAGAAAATGTGGCACATATAAACAACAGAATATTACTCAGCCATAAAAAGAAACGAAATTGAGTTATTTGTAGTGAAGTGGATGGACCTAGAATCTGTCATACAGAGTGAAGTCAGAAAAAGAAAAATACTGCATGCTATCACATATATATGCAATCTAAAAAAAAAATGTTTATGAAGAACCTAGGGACAGGACAGGAATAAAGAAACAGATGTAGAGAATGGACTTGAGGACATGGGGAGGGAGAAGGGTAAGCTGGGACGAAGTGAGAGAGTGGCATAGACTTATATATACTACCAAATGTAAAACAGATAGCTAGTTGGAAGCAGCTGCATAACATAGGGAGATCAGCTTCGTGCTTTGTGACCACCTAGAGGGGTGGGAGAGGGAGGGTGAGAGGGAGACGCAAGAGGGAGGAGATATGGGGATTAGCTGATTCACTTTGTTATAAAGCAGAAACTAACACACCATTGTAAAGCAATTATACTCCAATAAAGATGTTAAAAAGAAGAAGTGATTTAAAATAAAATTTTACGTCAGTCTATCAGAGATGGACTAAACATGAGGTCTATAGTGGTTTAACAATCTTTGAAATACTGTCATCCTAATTTTCCCCACAATATAAAAGTACTAGCTCCCCGAATAAAATACAATTTTGAATTCCACAAACTAAAGAGCAGCAAGAGCCTACAGCTTGCACAAAGCCCACAGAAACGGGCCAAGGGCAGCAAGGAGAATAGAAGGGCAAACATAAAAGAACACCAGGAAACAGAATGATCTGAAAATGTGAAAGCCACTATAAAACAATGACACTATTAAAAAACAAGTGTTTGGGCTTCCCTGCTGGCGCAGTGGTTGAGAGTCCGCCTGCCGATGCAGGGGACACGGGTTCATGCCCCGGTCCGGGAAGATCCCACATGCCACGGAGTGGCTGGGCCCATGAACCATGGCCGCTGAGCCTGCGCGTCCGGAGCCTGTGCTCCGCAACGGGAGAGGCCACAACAGAGAGAGGCCCGCGTACCGCAAAAAAAAACAAAAACAAAAACAAAAAACAAGTGTTTTAAACTTCCCTTTCTCCTCAGTGTCTTCAATGAATGCTCCTTCTATCTCTTCATCATATCTTAAACTTGGCTCTCCGCTATGATAGACTCTCTTCCTTTCAAGGCCCTGCAAAAGAGACCTCACTATTCTCTAACACTTCATATACCTCAATGAGAGCAAAGGCTTTTGCAACACACCACTCCTAGCACCTAATACCAATGAGTGAGTGAAAACACCTCTGACTGGGGAAGTATAGAGTGGGCTGTTTGCTCCACTTATAGTTCATCCTACTGTTAACAAGCTCTCCTCCTCTAAGATTGAAGCCATCTGCTTCCATCTATCAACTTTCTAGTCATTCTCACACATTCCCTGAAAACCTTGACCCTTAAATGTCAGTTTCACTTGCCATTCCATAAGTTAGGTGATTTCAAAATCTGGGAGGCCTGACTGAGACAACACCTTTGTCCCATAATTCATTCTCTCGATCAAATTCAAAGAACTTCATCTATATCCAATTTAAGCAACGAATTCCAGTAGCCACAGCCTGGATCAGTGGTGTGCATATCAAAATCCACTAGAGGGCTTCTTAAAACCCAGATGCCCCACCCCCAGAGTTTCTGGTTCACAAGATCTGGGATAGGGTCCCAAAACTTGCATTTGTAACAAGTTCTTAGGTGATGCTGCTGATCCTGACAACAACTTTAACAATGACAGGCCTATGTCTTTTCATTACCCAGAAATGGTTTACATCCAAAGCATCCTAACTCTGATAGCCCTTCTCCAGCTCAATCTTTGACCCTTTTAGACCTCACTCCCAATATACCTGCTATTTGATCACAGCCCTGCTCAAAATCTATCTACTTGTTTTTGGTCAATAATTCCTTTCATCCTGCATATCTGCTATTTTCAATGCTGACCAATTTCCTTAAGGCCCCAATCCACCCTCTGCCATCCTTACTCTCCACAGATCACCTCAACTCTTAACTAACAGAGAAAACAGAGGTCAGGAGGCAGGAACTACTTTATTTCCTCTGACACACCTTCACACTTCTCCATTTCAGTAACCAACGTCACCTCCATTCTAGCCTCAGAAAGATATTCCTTCTCCAGTCCAAGATAATGTTTCTAATTATTTTCTCAATCCCACATTCTACCATTGCCTCCAAATCTCGGCTTCATCTAATAGCACTTGTCACGCCTAGAATTTCAAACTCTCCCTCACTATTGGCAGAGCATATATATATATATTTTTTAATAAATTTATTTATTTATTTTTGGCTGTGTTGGGTCTTCGTTGCTGCGCATGGGCTTTCTCTAGCTGTGGTGAGCGGGGGCTACTCTTCATTGCGGTGCACGGGTTTCTCATTGTGGTGGCTTCTCTTGTTGCAGAGCACAGGATCTAGGTGCGTGGGCTTCAGTAGTTGTGGCACGCAGGCTCAGTAGCTGTGGCACACAGGCTTAGTTGCTCTGCGGCATGTGGGATCTTCCTGGACCAAGGATCGAACCTGTGTCCCCTGCACTGGCAGGTGGATTCTTAACCACTGTGCCACCAGGGAAGTCCCTGTATTTTTAATTTTAATAGATGCTGACAGACTGCTTTCCAAAAAGACTGTTACATCATGGCAGAACACTGGAAGTTTATTTTCAGAACAGGTTAAACCAAAGAGAGATTCTGGATCAGAAGTCTTAGCCCAGTTGAGAACAAAAGCACTATACTGAGAAAGCACTATACTGAGAAGAAACACTGAAACTCCAACCTCCTCTCCCTTGTTCAGCTCTGAACATTAGCAGACAGGCTTCCATTCCTCAAATAGGATACTTGGAAGATTCCTTCCTGGAAAACTGAACAATCCAAGAAACAGCTACAGATACTGAAAGCTGGAAATCCTCTAATAAAATGCTGGGTCCCTACCCAATCACCTTAAGGTGAGGATTACCTAAGGTAACCAACCACTCCGTTTTGCCTATCTGTTGTCATGGTTTTAGTACCGAAAGTCCTGTGTCCTGGAACACCCCTCAGACTAGGATGGCTGGTCACCCTAGGCATACCTGTGGACAAGCCCCACCCCTGAATACAAGCTTCCAATAAATTTTTTACATCTTCCTCTTCAAAATGAAAGGGTAGTCAAGGATTATCAAACATTTGAGGAAAAACAAACACTAATAGAAACAGAAAAAGGAATGCAGCAAAAAGTCTAACAATGCAGGAAGCCAAAAAAAAAAAAGATAATGCACCCACAAAACACATGAAACAGGAGACTATAAAAAAGAAAGAACACAGAGCTCTGAGAATTGAAGTTACGTTTCTGGCTTAAAAAGGTCCACCAAAATCCAATGTATGAAAAACTGCCATACCAAGGTGCCTGACTATAAAATTTCAGAATCTTAGAACAAAGAAAAGATCTAAAATATTTTTTTGCTGGGGGAGGGGGGGAGCTTCACATACAAAAGATAAAAAATCAGAATAATATCAAGACTTCTCAAAAACAGTCTGAACCCTGGAAAACAATGAACATGCCCTCCAAATTCTAAGGAAACCACGATCTCCAACCTAGAACTCTAAGACATTTTCTGACATGCTAGAACTGTGAAAGATTACTTCCCATGCACCTCTTCTCAGGAAGCTCCTAGAAGGTATGCTCCACCAAAAACAAGGAATAAACCCAGAAAAAAAAAAAATACGGGATCCAGGAAACAAGGAATCCAACCAGGAGAAAAGTGAAAGGAGTCCCCAGGATGGCCTGTGTAAGAAGCCTAGAGAGCAACCAGTCTGGACTGGAGCCGAAGAACACAGAGTTCTGGGAGGGACAGCCCCCAAAAAACAAAACAAAACAAAACAGAAACCCTATTACTCAAAAAATGAGAAGTTTTTTTCACTTCTGGAGAATAATTTTAGGATAAATTACCAATTGAAACATAGAAAACTAAGCAAATAAAAGGGACAACCATTAATCCAGGGAAAAGAAACAAAAATGTACAAGAAAAGAAATAATAATACCCCATAGGCCTAGCTGTGTACATGAGATGATATAATATGATACATATTAACAGTTTCATTTTCAACCTTTAGGCTGATACATATATATATACACACACACACACACACACACACACACACACACACACATATATTTTTCAAGCTCATATTTTTAAAAACTGCTTCGAATACCTACAATCAAGCATCTTCCCCTAACATTCTATTGATACTGATCCAGCATAAATCACAAATGACCCAGTTGACAAATCCCAGAATAAATAAATGTTCTACCATAATCTTATAATCATCTTGAAATAAGACAGTAAAAATTATTTAAAAAACTATCAAAAATATTATTTGATAAAGTTCTAATTATTCCAAATATTGTTAAGAAATTTTAAAAAGCAGATTATAAAACTACTTATGGTATACATTGTGATTTAAAAAATGTATATAATATGTATACTATTAATGCATAGATGACAAAGGAAACATCCAGCCACTAAAGTATCAAGGGTGGTTGTTATCAATGGTTTGAATGTATTTCCTTCTATAAGGATTTTTATATTTATCAAATTCTCTTAAAATCAGAAATAGTTACAAGTATCTGTGTACAGTCTTCTCATCCAGATTTTTAAACTTACCAGGAATAATGAAAATAAGCAGCTTAGGCCTGTTGGCAATTTGATCGCTAGTGAGGTCAGTCCAGGGCCCACACTTTAGAACCTGGGTTTCAATTCCACAACATAGAATGAATTCCTCATGCACAGGAATTTCTTCCTTGATTTCTGAGTCCATTTCTAAATAAGGGGAGAAGAACAATATGAAGAGTCACTAAAATATAAAACTTTGAGCCAAAGACAATATTCGAGAATAAAAAAGACAAAATTCAATATACCTAGAAGGAAATGTCACAAAGAGATATGAGAGATATATGACTATTCAGCTATTCTAGATTACAGGATTGAAAAAAAAATTAAACCACAAGAGAAGAGAGAAAGAGGGGAATGTCTTTGGTGAAATTAAAGACTACAGAGGAGTGTGAATCAAAACAAAAATCCCACCACTCTCCTCTCCAGTCTAAATTGACAATATCCATGGCTAACTTCTACTTTCCCTCTGCTGGAATTCTTATATAGCTATATGCTCTACCAGTGAGAGAAGTCCCCCTACCTTCACCTGGTGAAGTCTGGTGAAAAAATACAGAGGCTATGGCTGCCCTTGTACTCTCTCAGATAGAACTGTAAACAGGGACAGTGAACTCCGCGATGAGCTCTGAGTTTTCTCCTCTATTAATCCTCTCATCCCAAATTCTGTAAGTATATTTTTATACATTATTAAAGCATTATATCATTAAATTATGAAATGGATAGGTGGAAGAAAACAGAATATGAGATAACATCATGAACAATTTTCTGAATAATCAATATATGTGCAAAAATGCAGTCCCAAATTATTTATATTACCCTTCCACCTCTGCCTTCCCTGTGTCTATCAATACGACCATGTCCCAAACTTTCATTGTTCTTTCTATCCTCCTCTTCAGCTATCCTCCTTTCATTCAGAGCCCTCTAGAGTCTAGATTATAAGTACCCCTAAAGCTTTTTCTCCTCTTTCCACTTTATGCCAAGCTTGTACTCTGGTCTATCTTGTCCCTGCATTTCCTCAGTGTCTTCATGCTTTTCTGCTCCTATACCTTTGCTAATGGTTTTACTCTGCCACCACTTCTGGAATGCTTTCCCCCTTGTGCAACTTATCAATTTATTGCCTCCAAATTCATCCTTCATTGCCTTCTCTGGAAAAATGGATCTGGGTCTTTTAAATATTTTTCCTCTGCCAACTGATATGATGTTAACCTTGAAGAGTGTGCTGAAAGAGAGACACTGCAGGAAGAAGGATTTCTCCCCTGGTTTCAATGTACCCTCTCAGAAGATTTCTGGAGCACTTGTCCCCTCACCCCCGTGCTCAGGCTGTGAGGTCTCTCTAGAGCAGTGACTTCCAACCAGAGACAATTTTGCTCCCAGAAGACATATGGCAATAAATAAAAATAGTTTTCAATGTCACAACTTGGTATCAGGGGAGGTGTTACTACCAGCATCTAGTGAGTAGAGGCCAGGGATGCGGCTAAGCATCCTACACTGCACAGGACAGCGCCCACAACAAAGAATCACTAGCCCAAAAGGTCAATAGTGCCAAGGCTGGAAAAATATCTGGAATGAAAAATTTTCACTTAAAAAGTGGGGACTCCTTTCAAAATTATATTAAAAATATACTGACTGACTAAATAAATAAAAGTATCATCTCACCTTTTCTTGTGGATTGATTTTTAGTTCACTTATGTCACTGTAGCCCAATCTTTGAAACTATCACAAAATACAGTATATTTATAAAGGTCTTATGACATTTGTAAAGTGTTAGAAACAATATTAGATTTAACTGTTATACACAGTATTAAATTAGAGCACTGACAGAGAGAACACTGGCTAAATTTAAGATCTGCACCACAAGAGAATCCGAAGTTATTAACTGTATTCAACTCATAAATACTTAACTTCAAAGTAAATGACATCTTAGGAGTTTGATTAGCCACAAAGTTAATGAGAATGCAAGTAGATATGAAACTTAAACAGTCTATGAAAATTAGAAAACAAAAAAGCAACAACTCTAAAACACTTCAAGTAAAATACAGCTGAGAAACACTGAGTTAATGTATGTATTTGTAAAGCATCTTTTTATTTTACTTCACTCTTATGTTTCTGAATCTCACACAGCCAAATAAAAAAAGTAAAGAAAAGCTTTACTTTCTTCCTTACCTAAGAACCCAAGGTAATTCAATGCTGCCAACAGTAGGCAGGTTAAGACAGGACAATGTGTTCTAATATATATTATTAAAGGCTGATGGCCCCGCCTTCAGCCGCCACCTACAAGCAATTTTAATGATCAGTTTTGATAAGCAGCAAGACTTAGCCTGGATAAAAACCATGCGTACAGTGTAGATATAATCTGTACAACTTAGGCAATCCTTACTCAGCTAAGCATAGGTGTTCATCTGCTTATATTAATGGGTTTCTAACTTTATTTAGAAAAGAATTTTTTTCCAATTAAATCTTATACAAACCTAGACAATACACAAAACTGAAAAGCAGCATTTGACGACTATAAATGAGTCCCTCACTCAGCTTTAGCATCCAAGTAATGTCTGCATTTTATTTTGGCTACTCAGAATTCTACTTTATCCATCATGTAAGAACTGCACATGATAAAAAAATTTTTTAAAGAACTCGTTGCAATGTCCAGGTAGTCTTCAATGAAACTACATTACATTTGAAAAAGAGATAGTAAGATACTTTTCCTTCCAAGTTAAAGCACAAACAAAATCTAAAAATAACTTGTATTATTTATCATGTATATAAGGCAGATAAGAAGCTGCTGAAACTTCTTCAAATGACAAAAATTTTATATATATTATTATCAAATATAAGTTGTGACCCATGTTATTGTCCCACAGTTACACAAAGCAGAGCGTACACTCTGCATGTACTGCACTTTGACTGGCAATTAATTAGTGGTATTCCTGGGCATAGTACTAAACCTACTTGTAAAGTATTTAGTGACTAGACAAGTGAGCATTAAATTTTTAAAGGCCCAGGGAAGAGATACAAAATTTGTAATTGTTATCAAAACACAATATAAGAAGTACAAATACATACAAAATTGGCAGCGGAAGCTTTATTCCAAGTTTTTTTTTTTAATTAGGCTGGTAGCAAACTTTGACATGCTGGTGATCTCTGTAGTATATTAAATGTTTGGTATATAATAGAAGTGAGTCTAGGAGTTGTTTTAAATTAGAGAGGCTTTTTTAGTTTAAAATGTACATTAGGGCTTCCCTGGTGGCGCAGTGGTTGAGAGTCCGCCTGCCGATGCAGGGGACACGGGTTTGTGCCCCGGTCTGGGAAGATCTCACATGCCGCGGAGCGGCTGGTCCCATGAGCCATGGCCGCTGAGCCTGCGCGTCCGGAGCCTGTGCTCCGCAACGGGAGAGGTCACAACAGTAAGAGGCCCGCGTACCGCAAAATAAAAAAAAAAAAAAAAGTACATTAAAATTAAGTTTGATCCTGAAGTGGGTAGGAAGGTGGGTGAAATAGGTGAAGGGGATTAAGAGGTACAAACCTCCGGTTATATAATAAATAAGTCACAGGGATGTAATATGCAGCATAAGAAATATGGTCAATAATATTGTAACAACATTGTATGGGGACATAAGTAAAAAGAGAAATAGACAAATCCACAAGCATAGTGAAAGATTCTAACACACCTCTTAGAATGATAGAATGAGCACAGAAAAAAAATCAACAAAAATATATATATTTTGATTGACATAATTAATATTTATGTTAACATAATCAACATAACTGACATATATAGAACTCTACACCAAATAAGTGCAAAATGCATATCCTTTTCAAGTGTACATGGAACATTTACTAAAACTGACCACATACTTGGCCATACAGCAAGACTCAACAAATTTCAAAGAACTGAAATAATATAGAGGATGTTCTCTAACCACAGTGGAATTAAGCCAAAAATAAATAACAAAAATAATAAGAAAATCTGCCAATTTTTGGAAATTAAGCAATATACTTCTAAATAACTGATGAGGGAAAGAAGAAATCACAATGCAATTTAGAATAGAATAATGAAACAAATAATGAAAATATGATATATCAAAATGTATAGGATACAGACAAAGGCATGAATGCAAGAAAATTTAAAGTCTTAAAATACTTTCTAAAATATTTTCTAAAATAGTAGGAAAAAAAGGCTGGAAATCAAGGATCTAACTATCTATCTTAGGGAGTTAGAAAAACTAAATGAATCCAAATAAATAAAATAGAAAAAGTAAAATAACAAAAAATAGAAATTAATGGGATAGGAAAAGAAAGTTTACATTTGAAAAGATTAACAAAGCTAAAAGTTTGCTCTTTGAAAAGACCTATAAATAAATAAACAAATCCCTGAGAAGACACATCAAGGAAAAGGGCACAAATAACCAATATAAGAAGTGAAGAGAAGATATCACTCCAGATTTTATGGACATTAAAAAGATAATAAAAGAATATTATGAGGAACTTTATGCCAATAAATTTGATGTGGGCAAATTCTGAAACAAACACAAAAAGGCTAGAAACATCTTTATAGTCCTATATCCAGCAGACATTGAATTCATAACTCCTAGTCCAGATGAGAGTCAACATTTAAGGAAGAAATAATACCAATCTTACAGAGTTGGCCAGAGAACAGAAAAAGAGTGCCCATTTATCAACTCATTTTATGAGGCCAGTAAACCCTTGGTATAATACCTGACAAGGGCATTATAAGAAAGGAAACATATGGGACAACCTCTCTCAGAAACATAGATGCAACATAGATGTTTCTCTCAGAAACATCTATGCATAGATGCACCTATGCATAGACGCATAGGTGGGTGTGATATGTTCACTGGGGGCAAGAGTCTTCTGGAAGTGAGAGTCCTCTGGAAGTGAGAGTCCTCTGGAAGTATCTTTATTCACAAGTCTGATGACTGATGCTGCTTTCAGATAGGTTGCTGGCCAGGAATATCTATACGTGTCCACTCTGTATGGTCTCTCCACATGGACTATTTTGGGCTTGTTCAGAGCATGAGAACTAGGTTCCAAGAGCAATTGTCTCAAGAGGAACAGACTGAAACTGCATCACCTTTTAAGACCTAGTCTCAGAAGTCACACAGCATTACTTGCATGTTAGCCACAAGCTTACCTATATGCAAGGGGAGCAAAGTGGACCTCTCTAAATAAGGGAAGTATCATATCATATGAATAGTATGTGGTATGGGAGTTATTGTTGTGGCCAACTTTGGAAAACACAATCTGTCAAAATAGGTTAAACAAAGATTTTAGTTCTGCAGACGCTTTCAAATTATATTACTAAGAAGATTGTGAAAGACAGAGAAAACACAAGATTTCACTAGAGTTAGGAAGCTATCAAAATAACCTAAGCAAGAAATAAGGGCAAGAGTGGGAAAGGAGTGAATGAGAGACTGAAGTCTTGGTAATAATTCTGTAAGGGAATCCAGGGAAGGGAAAGTGACAAAGATGACTTGGATTCTGATGCTAAAGATGAGGGGAATGGAAACACTACAATTCTATCATCAATAAGCAGTACCATTACTTTTAATTCTTGTAGTCTTTGGGCATAAAATATCTCACTCTTTAATTTGTATTTCTCTGACTACTAGTATACTTGAACATCTTTTCCTGTTTGCTGGCCTTCTGGACTTCCTTTTCTGTGAATTGTCTATTCATATCCTTTGCCTGACTTCCAAGTGGGTTATTTATCATTTTCTTATTGGTTTGTGAGACGACTTCATATATTGCTGATACTAACCCTTTTCTGGACTCCTATATTTAACATATAGCTTCCTAGATGTTTATTGTAATTTTTATTATTCTAGTTTTTACATTTTAACTTTTAAGCCATCTATATAAGAATTCAATTTTCTTTTTCTTACAATAGAGAGCTACTTGTGCTAATCCTATTTAATTTTTAAAAACCATCTTTTCCCCACTTTTTCATATATTAAATTTTCATACTTACTGGGAAATACGTTCTTAATCACAGTGCTATAATGTCAATCAATCTGGCAATTGGGTCCATGATTAATTTTTAATTATTTGGTAAGGGTAGAAATCGAACCAATAAAACCAAGAATCAACATTACCTAAATCTCAAGTATGGCCAGTGAAAGTTACCTGTTGTACTTAAAATCGTTAGTGTTATTCAAGGGAAAAAGGGGGAAAGGAGGGAGCTTTCTGAATCTGGAACTATATCACAAAACTCCTTTAAAAGTTTTAGTAAGCAAATGTAAATTTTTCATTTCATTTTTGCTTCTTGGTTTCTTTTTTCTAGAATTCCAAAATTCCCACTCCACCTGCTAGTGGGATACTACAATTTGCCATTTACCAAGGCCTAAATTTCCTTCTTCATTTCCTTCCCCATTTCCCTTTTATTAGGTTTCTAATAAGAAACTGACTGAAACAAGGAGAGAAAAATTACATGTGTTCACTTTTCTTCTGCTAATTAAAGCAATAATTCTGCTCAGAAGATTAAAATCTTGAGTAAGATGATTAGTTTATATGCACAAATAATCCACAGCTATCATTAATTTTGCTCAGAAATTACAGGGATATTCAAAGTAATTCTCCTTAAACAATAAAATACTTTATAAAAGTAAGAACCAAATGTAATTATAGAATTGAAAAGTATAATACATTTCTAAAAACTTGGTGGATGGGTTCACTAGTAGAGTTAAATTGACAGAACAGGATCAGTGAACTTGTAGACACATCAATAGAATTTACTAAATCTAAACAAGACAAAAACAGACTTTTAAAAAAATGAGCAGGATCTCAGGGACTGGTAGGAAAATAACAAATGGCCCAACGTTTGTATAACCAGAATCCCAGGGAAATAGAAGAAAGAGTATGGGGCTGAAAATGTTATAAAAAACAATTGATAAAAACCTCTTTAATTTGGCAAAACACATAAAACCTACAGATTCAAGAAGCTGAGTTAACCCCAAATAGGATAAAACCAAAGAAATACAATACAAGGCATATCATAGTCAAACTTCAGAAAACCAAAAACAAAGAAAAAAATCTAAAAAGCAGCCAGAGAGAAATGACATATTACCTACAGGTGAACAATAATTTGAATGTCAGCAGATTTCTCATCAGAAACCAAGGAGGCTAGGAAGAAGTGGCGAACGTTTTTCAAGTGCTGAAGGAAAGTAACTCTCAATCCCAAATTCCTTACCAGAAAAAACTACCCTTACTATCCATCAAGAATGAAGGAGAAATAAAGATATTCTCAAATGAAAAACTAAAGGTATTTGTCTCTAACGTATCTACCTCTCAAGTAAGATCTCTTAAAGGAAGTTCTCCAAACAGAAAGGAGTAGGTGAATAAGGTTTAACTTCAGATAAAAAAGAACAATGGAAGAGGTAAAAGCAGTGGTAAATATAATGGATTATGTTTCTCGTCATTAGCTCCTTCAATAATATTTCATGGTTGAAGCAAAAGTTTAATGTGGTATTCAGTGTATGTAGAGGAAATCTGATAATTACATTTTAAAAATGGAAAGGGTAAAAAGATGTAAATGTAAGTGAGTTTTCTACACTTCACTTAAGGCAGTAAAATGTCAATACAAAAGCAGGCTGTGTGATGTTATGTATATATACTGTCATACCTAGGGCAACCATGAAAAAAAGAAGTATACTAAGAGATATACTCAAGAATGTAAATAAGTCAAATAAAATTCTAAAAAGCATTTAAGTAACCTACAAGGAGGCAAGAAAAGAGAAACAGAAAAATGATAACAGAGGAAACCAACAACAACAATAAATAATAAAATGCCTGAATTAAGCCTTAACATATCAATGATTATTTTAAATACAAATTGTCTAATTATACTGGTTAAAAGGCAGAGACTGGTAGAATGGATTTAAAAAGAAACATGACCTAACTATATGTTGCCTAAAAGAAACTCACTTCAAACATAATGACATTGGTAGGTTGCAAATAAAAGAATGGGAAAAGATATATCACGCTAATATTATTATTTTAAAAAAGCAACAATGGCTATGCAACTATCAGATAAAGTAGACTTTAAAGCAAAGAAAATTACTGAACAAGGAGGGACATTTCATAATGATAAGATTAATCCACCAAGAAGACATCCTAAATATATATGCACTGAACAACAGACATTCAAAATACATAAATCAAATACCAATAGAGCTAAATGGAGAAACAGAAAATTCCACAATTATAGTTGGAAACTTTTAGCAATGGAAACATCTACTAGACAGACAATCAATAATATATGGAAGAGCCTAACAATACCATCAACCAACAGGATATAATTGACGTGCAATTGACATCCAACAACAGCAGAATACACATTCAAGTGCCCATGGAACATTCACCAAGATACACCTCATCATGAGCCATAAAACAAACGTAAATTTAAAAGAACTAAAATCATACAGCTTATGTTTCTAACCATTATGGAATAAAACTAGAAATCAGTAACAGAAAAGACAACAGGTAAATCTCCAAATACTTGGAAACCAAAGAGCACACTTCTAAATAATCCATGGGTCAAACAGGAAGCTGCAAAGGAAATTTTAAGAATACATAGAACTCAATGAAAATGAAAAGACAATACACCAAAATTTGTGAGATGCAACAAAAGCAATGCTGAGAGGGAAATTTATAGCACTATATGCTAGCATTAGAAACAAGAAAAGGTCTCAAATTAATAATCAAGAAACTAGAAAAAAGAATAGCAGAATAAACCTAAAGCAAGCAGAAGAAAATGATGGAGCAAAAATCAATAAAATTGAAAACAGAAAAATTAAAGTGCTAGTTCTTTGAGAAAGATCAATAAAATCAATAAACCACCACTGAAAAAGAGAGAAGATGCAAATCACTAACATCAGGAATGAAACAGGGGTTATCACTAAAGACCCTACAGAATACTATTGCCCTGATACCAAAACTGGACAAAGACAGTACAAAAAAAGAAAACTACACGGGAATTTCCTGGCAGTCCAGTGGTTAGGACTTGGCACTTTCACTGCCTGTGCCTGGTTCAATCCCTGGTCCCTGGTCGAGGAACTAAGATCTCACAAACCATGCAGTGTGGCCAAAAAACAAACAAAGAAACCAAATAAACCTCCAAAACACAACTACACACCAATACCTCTCATATCTATACCTTAACAAAATATTAACAAATAGAATCTAGCAATGTATAAGAAGAATTATGTGGGATCTATTCAATGTATACTCAACATTCAAAAATCAATCAGTGTAGTCCACCATATCAAGATGCTAAAGAAAAAACATATGATCACATGAATTAACTAAATGCACACCCTATGACACAATAATTGTACTATTGGGCATTTTTCCTAGAGAAATGAAAACATATTCACAGAAAAACCTTCAAGCAAAGATTCACAGCAGTTCTATTTGTAACAGCCCATAAGTGGATACTATGCAAATGTCCTTCAACAAGTGAATGGTAAAACCAACTGTGGTACAACCATACCATAGAATACTACTCAGCGATAAAAAGGAACAAACTATTGACACACTCAACAACTTGGATGCATCTTAAAGGAATTATGCAACCTGTCTCGTGTAGAAAAATAAAAAAAAAACAAGGGTGACAGTTTACAGTAAGGCCTATGTGTGGATGAAAAGCAGCATGAGCACTAGGTGTCTGCTGCAAAGAACTTCAAGAGAGCTGTGAAAGTCAGTGTACGGGTCATTCTTTAAAGAGTTGATGTTTACTAAGTGCCTATTACACATAAAGCACTGTTCCAAGTGTTGTATGAATTATCTCAGTTAATAAAATAATCTTATCAAGTGGCTACTAATGTACCCCATTTTATACATGAGAAAAAATGAGACAGACTATTTCTGAAAAATACCATGATGCATGGCACTCAGTAGAGGCAACAAGACCCGCAATTGTTTCCCCAAAATGCTGCACTTCAAATTCAAGGGAGCAAGCGCCGTTTTGACCTTGGCGCCACGGAGAAATATTACAGCAGCTAGAGTGAACCTCAAATAACTGGCTAGGGGAGTGTCAAGTTCAGAAATTGGTGCAAGAGTCAGTTCTCAAGGATACCTGGTGTAACAAATTTGGGAGAGGCGTGGGGGAGGAAGTTGATCCTGATGAGAAACTCGATTCCAAATCAAAAGAGCCCGTTAATGGACAAGGTTGGAAACTGAGACCCAGGGAGGGAAGAAAGTGACTTGCCCAGGTCTACAGGCTTGGTTGGTACAAGAACTCAGACCTTTGGAGTCCCCGGCCCAGACTCTAGTCACTTTTAGTCATTTCTGCCCTGCCAGTCGCCCAACGTCCTGGACCTTACCCCCCAGAGGAGCCGCCATAAGACTCTCCACAGGCGGGCTACAGTTAGCAGAACAAATGGTACGTTCCCGCTGGGCAAGCAGCCAAAGGGGCTCCCGGCCAAAGTGGCCCCGAACCCCCGAGCGGTCGCAGCCGTCTGGCTAAGGACAGCACGGGCTCTGCGAGGAGCCACAGAGAGGAAGGGTTCCAGCTCCCGCGTGCCTGCCCGGCCGTTCTTTCTCCTACAAAGTCACCCCGAGCGTGGGAGGCAGGTCCTCACCTGTCAGCCTAGAAGGCAGCTGGCTCGACCGTGGCCGTCTTGGTTAGGCGTCACCGGGACGGGAAGTCCCGCCTCCCTCTGACGTCATAGCGCCGCGCCGCGCCGCGCGCCGCTCGCCGCTCCCGGGAACTGGTTCCTTTACCAGACGTGATGTGTTGGGGTTTGGGAGGTTCTTCACCCTGGGTTAGGCCCTGTGGCCCAGATCCAACGAGACCGCTGGGAAGCTGTCGCTACGCTGAAACTTTCTCTTCCCTTTCATATGAATTTCATCCGCCTCTTATTTTAGTCATCCTTGATACACTTCAGCTTCCCTTTCTCCAGTTCTCTCCCATGCCCATGTTTCCCTTCATACGTTACTGGTTGCATCTCTTCCCTTCCTTTCCCCACATTCACAGGCAAGTTGGTTCTCAGTTGCCCTGTTTATTAGCATTAATATGCCCAGCCTGCCCAGCCTCTGCTACTCGGCCCTTTAGCAAAATGCTGAAAATGCCGATTCCAGAGGTATTTCGAGCTTACCACATCCGAACTCCATGAAGACAAAGGTCATATTCATCTTGCGAACTGTTGGCATCTTCAGCACCTGGCACGTAATAGGTGAGCGGCATATATCTGTTCAAAAACGCAACAAAGAAAACAAAGTAGTTTTATAGCCAGGGGTCGAAGCGGACTAGTAAACTGGCAAATCAGTAATCTCCCCCACACATAGAGGAGAAGACTTGATGCTTTTTCATTCAACATGTCAGTGATAGGCACCACCTTCCAACCAGTTGTTGGAAGTTGACTGGTACCTCTTATAGGCACCACCTTCCAACCAGTTGTTGGAAGTTGACTGGTACCTCTTATAGGCACCACCTTCCAACCAGTTGTTGGAAGTTGACTGGTACCTCTTTATTACCTTCCGTGCTTTCACTTAACTTCCTAAATAGTTAACCCAATGAGTTTAGAAGATGCCACTCACTGTGCTAAGAGCTTGTCATGAATCAACTCATTTTCAATCCTCACAGCAACCGCAATGAAGTCAGTATTAACGTGTGACCATAGAGTCTGGAAACATAGACAAATACACAAAATAAGTGAATGATTACATTGCAGTGACATTACATGGTATGTTCAAGGTGTTGTCCCTCGTTACTAATGCACAACTCAATGTGTGCAAAATTCCGATGAGTGTGGTTCAAATGCAGCAGTTCTTTCAATTCTTGCATATGCATTTATGGTGCATTGCTCAAGTGATTTGTGTCTCTGATTTCATTAAATAAGACTGTGCCAGAAAAGTTAACCAAAGGGGTTCCATTTTTTTTTAAATCTATCTTTCCAGACCTTTGGCCAGTCTGTATTATTATCTCCATATTATTTGCTGTTCATATAGTTTCTACTTTCTACCTTCTAGGCACTTATTAGGATCACATTTCCCTTATAGTTCAGGGGTGGGGAGTGGAGGAAGGGAGGGACCAAGGGGATGTGAGTAATTCTGGCCAATGAGTTGTGAGGAGAATGCTGTGTAACTTCCAGCTGAGCAGTTGATTTCTTGTGTGAGATGCTCCAAAACTTCACTTTTTCCTGGTGAGGTGATGGCAACATTTGAATGATGTCTGTCCCAAGAGCCTGTGTCCTTCAGTAGCTGCTGCTACATAAAGCCTATTGACCATCCTGTGACGAATACTTTGGAGAAAGAAAGAAACCTCTGTTGTTACTTTTGGTGTTCTTACAATTAGCCTGTCCTAATTGATACACAGGGACAGCCACACAGAGAGGATCTTTTTTCTCAGGCTCTTGATTTTTAATTCTAAATACTCAGGGGAGACTTTCTGATTGCCTCATCTTGGGTCTGGTTGTCAGCAGTTGTCCAATCATCAGTAACAAGCACTAGGGGTCATACTGTACCTTGTAGACAGGGACCCTCTGCTACAGCTAAGGGTATTTTAGTAAGCAGGCAAACATTCCACAAAGGTGTCTACTACAAGCAGACATGGCTATAAAATTAGACCATTGTATCTATTTACAATGATTTAAAAACAATAAATGAAATTGAAACAGTTTCACCTTTTACAAGAATTTTAGACTCTCATTACTCATTCAATGTTTATTGACTACCTATTACATTCCAGACACTCTTCCAGGCACAGAGGACTCAAAGGCAACCCAGAGAGAAAAACACTTGCTCTCACCAAAACCCAAAATAAACAAATTAAATACATTGATATATAGTGACAGTGGAAGAGGAACTAAAAGGCAGGGTAAAAGAGAGTGAGGAGTGCATTCATTACCTACTGCTGCTTAACAAATTACCCCAAAACATAGCAGCTTAAAACATTTATTATCTCACACAGTTTCTGAGGGTCAGGAATCCCGGAGAGCTTACCTGGAGCTCAAAGTCTTTGAGGTTTCAGCCAAGCTGGTTGGTCAGGGCTGCAGATATCTCGAAGCTCCACTGAGGCTGGAAAATCCAGCACTAAGCTCAGTCACGTGATTGTTAGTCAGCCACTGTTCCTCACTGGCTGTTGGCCAGAGGCTGACCTACTCCAGGGGCATCTGGGGACTCATAAAAGCATTCAGGGGCTGACTCCGCATTTCATTAATCTAGCAGTGTCCACAAAGAGTTGCAGTGCAGGGTCTTCTGACTGTTTAACTTCATGACTGCATGGCAAGGAATAATTTACGGAAAGAAAGCTTCAAAAGGTAAATTTAGGCTTATGTAGAATAATTATTCTAATTATGGAACTCTAAGGAATGTAAATTACTAGAAGGAGAGACTTTTGTCAAATGAGAGTAATGGCTAATATTTCCTGAACATTTACTGTGCCAAGTTTTGTGCTGAATGCTTTACATAGGTCTAGAAGGGAAAGAGAAGTTTGAGGACAGAGTTCAGAATGATGGTCTCAGATAAATGGTCCCCTCTTTGCCCAAACCATATGGATTCATGTCTGAGTCCTAGCAAGAGAAGGATTATGGCAGGAAGCAGAAAGAAGAAATTTCCCACAAAATCTCTGAGAGATTTTGGCATCCCAAGGCAATGCAGCTCAGGAACCACTGTGACAGAGTACCAAGGAAACCTGCCTTCTGTTGAGCAGGGAAGCTGTGCAGTGTCCCGTGGACAGGGGATGATTTAAGGAGACTGTCAACCACATGTAGCACTTACAGGGAAGAAGTTGCAGGGGAGGTAGTGTCTCAGACTCCTGCCATTTCATGGGCAACATCATTGAAGAGGAAGAGGAAAAAAATAAAAAGTTTGTATTTCTGATATGGCCCAGATCAACTATGCAGGGATCTTTAAAAACAGCTCCTAGAAACTGCCACAGCTGTTGGGAACACTTTAGCAGAGGTAAGAGAGTAGTTGGGGACACTTTGCAGATGTGATTGAGGGCCCACAATAGCAATGAGAGTGAGACAGAGTGGTAGGTAACACTTAGATCTTTATGATAGGAAAGAATATTTCTTTTGTGTATGTGTGTGTGTGATGAGAACTTTTTAAGATTCATTCTCAACAACTTTCAAATATGCAATACAATATTATCGACTATAGTCACCATGCTGTACATTACATCCCCACAACTTATTTATTTGATAATTGGAAGTTTTTACCTCTTGACCCCCTTCACCCATTTCACCTACCTCCAAACTCCCTCCCCTCTGGCAACCACCCATCTGTTCTCTGTATCTACGAGTGTGGTTTTGTTTTGTTTCGAAAAACAGGAAAGAATATTTCTGGTGGATGTTATGAGAATGTTAGAAGGACCTGTACTTATTAATAAAGTATGTTCCCATCTTATTATTTCATTACACAGAAAGTTGAAACTCTTGGTTTAGACACCCTTTGAATTAAGATATGTAGATTGAATATTATATAAAAAGGAACAAGAGAAAGAAAAAGAAGAGCAAGGAAATAAGAGAAAAAAATATTTATTTCTAAGTGTAGAAGACAACTAAGATTTATCTTCAATATATATTCTAGAGAGAGTATCAGTGAATTTTGAATTGTTGGTTGTAATAGTGAATTGGTTCTAATAGTGAATTTTCTCATTTGTAAATCTTTAAGTGTAAATAATTCTAAATGCTTGTAAAAATGCCATTGCTCCATGCAGCCTCCTTACGATGGCTCTGGTGTACCCTGAGATCTACATAAATGTCTTTTTTCAAACATTTTAGGTCAAGAAGTCCACATAATGATTCTCTTAAACATAAATTTAAAATCAGTAGCTAAAAATCGACAAAACCACATTTAACCCCCATATTATAGTTATACTGTTCCTCCTGACCAAGAGATAGCTGGTCCTAAAAGCCAGCACCCTTGAACTGTGAGACTTGGAGTGTCTCACTATAGGACTGTTCACTGACAGCATTGCCTTCGTAGAGGCACTTGGCTAATAAAAAGAATGAACTAAAAAATATCTGGCAAACATCAACATTTAGATGTTCAGGCCATCAAAAATAATACATATATATGTATATATATACATATATATGTGTATATATGAAAGAGACTAGAATAATATTTTTATTTTAAGACTTTCAAGGTCATTCACCACATGTTATATAACTGCAACTCCAAATGTTTTACTGTTATCCATTGATATGATCAATTAGTCCCCCTCAATGAAACCATTCCATAAAGAAGCTTTTAGTGGCAGAACACGGTACGTTAAGGATAAGAAAAATATGGGAAATGTAGTTCAACTATCTCTATAAATTAAAAACAAAGTAGAGATTGGGACTAGCTACAGATGAATATCCCCTTAGAGGATAGTATGTTCCCACTTTATTGGATTCCTTGGGAACTAATTGCTCTTTTCAGCAAGGTTTTTGTGGGCTAATTATACTGCTACAGAACTTTTACACATCGTTCCTTCTGATTTTTTAATGGAGACTTTATATTCCCCAGTAAAATAAGTATGGAGTTTTTCATAAATCAAAATGTCTGTCTGTATTATCCATGTGTTCAACCGTCATAGACTGAGTAATGGCCCTCCAAAGATGTCCTTGTCCTAATCCATGGAATCTGTAAGTATTCTGCATTACATGACAAAAAGTGCTTTGCAGATATGGTTAAAATGTGTTATGGATCTTGAGATGGGGAGAGTAGCCTGGATTATCCAGGTGGGACCAATGTAATCACAAGGGTTCATGTAAAAGGGAAACAGGAAGACCAGAGTCACAGAAGCTATGTGACACTGGAAGCTGAAGGAGAGAAGAAAATGTGATGGTGAAAGCACTAGTCATAGTCAGAGAGAGATCGGAAGATGCTATGCTGCTGGCTTGAAGATGGAGGAAGGGGCCACAAACCAAGGAACGCAGGCAGCCAGTAGCTGGAAAAAGCAAGGAAATGGATTCTCCCCTAGGCCTTCCAGAAGGAACACAGGCCCGCCACCACCTTGATGTTAGCCCAGTGAAGTTGATTTTGACTCCAGAACTGTAATATAATACATTTTAAGCCAATAAATTTGTGGTAATTTGTTTCAGCAGCAATAGGAAACTAATATACCAACTAAATAAAGGCTTAGACATTTCTGTTTTGTAAACAAGTGAATAATATTAGCCAGGTAGAATTCAGTCTTCAGAGTACAGGCTGTTACCCAAATCCTAAGGCTTCTCTTCTTCCAAACATGACGGAAGCCCATTTCTCTTTCATTGTTCCTCCGTTCTGCTATTTGCTGAATAAGTGCTACATCATTTTATATAAGAGACTTGAGCATCTTCGTATTTTGGAATTGGTGGTGCCGGAATCCTGGAACCAATCCCCTGTGGGTACCAAGGGACGACTGTATTCCTGTTTCATGTGACTTTTGATAAGTGTTTAATCTTGATAGAGAGAAAGCTAATTGACTAATATATGTTTTCCTCTAACGTTTGGGTTTCTTTTGGCTTAGCCATGTGTATTAGTTTTTAAGTTTATAGCTTAAAAATTCATTATGTTGTGTCCTTAAAAACTGCAAAGGAATTCTATTCTCAGTCCAAACCAACCAGACTAACATATTTGTTTCACACTCTCAGTAGCAACCTTAATGAGGCCCAGGCCTATGGTTTAGCTCTCTGTGAATTATCCAATAGAGATATTGTTCTCCACAATGCTGGGTACCACACAACAGAGGAACTAAAATGTCTACAATTCTCTTGTTCTGTTATTATGTTTTTTCTGTTCAACTTCTGCTCTCTTCGATTTAGATCCTTTTAAAAGAGTCTCATGCTTTCCTATCTTTTCATAGTCTAGTTCCTGAAAACTAAAAAGTAGTCATGTCATTAGCACAGAGTACATTTTCATTTATGGTCTTCTTTAGAATTCCTTACTAAAATTGATAGCGTTAAACCAAAAAAATTTTTTTAATGTTGAATTTCTGACATTATTAAAGCATCTTAACTTTTAGTTTAAGCATCATTCATTTTTGTAACATTTCAGAGAGGTCAGAGAACCACATTCATTTTCCTTTTCTCTCGCTTTTTTTTGGATCTTTTTTTCCCAGATGGTAAAATTGAGATATGGACCACAAAGAGTATCTCTGGGGACTGAGTGGATGCCCGAACTTTTGGCTGCCCACATCTGGCCTTCTCCCAATGCTTGGGGAAATGTTCCACATGATAAATTTTATAACATCCTAAGCATTGTGCTGGGCTTGGTTCAAGGTAACTCCTTCTAGCTGAGGAAATGAGAGTATCCTACATAAAACTGTCCTGATATTATAGACAAGCTCATTATCAAGTGCCATATTGAATAGCATGCTTTTAAGAGTTAGAAGAGGGGGAATTCACTGAACTACAAATTGGGTAAGAAGAGCTTTTGACTGAAAGAAGTTCTTGAGTCCTGCCTTGAAAGATAGCTACTATTTGCATAAAGGAGAAAGAAAATGGCATTCTAGATGAGGAGATTGATTTAACAAAATATAATAGTCTAAATTAAATGGTCTAAGTGGCATGATCCTGTGGAGAAAAGTTGACTCTAGTCTCAACTTTGAACAATCAAACTAAATAATGCTTTTTTGTACATCTTTATTGGAGTATAATTGCTTTACAATGGTATGTTAGTTTCTGCTTTATAACAAAGTGAATCAGCTATACGTATACATATATCCCCATATCTCCTCCCTCTTGCATCTCCCTCCCACCCTCCCTATCCCACCCCTCTAGGTGGTCACAAAGCAACGAACTGATCTCCCTGTGCTATGCGGCTGCTTCCCACTAGCTATCTATTTTACATTTGGTAGTGTATATATGTCCATGCCACTCTCTCACTTCGTCCCAGCTTACCCTTCCCCCTCCCTATGACCTCAAGTCCACTCTCTACATCTGCATCTTTATTCCTGTCCTGCCCCTAGGTTCTTCAGAACCATTTTTTTCTTTTTTTCTTAGATTCCATATATATGTGTTAGCTTACGGTATTTGTTTTTCTCTTTCTGACTTACTTCACTCTGTATGACAGACTCTAGGTCCATCCACCTCACTACAAATAACTCAGTTTTGTTTCTTTTTATGGCTGAGTAATATTCCATTGTATATATATGTTCCACATCTTCTTTATCCATTCATCTGTTGATGGACGCTTAGGTTGCTTCCATGTCCTGGCTATTGTAAATAGAGCTGCAATGAACATTGTGGTACATGACTCTTTTTGAATTATGGTTTTCTCAGGGTATATGCCCAGTAGTGGGATTGCTGGGTCGTATGGTAGTTCTATTTTTAGTTTTTTAAGGAACCTCCATACTGTTCTCCATAGTGGCTGTATCAATTTACATTCCCACCAACAGTGCAAGAGGGTTCCTTTTTCTCCACACCCTCTCCAGCATTTATTGTTTGTAGATTTTTTGATGATGGCTATTCTGACCGGTGTGAGGTGATACCTCATTGTAGTTTTGATTTACATTTCTCTAATGATTAGTGATGTTGAGCATCCTTTCATGTGTTTGTTGGCTATCTGTATATCTTCTTTGGAGAAATGTCTACTTAGGTCTTCTTCCCACTTTTGGATTGGGTTGTTTGTTTTTTAGATATTGAGCTGCATGAGCTGCTTGTAAATTTGGAGATTAATCCTTTGTCAGTTGCTTCATTTGCAAATATTTTCTCCCATTCTGAGGGTTGTCTTTTCGTCTTATTTATGTTTTCCTTTGCTGTGCAAAAGCTTTTAATTTTCATTAGGTCCCATTTGTTTATTTTTGTTTTTGTTTCCATTTCTCTAGGAGGTGGCTCAAAAAGGATCTTGCTGTGATTTATGCCATAGGGTGTTCTGCCTATGTTTTCCTCTAAGAGGTTGATAGTGTCTGGCCTTACATTTAGGTCTTTAATCCATTTTGAGTTTATTTTTGTGTATGGTGTTACGGAGTGTTCTAATTTCATTCTTTTACATGTACCTGTCCAGTTTTCCCTGCACCACTTATTGAAGAGGCTGTCTTTTCTCCATTGTATATTCTTGCCTCCTTTATCAAAAATAAGGTGACCATATGTGTGTGGGTTTATCTCTGGGCTTTCTATCCTTTTCCACTGATATATATTTCTGTTTTTTGTGCCAGTACCATACTGTCTTGATTACTGTAGCTTTGTAATATAGTCTGAAGTTAGGGAGCCTGATTCCTCCAGCTCCGTTTTTCTTTTTTTTTTTAATTTATTTATTTTATTTATTTATGGCTGTGTTGGGTCTTCGTTGCTGTGTGTGAGGTTTGTCTAGTTGCAGTGAGCAGGGGCTACTCTTCGTTGCAGTGCGCGGGCTTCTCGTTGCAGTGGCTTCTCTTGTTGCCAAGCACAGGCTCTAGGCACAGGGGCTTCAGTAGTTGTGGCTTGCGGGCTCTAGAGCGCAGGCTCAGTAGTTGTGGCGCACAGGCTTAGTTGCCCCGCGGCATGTGGGATCTTCCCGGATCAGGGCTCGAACCCATGTCCCCTGCATTGGCATGCGGACTCTCAACCACTGCACCACGAGGGAAGCCCCCAGCTCCGTTTTTCTTTCTCAAGATTGCTTTGGCTATTTGGGGTCTTTTGTGTTTCCATACAAACTGTGAAATTTTTAGTTCTAGTTCTGTGAAAAATGCCATTGGTAGTTTGATAGGGATTGCGTTGAATCTGTAGATTTCTTTGGGTAGTAGAGTCATTTTCACAATGTTGTTTCTTCCAATCCAAGAACATGGTATATCTCTCCATCTGTTTGTATCATCTTTAATTTCTTTCATCAGCATCTTATAGTTTTCTGCATACAGGTCTTTTGTGTCCTTAGGTAGGTTTATTCCTAGGTATTTTATTCTTTTTGTTGTAATGGTAAGTGGGAGTGTTTCCTTAATTTCTCTTTCAGATTTTTCATTCTTAGCGTATAGGAATGCAAGAGATTTCTGTGCATTAATTTTGTATCCTGCTACTTTACCAAATTCATTGATTAGCTCTAGTAGTTTTCTGGTAGCATCTTTAGGATTCTCTATGTATAGTATCATGTCATCTACAAACAGTGACAGCTTTACTTCTTTTCTGATTTGGATTCCTTTTATTTCTTTTTCTTCTCTGATTGCTGTGGATAAAGCTTCCAAAACTATGTTGAATAATAGTGGTGAGAGGGGACAACCTTGTCTTCTTCCTGATCTTCGAGGAAAAGTTTCCAGTTTTTCACCATTGAGAATGATGTTGGCTGTGGGTTTGTCGTATATGGCCTTTATTATGTCAAGGTAATTTCCCTCTATGCCTACTTTCTGGAGGGTTTTTATCATAAATGGGTGTTGAATTTTGTCAAAAGCTTTTTATGCATCTATTGAGATGATCATATGGTTTTTCTCCTTCAATTTGTTAATATGGTTTATCACATTGATAGATTTGCGTATACTGAAGAATCCTTGCATTCCTGGGATAAACCCCACTTGATCATGGTGTATGATCCTTTTAATGTGCTGTTGGATTCTGTTTGCTAGTATTTTGTTGAGGATTTTTGCATCTATGTTCATCAGTGATATTGGCCTGTAGTTTTCTTTCTTTGTGACATCTTTGTCTGGTTTTGGTATCAGGGTGATGGTGGCCTCGTAGAATGAGCTTGAGAAGGATAGGTGTTAGCTCTTCTCTAAATGTTTGATAGAATTTGCCTGTGAAGCCATCTGGTCCTGGGCTTTTGTTTGTTGGAAGATTTTTAATCACAGTCTCAATTTCAGTGCTTGTGATTGGTCTGTTAATATTTTCTGTTTCTTCCTGGTTCAGTCTCAGAAGGTTGTGCTTTTCTAAGAATTTGTCTATTTCTTCCAGGTTGTCCATTTTATTGGCATATAGTTGCTTGTAGTAATCTCTCATGATCCTTTGTATTTCTGCAGTGTCAGTTGTTACTTCTCCTTTTTCATTTCTAATTCTGTTGATTTGAGTCCTCTTCCTTTTTTCCTTGATGTGTCTGGCTAATGGTTTATCAATTTTGTTTATCTTCTCAAAGAACCAGCTTTTAGTTTTATTGATCTTTGTTATTGTTTCCTTCATTTCTTTTTCTTTTATTTCTCATCTGATCTTTATGATTTCTTTCCTTCTGCTAACTTTGGGTTTTTTTTAATCTTCTTTCTCTAATTGCTTTAGGTGTAAGGTTAGGTTGTTTATTTGAGATGTTTCTTGTTTCTTGAGGTAGGATTGTATTGCTATAAACTTCCCTCTTAGAACTGCTTTTGCTGCATCCCATAGGTTTAGGCTGTCGTGTTTTCATTGTCATTTGTTTCTAGGTATTTTTTGATTTCCTCTTTGATTTCTTCAGTGATCTCTTGGTTATTTAGTAGTGTATTGTTTAACCTCCATGTGTTTGTATTTTTTATAATTTTTTTTCCTGTAATTGATATCTAGTCTCATAGCGTTGTGGTCAGAAAAGATACTTGATACGATTTCAACTTTCTTAAATTTACCAAGGCTTGATTTGTGACCCAAGATATGCTCTATCCTGGAGAATGAGATGAATAATGCTTTTACCTCAGATATTTTCAATAAGGTTGTTCACAGCTTCTACTGAAGAATTGCCCTGTGCTCCTTCATGTCCATTTCAACATACTTTCCAAACCTTTGTGAGCTTACATATCTCACGTCCTCTGCCTGGAATGCTATTCTCTTCCCCAGTAACCCTACCCCATTAGCCCAGAAAATTCCTACACAGCTTTCAACACTCAAATATCACTGTCCTTACTTTCCTAGGCAGAATTAGACTACTTGGCTTTCAAGATACCTTAAACATATCTGTAGTCTTACATTTATTACCTCTACAGTATGTTCACACAAGTATTTGTTGTTGTTGTTTATTTGTTTT